>NC_138176.1:179906467-180276059 GCF_964165515.1 Mesoplodon bidens
GATGACATTTTATTTGTTATTTTTTAATACATATTTAGTGGAGAATGATTGCTTTACAATGTTGTGTCAGTTTCTGTTGTACAACAAAGTGAGTCAGCTATATGAATACATATATCCCCATATCCCCTCCCTCTTGAGCCTCCCTCCCATCCTCTGTATCCCACCCCTCTAGGTCAACACAAAGCATCGAGCTGATCTCCCTGTGCTATGCAGCAGCATCCCACTAGCCATCCATTTTACATTTGGTAGTGTATATATGTCAATGCTACTCTCTCACCTCATCCCAGCTTCTCTCCACCCACCCCCCGTGTCCTCAAGTCCGTTCTCTACGTCTGTGTGTTTATTCTTGCCCTGCCACTAGGTTCATCAGCACCATTGTTTTAGGTTCCATATACGTGCGTTAGCATACGGTATTTGTTTTTCCCTTTCTGACTTACTTCACTCTGTATGACAGATTCTAAATCCATCCACCTCATTACAAATAACTCAATTTCGTTCTTTTTATGGCTGAGTAATATTTAAGGATGACATTTTAACCTTGTTCAGTAAACTTGAATTTACCCTTGGACCATCCACCCTGAATACTTTAAGACAAATAGCAGTACTAGATAAACGTACTCACATTAAAGATCAGTCAAAGGAAGAGAGAAAGCAAGGGAGGAAGGAAGGAAGAAATGAAAAAATAAAGAACATGCACCTTTTGTACCCATGCAAAATTTCTCCAAAAGAAAAAATAAGGATTAGCCTAACTTTCAAAAGATAATTTTAAAGAGCATTCTTTCGCAGAAAACCCCACATTCTTATTATTAAAATAACTAGTTATAAAAGCTAGTATTAAAAGAAGAATGTTTGGAATGAAGTAACATCACCAAAAATTTCAAAGATTCATTAGGTTTTGATGAAGAGAAATTAATAGTGATTCACATAGCTATTTAAGTTGCTTAATGAATAGATTCAGAATTAAAATTGGATTAGGTAAGTTCCATTAAATATCATCTATTTCTATTCCAACAGAAGTTGGAGCTCATTGCTTAGATGTTTATCAAAATATTAAAAGTAAAAATTCTAGGTCACTGGGTAATACAGAATTTTCCATCCCTTTGATTTTATTATCTGTGCCTTAGGTACAAACAGGACTATTTATTATCAAGGTGGGAAATTTCACAGGGTGATCAAATTGAAGACTTTCCCTCAAGTATTGTTTATATTATATCATCTAGATGTATCTCTTCCAACCTTAGTTTTTTGATTACTTCTGTTCTTCTAAATTTGACTCATTTATCACTGTATTCACAAATTTTCCAATTTTTACATTTGTTTTTACTCTGCCTTCAGGGAATAGAGTTCTTTCCACTTTTAAGCTCATTTCTAAACAACAGCTCTTGATTTTATGCAAAAATTAAAAGCAAACTAAATATTCATAATCAATAGTTCCAAACTATTTTGGTAGGGATCTCTTTCTTTCATTTATTAATAAATTTTATCTTTAGAGCAGTTTTAGGCTCACAGCAATGTTGAAATGAAAGTAGAGTTCCAATATACTCTGTATACTCACACACACAGCCACCTCCCCTATCAACATCCTGCCCCAGAACGGTACATTTGTTACATTCTGTGAACCTACACTGCCATAACATTATTATTGTGTAATATTTTTAACTGAAAAATTTCTAAGAATTTCAGTGTTAATCTGTTTCTTCAGGCAGTTTAAATGGTGCTGTTTGAGAGAGAATAGATATGGTTTTAGAAGCTCTGAAAATACCTCTGATTCAGTGAGGCACAGTTTGCAAACCAGGGTTTTAAATAATACCAGCTGGAAGTTTTAAAGCACTACTTATTGTATCAATTGGTCATCAGATAGTAAGAACTCAACAAAACAATTTCGTAAACTATTTTTTCTTTATGCATTCCATTTTTAATTTTTTTAAAGAATTCTTAAGAAATTAAGTTTGACAGATGAAAAGATGCTCAACATTGCTAATTATCAGAGAAATGAAAATGAAAGCTACAATGAGGTATCACCTCACACCAGTCAGAATGGCCATCATCAAAAAGTCTACAGATAATAAATGCTAGAGAGGGTGTGGAGAAAAAGGAACCCTCCTACACTGTGAGTGGGAAAGTAAATTGGTACAGTCACTATGGAGAGCAGTATGGAGGGTCCCTAAAAAATAAAAATAGAGCTACCAGATGATCCAGCAATCCCACTCCTGGGCATATATCCAGAGAAAAACCTAATTTGAAAAAATGCATGCACCCCAACGTTCATTGCAGCACTATTTACAATAAGCAAGACATGGAAGCAACCTAAGTGTCCATCAACAGATGAATTGATAAAGAAGGTGTGGTGTATATATATGTGTGTGTGTGTGTGTATACACACACACACACACATACACAGTGGAATATTCAGCAATAAAAAAGGATGAAATATGCCATTTGCAGCAATATGGATGGACCTAGAGATTATCATACTAAGTGAAGTAAGGCAGAGAAAGACAAATGGCCTATGATATCACTTATATGTGCAATCTAAAAAAAAAAAGATACAAATGAACTTATTTCCAAAATAGAGACTCACAGACATAGAAAACAAACATATGGTTACCAAAGAGGAAAGGGGGTGGGGGGAGATAAATTAGGAGTTTGGGATTAACATATACACACTGCTATATATAAAATAGATAACCAACAAGGACTTACTGTATAGCACAGGGAACTATACTTAATATTTTATTATAACCTATAGGGGAAAAGAATCTGAAAAAGAATATATATACATCTGAATCACTGTGTTATACACCTGAAACTAACACAATATTGTAAGTCAACTATACTTCAATAAAAAATTAAAAATTTAAGAAAAGTTTGAATTATTGCCATACAGTGCACACTTCTTAATAAATTACACCTCTATATCTGTATAAGTGGTGTTTCTGTCTTTTATTTGCATAGTACTCTTGTTTTCAATGCACAACGCTACTTCATCTGTTAAGCATGAGTACATTTATTGCACTGTAAAATGACCTTCATTATCACAGCCCTGAAACTCCTTGGCAACCTAAGAAATCAAAGAAAGCCCAATTATAATTGGTCTACTACACCTTCAAGTCTAGAGGAGTGTAGTTTTTTTTAAGGATCATGTAATAGTTTGAAAAAAACAATGGTGGTCGCAGCAACAACAAAATAACCATGTGTCCTGGTTGTTATTATTTATGCAGACACTGCAATTACATTAAAATTTTTCATATGCCCATTAAACTAATATTTTACTGTTCAAAATGTACTACTTTATTACAGAATTCTCCATTTATTCTTTATATCTTTTAAATTTTTGTTTGCAAAATCATAGTATGTAGCTTAGAGATTAAAGGCTTCAAGATATAGAGCAAAAATTAATTATTGACTAGGCTGGGGGACTAAGGATTAACCTAAAGGCTTTGGCAACAATATAATTCTTTAACACTCCCTAAATATGAAGTGGTTGCAATTATAACTTCACCTTAGTAATTCCATTAATAAAGGCTTTATATTAGTGCATGGGTTTTAAATAAATACAGAGAGACTGAGAACACACTGTAATTAATATAAATACCCAAATCCAAGGAAGGAACCCTGCCCAATAAAGATGACATAGAACACAGGACAATGGATCAGGAAACTTTGAACTGTGCAAAGATGACATTCCTTAACCTCATCTGGTAGCGTCTAGATACTAACTAGTCAGGAAAGACGGGAAGTTATCACCAGACAACTTTGGTTTGTACACTATTTTACCTTATTGTCTCTATGTTCATGGTTATGTTACTATCATAGTAGTCAGGTGATATTTTAGCCAGGTATCTCTACATAACAAGACCTTAGGCTAGAATGAAAGTGCTATGCCTTATTTTGGACTTCACAGACCCAAGGCAGCAAAATGGGAAAAAGTGAAAATGAGGCAAAGAAAAATGAGAAGCATTAGGAAGTGATACTTGACCATGCTGGCTGCTACTTCATCATGAGCCATGAAGAGACACAACATATTTCTGGAGAGTACATGTGCTTGGCCTAGGAGACTTTTCTCAATGGTTGCAAGGAAAAACCATGCATCAGAGCATGATCTGCCTAGCTCCTTCCTGTCTCCTACGTCCCATTGTTCAATCACCTTCAACTTCTGGGTTTCATTTCATCATTTGGTCCCATCTTTGGCTGTCGGGAAACAACCTTGAGAGGAGAAATGACTTTGATCAAAGGACACAGGCAGCCTGAGGCAACCCCACAGAGAGACAGAAACAGGGAAATAAACTGAATTCATCATCTTCTCTCTCTGGACTTTCTTGCTGGGACTCCCCATAAGCTGAATCCAAGCAGAACCACACCAGGGACCCTCGGATGCAGCCCCTACAAGTCAGCTTCCCCTTCCTGGGGCACAGAGCAGGGTGGGAAAGGGTGGAGATTGGATGGAAAGGATAAATAAAAGCTACCCAGCACACCTTTTTAGTAAATAGAACTTGTTATTTTGTAATGTGGAATTATTAAAGTGAAATTTCATTTTTTCTTAAAAAAGAAATTCCCAAGGAAGTCTTTCTTCTGGGTTTTTTTTTTATAGTTCACCCTACCTCCTGCTTTTAAACTAGCCTTACCTGCTAGCTCAGTGGTTCTCAAATTTTTGTGAGCATCACAACCACCTGCAGGGCTTGTTACAACACAGACCACTGGGTCCTGCTACCAGAGACCCAGTTTCTGATTGAGTAGGCCTGAGGTGGGCCCAAGAATTCACGTGTCTGAGAAGTCCCAGGTGATCCCACTGCTGGTGGTGTGGGGACACACTTGGAGAACCACTCCACTGGCTGTGAAAAAGCAAGTCTCCAATACACACGTTGTCTGAGGCATTACTCAGACTCCTCTTTCCCCTTCACCATTTGGTGCCCATCCATCTGCTGCCCACCATACCTGCTGCTCTGTCCACCTCTTCCCCGCACCCCCCAACACACACACAGTTTTGATCCTTTATTTATTTTTGCTTGAGATGGCTGTGAATTCATGGCTTTAATGAACTGACTTTAATCCTTGCCTCCTGCTCTTTCTGGACTAGCCATTGGCCACGGACCAGCCTCTTGACCATTTCCCTTCCTTTGGATTATCACCCCTCTATCCCGTTTCTGGTTTAGCCCCTGCAAGGCTCTGCATCTCCTGTTCTTTCGGTTACTAACCCCTTGCTCCTGGTTCTCAGGTGGATTCCAGTTCCCAGACTTTCAGAACCCCGTTCTTGCTCATTCTTTTCCACAGCGTCCCCCCAGGGCTCCTTTTCCCACCTCTGGGACAGGTAATTGTGGATAACTGAACAGTTTGGGCCCTAACCCCAATCAATAAACGCAATCACAATCCTAGTTTCCAGAATAAGAAGATAAAAATTTAACATATGCTCCATATGATACAGATTGAAAGGACTTTTTTCTCCTCTAAGTCTGGGTGCTTTATAAAGTAGTAGTTTTTGTTTGCTTGCTTTTTTAGGTAGATTAAGCTGGAATCAGTGTGCAAGATGGACGGGAAAACTGAAGAGAACAAAGGCTCTTTAGAGGTTTAGAAAAAAGAAATATCTTCCAGCTAGAACACTTATTATAACTTTAGTTTGTGTGATGACATACTCATTGGAATTGGGGGAACACAGGGAGGAAAATTCATTACTTTGTGACCTAAGAAGATTAAGTTTTCTGTTGGACAGAGCTTTTAGGCTACATATCAATCTTACAAATGGCTAATGTTGGAGAGACGAAGGTCTCATCGACAGTGAGCAGTTTTAAGACATGTGTCCTGCTTTCCTTCTCACAGCTCTGCTTTGACTGTGTGTACCCTTCCTCTTAATCTTACCCACACAAGTTTGGTCATTGCTGTCCTGGTAAAGTGCATTTATTTTCTTATGCACACCATTCTGCTTAAATCATGTTGTTAAATTTGCATATTTCAAAGTAATGATGACATCCCTGGTGATGCTGGGATTCGTTCTGAAAATGGAGTCTGGGAGTCAGCATCTTTTCCTCACTGCCATAATTAGAGTCTCCTGGGAAAGAAAACATGCCCTAAAATTTGTGTTTCACCTCATGGATATCTAACATAAGAATCTCTAAATATCTGATATATTAATATATAATTATATATAATATATAGTCTTTGAATATATAAATGTATATATTTACGTACATATTAAGTGTATATACACAAACACAATACAGACAGTGCCATTCAACTCCCTTTTAGACTGAAAGATTGCCTATTTTTGGATACTTTAAACCTGTAATTTGGTTATCAGTGTTGATTTTGTTTTTCTTTACCGTCCATTTTCTTGGGCATAAGGACTTCCTACTATTGAGAGAATGCCAACTAAGGGCTTCCAAAAGAGAATTCTGGAAAGGTAATGATGCCATCATACACTGCAGGATGGAAGTTCTTCTTCCCAGTGTCTTGTCTTGGTTTAGATACGGCAGATCACAACATGCCTTAGTCTCTCAACTGGAAGCCTGAGCTAGAGAATCCATGGATGGTAGTGAAATTTCCTCAACCTCAGTGAAAGTTAAAAATTTGGCAAAACTGGGATACCTGATACCTTTATTTTACACAAGCCTCAAAGAAACATTATGCATAGTGTTCTTCCTGAAGTGTCCCACCCATTGAAACCACTGACATACTCTCTTTTGCAATTCTGCTTAATCCCAGACACTCAATATGTTTGGCCATACTGGAAAATTCATAATATTCAACTGGTCTCTGACTCACTAAGAGTTCCTCTAGTTTTCTCTATTTCAATGGAATAGCAAAAAATAAAGTTTTTTCAAAACTTTTCTTTCAAGATGTTCATAAATCTTTTGACATTATCTTCCACAATGAGATGACACGGCTCTTTTGAGTAAAACTAATATGAAACTAATTAGAAAAAGTTTCACAGTTGACTCAAGAAGATATAGTGTTTGGAGTAAAACTGCTTGTGAAGATAAATGCTAATTCTGAATAATAAGAGAGAAAACATATTACATTTTTACAAAATAAGAGTAAGAAGTGAGAAAGGAGGGAGCAAAAATGACAGCAATTACTAAACACTAATGTCCCCTAGAAGCAAATAAATACAGTTTTTTCCTTCCCACATAGAGCAGAAGAAACAAAGATTATGGATGTTTTAAATAGTCAATCTTCTCATTTTCAGTATAACATATAAAGATGTGATTAAAAGAAAGATTGTAGCATTTGTTAGAGGCCTCTTTGCTTTCATTTTTGCCCTTCTCCTCCTCTGTTCTCCATCTCAAATAACCACATTCCCCTGGCTTCCATGTCCTCCTGGCTTCTAGTTGGTTAGGTCAATAAGAGTCACTGGCAGAAGACTAGAGAGTGGAAGCAGCAGAAAGCAGGGGTCCCAGCTCCCCCTGGACAGGCTCCCCATTGTTCCAGCTTCTTTGGGATGAAGAAGGCTCCTGAGCCTGCTAATGCCACCCCTTGACTCTCCAGCACTTGGAGTGGCAGCAGCTTCCAGCTCTTTTCTATTTGGTTTCTTAGCTTTTCCATTACTTGTGTAACCAATTCTTGATATTAAATTTTTCTATTTGAAATATCTCAAGTAGTTTCAGTTATCCTGATTTCTATAGTGTGTGATTTCTCTCTACTGATTTTTAAAATAAATTTAATCTTTTAGAACAGTTACAGATTTACAGAAAATTTGTGAAGATAGCACAGAGTTCTCATATACTCTGCACCCAGTTTTCCCTATTATTAACATCTTACATTATTAGGTACATTTGTAACAATTAATAAACATATTATAATTGACTAAAGTCTATACTTCATTCAAATTTCCTTAGTTTTTACTAGATATCTTTTCCTGTTCCAGACTCCCATCCAGGATACATTATATTCACTTATCTTCTGAGATGCCTCTTGGCGATGACAGTTTCTTAAACTTTGCTTGTTTTGGATAACCTTGACAGTTTTGAGAAGTACTGGTCAGGTATTTTGTAGAATTGTACTTCTATCGGGATTTAACTGATGTTTTTCTCATGATCTGACTGAGTTTGGGGGAGGAAGACTGCAAAGGTAAAATGTCATTTTCATCATCTCGTATCAAGGGTACATACTATCAGCATGATTGATCTCTATTGCTGTTGATCTTGGTCACCTGGTAGAGGTGTTTGTCAGATTTCTCCATTGTAAATTTCCTCTCCCCCCGCCTCTTCTTTTCACATTGTATTCTTTGGAAGGAATTCACTATATGCAGGTCACACTTAAGTAGTGTGGGTACTCTATTGATTTTTAAGCTTATATCTTGTAATTCTGTAGTATTAAAGGTAGTGCTACTTTATTGTGCAACAGAATGGCTGGCCCCAGTCTAATCTAAAGAATTATTTGTGCCCATCTTGGCTGTGAGTGATTTTTCTTACTTAATATAAATAAATTATAGTATGTCTGTGGCTTATACCAAAATACCTTTGCACTGAAAGGCATTACTTCTTTCTCTAATTCAAATTAAAAATCTTAAATCAGTCAAAGTTCTTTTATCTTATTCCTGCAAATCAGAAATAGGCATCATACGCCACAGCTTGAAGTGGGATATCACAGCCATGCAATGTTTAAAACCTCAAAGATTTCCCTTCCCTGGAAGGGAACTAAAAGAACAATTAGGTATTCATTTGGTAGAATTGTCCTATTATCCTCATATACATAGGTGATAAAAAACAACAAAAAAACAACAACAACAAAAAAACGAGTAGCACCAGAATAAGAGGCTCAGATGAAACAGTTGTGTCAGATCCATTGATCACACAATTAGCAATAAGGGCTAAGTTCTTAGCTGTTTTTGCTGTAAAAAAAAAAAAAATAGTGGAACTACAGCCTACGATTACACTATTTAGTCTTCTATAATTAGAGAGAGTGGTGACATGGTCTTTAGCTTCTTTCAACAAGACTGTCTGTTAAAGCAAGTATAGTATAGTTCTGCCACACTGAGCTTACTCCCCACTTATCCCTAATGAGTAACAAACATTTCACAGATTGGCACTTGTCCACGGACCACACAGACTATAGTAGCACTGATCTAGGGGACAATACATAATGGTTTAGTAGCTGTCCACACTTTAGTGTTGCCCTTGGAATATAACTACGACAGAGCTGTATGACTTCAATTATTCTAAAACTCTGCTTAGAGCACTTCCTTGCTATTATTCTAGGCATATTTTTTTTAAATCTAAAATCAAGAAGAAGTGTAATCTCAGAGATGAGAAAAGGACAGAATCATTCAGGAATCATGCAAGGGATTAGATTCTGAAGTCAGGAAATCACATCCACATAACATTGTAAAGTCTAGAAAAATGGAAGAAAGGACTTCATTGGGAATGCAGAACATTTTTTTTGGCAAGGAGACATCAAATTTATGTGAATTCATCTCTTTTCCTCATCTCTGATAGGCATTATATTCAATCCCCTAAATTGCTCTTTAATCTGTTCTGGCCTCTCCATTCCCATTGCCTCTGCTAAGTACAAGACTCTTATTTTTCCTGTACAATCAGTCATAGCCTCATTCTTTTTTATTCACGTTTTGGGTACCCTTGCTTTATTTCCTTGAACACTTGTAACATATTTTATATTGAGTTGCCAATAATTTCAATATCAGAAGTACTGAAGTATCGAATTATTTGACAGTTGAATTTGTATGTATATGGATAGATTGATGGATAGATTTAAGTGGATATTGATGCAATAGTCCATTGAAACTCAACATTAAGATGTAGATTATTGTCTGTTCTAGCAGACTCTTGCTGTCCCCAAAAGAAAGTGATATTTTTTTTTTATATGAGACAGGCCTCATGACTGGACAACTGCCTTTTTATTTTTGGTAATGATAATATTTATAATCATCCAATATTAGAAACATCCATCTGAAAAGTCTAATACTTTGAGATGTGCTCAATGGGTCTTTTTTAAATTTTATTAAAAAAATTTTTTTTTCTTTTGGCCGCACTACGCAGCATGCAGGATCTTAGTTCCCCCACCAGGGATCGAACCCGCCACCCCCTGCAGTGGAAGTGGGGAGTCTTAACCACTGGACTGCCAGGGAAGTCCCCATGGATCTCTTTTTTAGACAGAAGTATTTAAACTTTGTTTCTTCTCCAAATTAAGAATATTTACAAATACCTAATTTCTTAGAAATTTTGAGAATTGATTTGTTATTAAGAATAAAAGAAAAAGAAAAAAAAAAGAATAAAAGAGTATAAATAGATTTACCAACTAATCTTCTATTTTCCTGTTCTATGTAGTCAAGATGGGTCAGTATGTTATTTTTCAATAATTAGTACTTATATTTCACTAAAAATGTGAAAATAATGAGTACATCCAATAAGTGATAAAACCTTCAAATTTAAGATACAGAGTAGAATATTTTTTTATTTAAAAGGCAATAATGTATAATTTGGAGAGGGGTCGGTATTTTAATAGAACATCTTGATTTGTTACTGCATCAGGCTGGATTTTACTAAATGAATTTGTTGTCAGGAGGCGCCCTCTACAGAATCATATGTAAGTTGGTTATGAAAAAAATCCCTTCTCTAAAGAACATGTTAAAACCTTAAGCTGATTATAATTACATTAAAATTTCTTAACTTTCTATTCTTATAGTCCACATCCATTGTTAGAAACATGCAAAAAAAGAGAAATATTAGCTAATTTTTTAAGTCTTTTTAAATGTCTAATTTCTTCATTTGCATACTATTGGGAATTCTTCATAGGTATGAACACTAAACATAAACCCCATCTTCTTTAATTATAAAAACTTAAGATAACACATGTAATCAATGTCTTTTAAAAATGGTATAAACCTTATTTAAGTCTGCCGATAAATTTGATCTTTGGTGATTAGTAGGAAAATACTTTGAGAAAGCAAGAATTCAAGAAACACTTTGAAAGAAACCCAGATCTATTAACTACCTTGTGTTTTTCGTTGTGTAATTGATTCAAATATCTCTGGCTTCAATACATTTTAAAAGAGGGATCCCTAAATATAGGGATATATTTATCAGCCAGCTGTCTGGTAGGCTACTATGAAGACTAAAGAGATGTTGTTTATACTGTAATGACAACCATTTCATCTAAATGAAAGTAGCCTAAATTCTACTTCCCTCGGAGCTGGGTGGTGAAGAACATTACTCATTGTTAAGCATAGAACTTTTTTTTTCTCTCTTAGATCCTAAGAAAAAGGAGACATAATCTTGGGGGGGAGAGAGAGAGAAAGTGAAACTTGTGACTAATATCTACCATGTGACTAAAATCCGTCATGTTAATCAGGAAATTAATAGCTAATGTTTGAATTCTCTAATGCATGAGACATTGTTGTACTTTATACGCCCTAACTTATTTAATGGTTACAAATATCTTATGAGTAGATAATACTATTATTCCCATTTTATAGGTAAGAAAACCAAATAACAGGGAGGTTAAGTAACATGTCCAACATCCACAAAGCTAATAGTTATGGAACTAAGATTCAAATCCAGGTAGTCTTGCCCCAGAGTCATGCCCTTAACTATGATGCTCAATTGTTTTTATAACAAATATTATTTTTATCAAAGTAACTGTGTACTGATGTCTTTACAACCATCTCTCTAGCCCTGACTTCCTAAAGCACTTATTAGCTCAACAAACATGCTCAGCACCTGCTATAGGACAGTAATAATTCTAAGTGCTAGGTATTCAAAATTGATTAAATCAGGACCCACTTACTCGGGGCTTTACATTTAATGAAGGAGACAGACATAATAACAATGAGATGTGATGAATTTTAATAGATGTATGCTTGAAGTACTAAAAGGGCACAAGAGGGGGGCCTTCTCTCTAAGGGAAGTCCAAGAAGATAGAGCAGCATATGCAAATACTCAGTCTTTAAAGAGCAGGGCTTGTTTAGAGAAGCACAAGTATAGAGCTCAGAATGGCTGGAGCATAAAGGTCAAAGGCAGACTGATGAGAAATAGAAATGGAAAAGAGGTAGGGGATAAATCAGAAAGCATATTGTATCCAATTGTCTATGTGATATTTTTCACTTTGAAAACAGCATGTTTTAAACAGAATTCATTTGAACAAACTAGTGGTTACCAGTAGGAAGGCAGTTGGGAGGAAGCGAAAGACAGGGGTAGGGGATTAAGAGGTACAAACTACTATGTATAAAATAAGATACAAGGGTATATTGTACAGCACGGAGAATATAGCCAATATCTTATAATAACTTAATTCTTTTATTGGAGTATAGTTGCTTTACAACATTGTGTTAGTTTCTGCTGTACAGCAAAGTGAATCAGCTATACGTATACATATATCCCCTCTTTTTTGGATTTCCTTCCCATTTAGGTCACTGCAGAGCAATGAGTAGAGTTCCCTGTGCTATACAGTAGGTTCTCATTAGTTATTTTACACATAATAGTGTATATATGTCAATCCCCATCTCCCAATTCATCCCACTCCCCCCGCCCCCTTGGCATCCATACATTTGCTCTCTACACCTGTGTCTCTATTTCTGCTTTGCAAATAAGATCATCTATACCATTTTTTAAGATTCCACATACATGCGTTAGTGTACAATATTTGTTTTTCTCTTTCTGACTTACTTCACTCTGTATGACAGTCTCTAGGTCCATCCACATCTCTACAAATGACCCGGTTTCATTCCTTTTAATGGCTGAGTAATATTCCATTGTATATATGTACCACATCTTCTTTATCCATTCCTCTGTTGATGGACATTTAGGTTGCTTCCATGTCCTGGCTATATAATCACTTTAAATGGAGTATAATCTACAAAAATATTGAATCACTATGTTGTACACTTAAAAATAATGTAATATTATAAATCAACTATACTGTAATAATAATAATAACAGAGCTTATTCTGGTGACATGTGGTCCTTTTGTGGAGTTTCTCATTTGGGCTAACAGAACCCCAAACTACCCAATTAACCAAAGCAGAAATATCTGAGGCATCTTCAAAGCTTCTTATTTACTCATACTTTACATCTAATGAGTCTCCAAGTTCTATTGATTCTTTCAATATATCCCAAATCTCCATATGGTCTTCCATTCACCTCTCAATCTAGGCTGCCACCTCTTTACTTCAGTTTTTATTCTGTTTGTCAGCATCTTTTGAGGCAGTCTCCTATGTTTCTTCTCTCCAATGTACTCTACATGTTACAGGAAGCAATCGTTCTAAAATACCAATCCAATCATGTCACTATTCTGCTTAAATCTTCAGTGGCTCCCTATTACCGTCAGGAAAAAAAAAATCTCCAGATCCTTAGAACACTCAGCTCTTTACCATCTGCCCTAATCTATCTTTCCAGTAACTTCTTCTGTCCTAGTTAATGTACACATACTGGAATTCAGCTATGCTGAACTACTTATCATTATTCTAATGCAAATGTAGAATAGCTTAGTGGTTAAGCATGTGGCCTACCTGCTCAATCTGACTAGATTTCAAATCCCATCAATTCAATTGTTATCTGGGTGGTTTTAAGAAAGTGATTCAAATTCTCTGAGACTGAATATTCTCAGTTACAAAAGAAAGAATACAGAGAATTGTTGGTGGTGAGAAGCAAATGAGACAATGCACTTTGCAAAATGCCTGGCCTTTATTTACATTTAATAAATACTAACTTTGTGTCTTTTAAAAAAAATTCTCTGTACCTTCAAATTGCTGTTCTGTCTTCTTGGAATATCCTTTCTACACAAGTGTTTGTCTGACAACTTCTTATTCACACTTCAATATTATTTGACGTGGTAAATACTCTAATAGCAAATAGCCAAAATGTCATCTCTCCCAGGGAGTCTTGCCTGGACTCCTAAAGGAAGATTTAGAGAATCTTGTTAAATCCTCCAATAGTGCATCTATTATAGTAGCTATCACAGGAATGTAATTATTCATTTTCCTGTGCCTGAGGGACACTCTTTGTGCTTGCTGTGCTCTGAAACATAGCAAATGCACAATAAATACTTATTGAATGAATGATATTGACCAGTTCAAGAAGATGGTTTGTTGGCTCGACTGTTATCACCTTACCGATTTCTGTTATCTTCTCAAGAAAATTTTAAGACTAGTAAAAAATCAGATGTCTTTGCACACTTACTTATTTGTTAAATATTCATTGGGATTCTATGCTATGGCATTTTGGTAGATTCGGGGGAAAAAGCAACAACAATATCAAAACAAATACTTAGTACACATGATTGATATTTAAAACCAAGATTTGATGTGCTCATAACCTCTTTTCTTCAAATAATGCTATGATCATCAGTTAAAATAACAAGCCACCTGGTTAAGAATGAATTTATCAACCTTTTAAAAGTATATTAATCTGCAAATCCCTGCACAGTCACTGTTCTTTATTCTCACATACGCATGTTTGAAATACACACAGTATTACTGATGTAGAGACTGAGTTTACTGAGATAACACAGTAAATATCTTTTGCATGGCTTTGTATATCAGATCGGCCTAAGCTTAGCAGATAACTTCTGAAACTGGAAATACTTGATAAGTCTACACACGCATCCACAGGTTGGAGTGGGGACATCCTAGGTATAGTTATACAGATGCACACATACAGGTGAGATTCTTAGCCTTAGGTCATAGGATATTGATTTTGAGTAAAACACTTAAATGCTTTCTCCCTTACTCTTCTCACTTGGAAAAAGAGAAAACTGATGATTTGATCACTTCGATCTCTTCACGATTCTCCACAATCTACGTTTGCCTCAGTTCATCCAGCTCTGACCCACAGCTCCATGTCCCTGCACCCTACCCCTTGTCACCTAAGTCTTCTAGTGGCCTTGTCTCTGTGCTCTTTCTCTTGACTTCTCCAGGAACTGATGTTAGTATGTCCTTTTTGAAACTTCTCCTGCTTTAATTTTCATGAAACGCTTCACATTCTTTTCACACCTCTCTAATTTATCCTCATTTATTGTCCAGGACTGTCTTCCTTTTCCTACCTTCTAGGCATCCCTTAAAGTTCTTTACACAAGTTTCTTCACTTTCCAGTTTTTCACTTACTGAGTCATCTCATACCTACAGCTTCAACTATCACTTTTATGTGGATGACTCCCCAAATCTAAGTTGGAAATGTAATCTCTCTGGCACACTCCAATTCCATATTTCAGCTGCTTCCCTGGTATCACTATCTGGCTCTCCTGAATCCACTTGAAATTCAACATGTCTAAAACTTAGTTGGTACTGTCTCCAGGGTGCATGTCTTTCTTTGGACTTCGTTGTTTTACCCTAATGGTATTGGCGTCCTCTAGTCACTGAAATTCTAAATCTAGTACAGTCTTCAGTTGCCATCTTGGCCTCAATGGCCCATTCCTGCAACGTGTACCTATATCAGGTATCCTACCCCGCCCCTTCTTTTCCATTTTCACTGCCTCTTCTTTAATACTGTTCTCTCACCAAGGCTACAGAAATTTCCTTGCCCACCCTTTTTTCCCCAATTGATCCTGCTTACTGCTACTCTCAACTTTGCTTTTCTCCTTAGGCTTTGGTGTACTGTAAGTTTAGGTAAATCTCCTTCTCCTCAGTTAGTTTAAACCATAGGGACCCATACATGCCCAGTTAGCCTACCCTTCACCCCAGGTTCCCAGCCATGGTCCTCAAACTATGGGAGGAAAGACGACACAGATCATCTCAAGTAATAGATAACCCAATGTGTATTATATATCATAGAGATGCCAGAAGTAATTAATAGGTTATTCAAGTTACAGTCCATTTGTAGAGGTTAATTTGTTTCTACTCATTTTAGCACTTCAAGAAATTTCTCAAATCAACTGCAATCAAATCAAATACATACAAATAACATATTGATTACTGATAGCACCATTGATCACATTAGCTTTTCCTCTGCCCTATGTATATAGGTTTCTACTTTAGGAAATGTGTCAAAGTAATAGCTTAGTTTAGGCAGCTCAAAATGTTAAGGGGGAAAGCCTTAGATCTGGGGTCAGAAAATGTATTCTATTTTCCTTTCCAAATCGTGGTTAGCTGTGTGAACTTGGTCAACTTTTTGAGTGTCTCTGTGATCCCGTTCTTTCACGTTCATATAATATGCAAATAATGCCTGTCCTTGTTACCTCCAGAGTCATTGGAAGGACAGATGTAAAAAGATCTTCAGACGTTCCCAAACCTCTGAGAATTTGGCTAATCGTCCAAATCACCGGGGAGAATTTCTAAGTCCCTGTCCCCAGTAATCTCACTTTTAAAGGCTCTCCAGGTGATCCGTCATTTGGAAACTACATTTTACAAATTTTAAAGTGAGAGTTATCATTGTAACACTAACCATTAGAATCTAACATTTGCCTTTCTAGGTCATTGGTCATCCTCATTTCTGAGTTTAATAGCATTTAGATTGCCTTTGGACTGCTTTTAGTTCTAGACTTTATATAAGTAATCATCCTGAGAAAAAAACTGAAAAACTTTCGATAACAAGTTTTGGCCTTTACCCTAAAGGAAACCTTGCCTTCTTGCAGAAGGCTGATAAATGGATTTAGTCAGTTTAGATGATTAGACCATTTTATAGTCTAAACTGACAATGTAAATCCACTCTTACATGCAATGCATTAAGCTAAATTCTCAAAAGTTATGGGTACTTCAGAAAACCCAGAAACAGGTATTTTAGAGGTAACAAGCTGTACTGAATGAAAAAATACTTCTCACTCTAATCCTTTTTTATATTTCTGAATATCATCTTTCCAAGGTCTCTTAAGGTTTTGACTTCCTAAGTATTCACCATAAATCATGCTATGTTTTTCCAGAAGCAGTGGATTTAATTTTATCTGTCACATAACTGTTACTGGAGTTTTGGTAAACTATGATTTTTTTTTAAGGCAGTAAGCTTAGGTGTAAGAATGAGCTGCTGAAATAGAAACCAAGCATGCAATTAGAAATTATTTTGTAATTATTTTCTAAGATTCAATACACCACAAAAGAGAGATTAAGCAGGAAAGAAGTCTAATGAGATCATTCTTTGAGTTATTAACATCATTTCATAGTATTCAGCAAAGCATTCATCGCATTGTGGTGACATATAAAAAAGGTCAAATAGATCTTGTTTAGAAATTGCCTTGATTGACACTGACTACCTTTCCTTTGTAAAAGAAAAGAAACTAGAGTGTTTAAGACCATATTTGCTCCAGGTGCTTAAGTTCCACATTGCTTTGACACATTCCAACTCTAAGCACACCCAGGCATTCATGATCATACTATCCATCAAACGCCCCACTGACCCCACCCCCGTGTTTTAACTATGTGAATGAATTTCAGTTTTCCTTATGTAGGTTAGCACAGCATAATGGATAAATCACATAAGCTTGGGGCTCAGGCAGATTTGTGGTCCAACACTGTTTCTATCACATATTAGGTGTGTAACTTTAGTTAACTACTAATTGCTGTAAGATCTTGCTACTCAAACTGTGGTCTGTGGTCCAGTAGCATCTGTATCGCTTGGGAGCTTTTAAAAATGCAGATTTGCAGCCCTACCTCAGAACTATGGAGTCAGAATCTACACTTAAAAAATTCTCCATTAAAATTGACAGTGAGTTGGGGAGGTGGTGTGGAGAATCAAGACAACAGTTTTCACAGTGTGTTGTTTTATGAGATACAGCAAGTGACTCATAATTTAATGATTATTACATGACGAGTTTTACATGTCTTTTAATTTGTAATAGAATTCTTGCAAGCTAGACATTACCTCACTGTCTCATCAAAAGCTTTGAGGCTTCCCTGGTGGCACAGTGGTTGAGAGTCCGCCTGCCGATGCAGGGGACATGGGTTCGTGCCCTGGTCCGGGAAGATCCCACATGCTGTGGAGCGGCTGGGCCTGTGAGCCATGGCCACTGGGCCTGAGCGTCCAGAGCCTGTGCTTTGGCAACGGGAGAGGCCACAGCAGTGAGAGGCCCGTGTACCGCAAAAAAAAAAAAAAAAAAAAAAAACTTTGCTATTATTCCTAACTCACTTTGAGGATCTATTTTTCAGGGGGTAAGTGGGATTACATAGGGTGATGGTTCACAATTTGTGTTTTGCACTTTAAGAATTTCAGATTAGATATAGAACTCCTTTCTCTTAGCTTTATTTCCCTGAACTTTTTCTTCTAAGCCCTGCCTCCTATTAGTATCTGTTTATCTGTGTAATTTCCTTTTTTCCCTCTAAGACTTTCTGTGCCTTTGGGTGTGTTGATAAACTTCACAAGAGTGTGACCAGTATCTCTACCCTGAACTTGGTAAAGCATTGGAAAAGATAGTCCTTTCTGGATCCTCAACATAGATACAATCCAGGTTTAAACACACACATGTATGAATCTACAACCTTAATCCAAGACCAAAGAATTCTATCTTAAAAGATTTCTCCAAGCAGCTTTTTCTTGTATCCCACAATTTGCAGTGATTTAGGCAGAGATATGTAATAGTGAGAGAACAGAATTCAGCTTCTGGAGCCCACTTTGTCGTTTAAAAACTACCTCTGTGATATTGGACAAGCCACTGAATTTAGTGCTTCAGTGTGGACTGGAAATAACTGTACACTGTAGCTTAACAAGTCTACTATGGTTTACCATAGCTCCTCCTGTCGTGAGGGTCAGACCTGATAACTTATGCAAAGGCCCTTCACAGGCTTTACCTACCTCTGATCCCCATCCCTGTTACTCTCTTAAAGCACCATTATCCCTTTCTCATAATTGTATAAACCTCTAAGTTAATGTATAAACCTCTAAATTAATTACATTTTAGGCATGATTTCTCTATTAGCGACTTCAACAAAGCACATTTTCTTGTTAGGATCACTGAGCTTTTCCTTCTGGTTCCCTCTTTCCCCCTTCTAATTACGAAGTGAATTCACATTTCTAGAATTCCGGAAAGGATTTCTTGCAAGCTGAAGGGCCTTTGCAAGAACTCACAGATCACGGTCTCTTTGGAGAAGGGGAGGGTTGTCACAGTCTGCAGCCTGCAATGAACTCTTTATTCCTAAGAGAACGTTAAAACGATAACATTTATTGAATGCTTAATATGTACCAGGCACCATCCCAGGCGTTTTGCACATACTCACTCATTTAATCCTCAGATTACCCAGTGGCTATTATCAACATCATCTGCAGTTTGCAAACAAGGAAACCTGAGGCACAGTGAAGCTAAATCCCTCGCTCAAAGTGTGGAAGCCAGGCAACCAACGACCCAATACTAGTCACAGTGATGCTTTCTTTTCTTTGCTGCACACGGATTCTGAATTTCACAAGAAGGTATCCGGCTGTCCCTCGGCGGGATGTGAATAGCTTCTTTGGAATCCCAGCAGTTGGCTGCTGCCCCCTGAAGGTGATGTTACATTGGAGGGGAACGCAGAGGCAGAGAGCGAGCGCAGAGCCCCGAGCGCCCAGCCCGCGGGCAGGCGCCGGCCCGATCCGAGCCCCCAGGCGGTGGCAGGTGGAGCCGGGGCAGGATCGGAACCTGTTGCGGAAGCCCAGCCGGGTCGCTTCTGGTTCCCAATGTCGCGGAGGGCTCTGCCCTGGCGTGGTGTGCAGGTAGGGGAGCGGGTCCCCAGCGCCCGCCGCTGGCTTGGATGATTCGTGCTAGCGATTGGGGGGTGTTACCTTGGATTTTGCGACTTCACTCTTTCGATCTTTCCCAAATCCCTTCCTAGTTGCACAGGGCACCCTCTATGGAGTCACAGTCCAGGAAGGCGACGCTTTGGTCCCCAGCCTGACTTTTGGGGGCTTCTCTGCCCGGGCTCTTCGGATCACAGATGCATGTTTTCAGGCTCGCAGCGCTGGGATGGGGACAGCGACCGGGGAAAGTTGGGGTGGTTGCCTCTTTCTTAACCTTAAAATCCTCCCAAAACCCTCTCCAGAGCCGTACTGCTTATAACTTTTGTGTTGAGTCTCCTTGAAGAGCATGCTTGATACTAGAGAGTTTTCTAAACGGCTCTCTTCACCCGTGATGATTTTGAGCAATGATCATTGCGTATCTGAGACTGCATCTTGTGTGCTTTTATTTGCCAGAAAGGCTAAAATGTGGTTTCTTATCCGGGTGCAGGACACCACAGAGCCCACAGTGAAGGCACTTGGAGAGATTTTTAGCTCTTCCTGGGGGTGAGATAGGGTTTCCAGACAATGCCAAGTTTAGTCTCTTATTTGCCAAACCCCCAGGCATTTTCCAGAGGTTCAGCCCTTGGCCAAAGATAGGGTCTGGTGTGGGAAAACAGGAAAACTCTCTGCTCTGCACTGTGGTTTTTGTTAAAGACAGAACTTTAAACTAAGAAACAAAGATACATTTGTTTACCCCTTCTTTTACCTTCAGCTAGACTGTAGATTTTTAAAAGATTTATTTATTTTAAAGTCTTAAATATAAGATGACATAAGCTGTAAGACTATGACAGATTTTTTTCTGATCAACGTATTAAGTTATTTTAACCATGTGTCTAAATTTCTCTTTCCATTATACACCCAAATCATTTTCGGTTGATAACTAATGAGGGAGAAGACAGGCAAATTGTGGTTTGTAACGTGTGGACACATTTCTGTTTCCAGCTTCAACCCTAATTACGTAAAACAAAATAGCTTGTGTAAAATCATCTTAATATTTTAAGTTATGATTGAATCTGCAAAATTGCTATGAAATGCTCAAAAACAGAACCATTATCAAGAGCAGAGAGTTGAGTGGCAACTGTATGCAGAGTTTGGTTAGAGTCTTTCATCTTAAAAGCTGCTGTCATTTAAGAGAACAGGTCTTTACTATATACTGCATTATCTTTAAAGGTGTATATTAACGTTATTAAAAAGTAGATATTGTAATAACCTAAAATGTACTTTCACTATTACTTGATAATGCAATAACGTGTTACTCATATGTTATTATCTTCTGCTTTTTTAATCAACATAAATGTTTTTCTAAAATCCATATCATCGAAAAAGATCTTCCTAACAGCCATTTTTTCTTGATGTCTATAGGTATCTTCAGGAGAGTCTGAACCTCAAACTTATTTTTTTCTTAGTCTATCATCTATCTATCTACTTTATCTGACATTTTTATTCCTGAGAATTTTGTGAATACATTACGAAGTATTTAAAAGTATGTATTAGAAATGTGTTGTTTTATTTTTATGATTCTTTCATCTTATACCTCCTGTTAATCACACTCTCACCATAATTCTCCTTTACAGATGTCAAAGGCTGTAGAAGGTATAGATATAAACTTACTATTAATCAGTGAATGATTTGCTCCTGCAAAACTGTTTATTCTTGGCTTTTATGTGTGTATGATTTTTGATAAAAAAAACTTGCAATGCCTCTCTGATAAATATTCATGAATGTTTTCACTGTAGTGCACTGAAATGGATTTCCAGCTGTAATACAAACATAAAATAGGAATAACTTTGTTCCTCAATGCTTCATATATTTAAAAATAATCATTTTCTAAAATACTAGCCTCCTTATTCTGGAGAGAGGGAGTCGATTTTAGGTGGACACTTTAAAACTGTCATACCTATTAAAAGAAAGAGATAAATATAACCTCACTTTCCTAAGGTATATCTATCTAGTCTTTTAATAATCTTACCAAATAGTTCTCTTAAACACATGAATTTTATGTGTGCAATGAGCCTGCTGTTGACAGCTGATTGTTCTTTCCTTCCTAATTACCTTTAGTTTTAAGTTCTAGCTCTGGGGGATAAACTGGTTCTTAAATGAATTTTTCAATTGCCTTGAAACTGAACATTCGGGGTCTAGAGGGTCCCTTACTCCATCGAACCAAAGGCAGATGGAAAGATACTGCCCCAGTAGTGAGTTACAATGGTCACCACAACAGACAGCTGTTTTGAATGGGTCTCATGTCCTTCAAGTACCTCGTGGAATTTTGAGATAGAAGACATAAAAATGGAGAAAGCAAGTTCTCTTCCTAGTCAGGCTTCTGATTGGCTCTGTGCTTGAGGCAAATCATTTAGCTTCTCTAAGATTTCTCAAATATAAAAGGATGAGTTAGAATATGCTTTCTAAAATCTTTTCGCCCCTCTGGGTTTCCCTGTTCCTGCGGTAGGAGGGCAGACCATCCAGGGTGAGAAGGCACAAATATCCTTGATTTGCTACTTGAAAGCAGCCACCTTTAGGCAAGGCCCTGAAAATTCTATGAAATCAATATCTCCTGTGTCAACCGGACTATTAGAAGGAATGAATGGGGTGTACAGGTGATTGTGCTGGATGCGGCCTCTGGCACATAGAAGATGCACAGTGATGTTCTTTAAGCCACCCATCTCTGACAAATGTAAAGTTTTTTCTGTCTCCAGCAGGGGAGATGAGCAAAGTGCAGATAAGTTCCCTCTGCATGTTCAGGTGGCCATTACCAGTAGTACAGCTCCTCCAGTATGGGACAGGGATCAGGAGATGGGAGGATCAGAGCCTCAAGCATATGATGAATGCTTCTTTGATATCTCATCAACCCTCCCATCACACACAAAAAGATCAAAGTCAGGACAGCACAAAAATTAAATTTATCTCCACGCCACAGAAGACTGAGAAGACAAGTCCTATTCCAGTTCCCTGTCAAGCTAGGTGCAACTCTGTTAGAGCTAAACACAACAGGCATTCATTACATCGGGGGAATCAGAACAGTGGCATATCCCAAATCACACCACAGCAGTAATTTAAAGAAAAGAGAGAAGAAAACTACAAACAAAATAACACCTGAAATGCCAAGAAACTGATTCTCTCTTAACTTTGTTGCCTCTGAAAATTTAACATTTCTAAATACTACCAAAGTATATTTCTTACTTTCTTTTTGGGCAGTTGAGGGGTCTCATTTAAGTGCCTACATAAAATCTGGGTTCCACTATGGCAATTGCAGAGTAAGGCATCTTCTACTAGAACTAATGCATCTTTTTCTGGTCCCTCACAGAAATCTCAGCTGACCTTTGTTTTCAAAACTCTGGAGGGTCTACCAAGCATATGAGAATATTACAGTTCTGGTTGCTTTGGAAAACAGTTTCCCAAAGCCAAATGAGAGAGTGCTGGCTAATCTTTAGTAAGCTCTCACTTCATGTGTATTATCTCACTTACTCCTTGAGATTTCAGAAATTGAGTACAACCACAATCCCTGTTTTGTTGATAAGGAAACCGAGGCTTGGAAATAACTTGCCTAAAGTAAATGTGTTCGCTAGACTGAGGAATTGGGATAATGAACGCCTGCAGCCTTCAAGTCCATGTGCTTATATTCTGTACTGCAGGACCCCCAAGTACATAGTAATAGCAGCTTACGATCAAAGTACTGATTTCTGCATATGCCAAGCCTTTCTGAACAAACAAACAAAAAAGCTGCATTCTTAAGAAGAAATATTACAGGCTTGATGAAGTTTCTTATAAGCCGAAATAGGAAACAGCCATTACTTGTGAAGCTTTTTCAAATGCCTATACCTGAGTGCCACCACTGGACACCAGTGGGTCTGGAGTTGGGTCTGGGTATATGTATTTTTATGATTCTGAGTGAAAAGAATCCACATGATTACTCTTAGTGAAGATAATTGGTCCCATCCCACATTGCTATTTGCAGCCATAGACAGAAGAAATGTAAGTATTATCTGGGAAAAGGGATATTTAGAGAAAACAGAACAAGGGGATAAACATTTTGTGAATCCGGTCTCCCCAGAACTCCAGCTAAATCAAATAGTTATCTATATTAGAGTTGACCACCTGAGAACATAAAACTCAATAAGGGAAAAAAATTTCAGATCAAGAAGTTGCTCATGGCCTTACAATTCTCATAGTCTTTAGGGAAGGAGGACAGCAGGGATCTGTCAGTTTTGCAAACTGCTTCCTCTTTCACAGAGTGTCATCTCAAACATCCTGCCTCCTTGCAAAACTGAGACATTTAGAGAGGTGTCACCTGTAATACCTAGAGTTTCTCTGAACTCTCCTACTTTCCTTTAAAGTAGGGGATCTCATTTAATGGCTTTACATAAAGACAAATTAATTGAATTGAAAGTACCTATTTAAAGTTTCTAAATTTTCCTTTTCCATTGCACCCCTGTCCCTGCAATCTTGGCACACTGGTACTAAAGTGAAGGTGGGCTCTCTAAGGACACAGCTTCCAACCCTTATAAGCAGGGTAACAGGCACCCTCTAGCAGAGTTTATAGCCTTATACCTCCCTTGGTCCCCTACTCAAAATCTCCTGGTCTTCTCTCTGGAATTCCCCATCCTCAACAGGTTTACAAGGTCTTTTTGTCCTTAGGTGGCCATTTATATCATTTATATCACAGTGCTCCTTCAGGCTTGAAAGTCTTTGGCTAGAATCCTGCCACTTTGAAGACATTCCCTTTGTCTCCACTTCTTTCAGCTGGAAAAGCTACCTCAACTGATTTTTGACCCATAGCATGGTTTATGCTTCTTCCAAAACTAGCAGCCCTGGGGGCTTGCTGAAGACCAAGCGGAGCTTTCCTAAGTACCCCTATCCTGAGCTTGCTTTTCGTGATATTTTGATTATCCAGGTTTTAGTAACTTCTTCTAATTCAAGTTTTCCTACAGAAGTAGGCCCTTGAAGTTTCTGCAGTTTGCAAGCCTGGCAAATTCTCTCCAAGTTCATGCTTAGCTCTCACTCCTCTTGTCCTCACGTGGTCCCTCCAGCCTCAAACGTTTCAAGCTTAGTCCTACTTAAAGCTTTTGCACGTACTCCTCTCCCTGCCTGGGTATGTAGCCCATCAGAGTTGCACAAGCAGAGATTCTTTTTGCCATTTAAGTCTCAGGTCGGTGTGCCTCTCCACGTCACTTGTCATCACAGTATCATTTGATCTGTGTGTGACTCCACTTGCTACTTGAGACCACCTCCATTTCCATGTTTTCTTGTTTATGATCTTACTCTCCAGAAGGAGAACTTAAGCTCCGTAAGAGATGAACTTAATGCTTTTGTATTAACTCCTGGCCTCAGTGCCTAGAACAATGTGGCACATAGTAGAAACTCAGCAAATATTTGCTCAGTGAAAATTTCATTTCCATTACCCTATTAGTTTCTCCTGCATCCTTTTGCGGGTCCAGTCAAGTTGCTAAAACTTTAACCTTAGCTCCCATTCTTGTTTTGCACTTTTTTTCTCCTTTCCACTGATCCTACCTTAACTAAAAGGCCAATCTGTACGTATTTTTTTCATTTCATGTGGGAGAAAAAAATTTGAAAAAGCCACTTATTTACCATTGACTGCACTATTTTAATATACATGCAGGTCCCATGGTATCTGTTCCATGGATACCACATATCCACGGTATATGTGGATTTTTAAGAACAATCTGGGTCTGAGCACTAAGAAAGACTAAAATATGGTACAAAATGGTACATTTACTTTTTGGTAAAGTTAAATCCACCCATTCTGCTATTTTCATTGGCATGATAATTTTTCATCTTTAAAATATTTTATTTTTAAAATATAAGCATATGTAATTTTATATAAGTGCCCAAATTATATCACTCTGTTGCAATTAAATTCTTAATTCTTCAATTTCCTTTCTTAATTGCCTCTGCCCACTCTTTTCCTCCTGTTTCCAAATCACAAGTAACCCATGTTAGCAACTGAGTTCTATTATTATAGATTTTCCTATGCTGTTATAACATGTATAAAAGCATGTATACGTATGCAAACATGCTTGTGTATACACATATGCATGTCAATCTTTTTGTCACATTTTCAAAAATGTATATCTTGTTTTTCTTATTCATTAACACCTTGTGAAAAACCCTCCATTGCGACTATAATAGATAAAAATTAAAAATTTAAATGTCTGTATATTACATGATATGAATAATAAACAATGAATTTGACCGATCCCCCCCTTTTAAACATTTACTCTGTTTCCAGTGGGTTTTATTTATCCAGTTTTATGACAAAATGAGGCTATCATAAAAATAGTTTGTTTTTACTTCTAAGTTCAAGAGGTAAAAATATTTTCAGATTTTAATGTATATTGCCATATTGCTTCTAAAGTGTTACAAATACATTTTCACCAGAAAATTATGAAACTACTCTTTACTCATGTCCCCACAGCCGTAGATGTTGTAACTCTTTAATTTTTACATTAATTTGAATCTCAACTTGTGAAATTGAATATCTTTTCATGTTTTTCAGATATTTGGACTTTCTCTTATGTAAATTGTTTAATCCGTATCCTTGTTGATTTTTCTGCTGGGTTATTTGTCTTTTTCTGATGAATTTATGTGTTCCTATAAAATTGTCAATATTAACTCATATAATATTTTCCGTATTTTCTACTGTCTTAATACATAACTTATACTATGCACATTTATTTTTATAATCAAAATATTTAATTTTTATTATGTGAATTTTAAGATTTTGGTATTGATTAATATGATTTTCCCTATTCCTAGGTTAGGCATGTAGTCTTCTCGATTTTACTGAAAGATTCTCATTTTTTTTTTTTTTTTTTTTTTTTTTTTTTCTTTCTTTTTTTTTTTTTGCGGTATGCGGGCCTCTCACTGTTGTGGCCTCTCCCGTTGCGGAGCACAGGCTCCGGATGCGCAGGCCCAGCGGCCATGGCTCACGGGCCCAGCCGCTCCGCGGCATATGGGATCCTCCCAGACCGGGGCACGAACCCGTATCCCCTGCATCGGCAGGCGGACTCTCAACCACTGCGCCACCAGGGAGGCCCGATTCTCATTTTTTAATGTTAACATTTGTACTTAATTCAAGTGAATTTTTTAAATTCACTTAAAAATCCAGTATACTATAAGATAGTGGGCAAACTTTTCCTTCTTCTATGTGGATTATTGAATGTTTCATTTGTCCCCAACAAATTGAAATATCACTTTTGTCATATATTAAAATTTCATATATGTATTTCTGTATTCCCAGAATATTTCTATGTTCTGTTTCACTGCTCTATTTTTCCATTTCTATGGCAATTCCAAATTGCTTTGTTTATGTTTGCCATGGAGTGTTTTTCTGATGTTTTAAAAAGCCTGTCTTCTCACTATTCTTCCTCATAATTTTCCTGGTCTTCTAGGGCATTTATTCCTCCCTCTGAGCTTTTTTATCATATTCCAAAGCAAATTCTGTGATCTGCTTTGGAAATATTTTCTGCAAATGAACTTTTGTCTATACATGTTTTAAATGCAATTATATTCAAGCTATATATTAACTTGGGGACACTTGACATTTATTTAAATAATTAAAATTTTCCTTCCACAAATATGGTGTTTTACTCAATTTGTCAGATTAAAAAATCTTTTAGTAGGATTTTTTTTTATGTAATTTATGTTTTAAATTCTATCTTTCCTATTAAATGTATTTCTACATACTCTATATTTTGGTTACTGCTATAAATTGGAATTTTTTTCATTTTAATTTCCAGGTGCTTATTGCTAACACTAAAGAAGGCTACTTTCTTTTTTAGTATGTTTTGAGCCACCAGTTAACTAATTTCTTCAATTAATTATAGTAGCTATTTACTAGAGGGTATTGGGGAGTTTTTTTGGAATAAAACAGTGTTATCAGCAACAAGGAGATGGTTTTGTCTCTTTTCAATGTTTTTACCAAATATACAATATTATTGTCATTGTACACTTATTATAATCCCCTGAGACAAAGTTGAACAATGATCAAAAATAATAATGCTATCAGGCATAATAATCAAATTTTGCTTAAAACGAGAGTCTTACAACATTGTAGTTTAAAATAGTTTGCTTGGTTTGGGGTGCGTGGTCTTTTTTTTTTTTTTTTTTTTTTTTTTTTGCGGTACGCGGGCTCTCACTGTTGTGGCCTCTCCCACTGTGGAGCACAGGCTCCGGACGCGCAGGCCCAGCGGCCATGGCTCAGGGGACCACGCCATGCGGGATCTTCCCAGACTGGGGCACGAACCCGTGTCCCCTGCATCGGCAGGCGGACTCTCAACCACTGCGCCACCAGGGAAACCCACGTGGTCTTTTTTAGTACTTATTTTACTTCTATTCCTTTTGCATGTATTTTTTATTAGTAATGCTAACTTTTTAAAAATTATCTATTAATATAATCACATAATTTATATTTCTTAATTTGTTGATGTAATAAATTATGTTGATGGATTTCCAGACATTTAATCATCCTTGTATCCCTAGAATAAGTCCTTGCTGATTATTCTTTTTTCTTATTCAATCTGAGATTTATCTAGAAATGAGCTTGTTAGAAGTGTCTAAAAGCATCTTTTAGTATATTACTATATTCTATTTGATAAGCTTTTAAAAATCTGCCTTTATATTCTCTGAATCCATATAAATGAGATTGATGAGGTGTTGGTAGTATAGTGGTTAGCATAGCTGCCTTCCTTATAAATGACAGTAATATATTTATATTACTATCTATATTATCAAGTTTTGGTATTATATTCTTGCTTACTAATATGTATAAAATACATAACTAATGAGAACCTGCTGTAAAGCACAGGGAACTCTTAGTGCTCTGTGGTGACCTAAATGGGAAGGAAATCCAAAAAAGAGGGGATATATGTATACATATGGCTGATTCACTTCGCTGTACAGTAGAAACTAACACAGCATTGTAAAACAACTATACCCCAATAAAAAATAAAATAAAGGTGTGTGTACTACAAAAAGTAATTTGAGGAATTTTCTGTATTTTTCTATGGTCTAGATTTTAAATAATTTTGGAATTGTCTGTTCTTTAAAGGTTTAATAGAGTTCTTCTCTGAACCTTGTTATTTTACCATTTAATTATTTTTACATTTACTTCTGCTAGTCTAGTCAAGTTTATTATTTCTTTTTGGGAAAAATTTGGTTAAATTAAAGTGTTAAGAAATCATCCATCTAGGTATTTGCAATTGTTGCCATAGGTACAAATATTCTCCTATAAATTATTTTTCTGTAGCATAATATTTTTATTACATAAAATTTTATCTCATTATTTTGTTCTTTTGCCTTTGTCTTTAATAAGGCTCAAGAGAAGTTTATATAATTTTGTTGAGTTTTTCAAAGATTCAGCTTTTTAAAATGTATTTTTTCGTTTGACAAATTGTTTTTATTCATTCTATCTTCCTTATTGCTTTCCCTATTATTATTATTATTTTTTTAATTAATTTTATTTTATTTATTTTTGCTGTGTTGGGTCTTCGTTTCTGTGCGAGGGCTATCTCTGGTTGTGGCAAGCGGGGGCCACTCTTCATCACGGTGCGTGGGCCTCTCACTATCGCGGCCTCTCTTGTTGCGGAGCACAGGCTCCAGACGCGCAGGCTCAGTAGTTGTGGCTCACGGGCCTAGTTGCTCCGTGGCATGTGGGATCCTCCCAGACCAGGGCGCGAGCCCATGTCCCCTGCATTAGCAGGCAGATTCTCAACCACTGCGCCATCAGGGAAGCCCCTCCCTATTATTATTGATAATTGGTAATTTTGATAATTTTGACTGATATTATTGGTAATTTTTCTAACTTCTTCAGATAAGTATTTCAAGTTTTATTATTTTTGTAATTTCTACTGAAGTTAAGGCAATATATTGTTTTAAAAACTATTTTTCATTGCTTTCTAGAGTTTTTTTCTTTTTTTATATGTTATTTGAACTGAGGTTTATCTAGAAGTGTTTTTGTTAGTTTCCAAATGGTTAGGATGTGTTACTGACCTTTTAATTATTTATATCTAATTTTATTATAGCCAAAGAATATGGCAAGTATACATAGCTAACTCTGAAAATCAATACAGAGACCACAACCCAATAAAAAGCAAGGAAAATGAATAGGTGAATGATATGTGAACATGTAAAAAAAAGGAGATGCTCCAACTCACTAGTAATCAGAGCATTCAAATTAAAACAAGATAGAGTGACATTAGCACAATGGATGAATAAGACATCCCTTGCATATATGCTCCACTCAACAAAAACAATTTGGCATTCATCTGTGGACAAAAGTTCCTTTGTGGTAACTGTGGGATCCAGCTAGCAGACTGTGAAACCCCAGTGCAGTCCAAGAAGGAAGAGAGTTGTTTTGAGAAGACAGGGACAGGCCTGTACTCAGGCAGCTGCCTTGTGAACCCTGGTCCTGGCTGCATACCCAGAAACGACTTTGTACCCCTGAATGTCCAGCTATAGCCCTGTCTGGCTTTTGTTCGGTCAACACCATATACCAAGGGACCTGGGAGGAGTCTCACCTACTCATGCATCAAGTTATAGACATACAGACCTCGGTGCCATTTCTGGATGCTGTGAACCTGGACATGGCCTGTGAACAGGCTCCAGCCCCTCTGGGCCCTGAACCAGGAGCATGAGAACACTGATTCAGCCAATCACCCACATGTGAGAGAGCCTTAAGAGAACTCCAGGAGTCCAGTGGTTCTAGCACACCATTGGGAAAATACCAGGTATTAGACACATTGAAGACAGTAAGAGGAACACGTTGACTTTATTCATACCACCCTTCCCCTAAGGAGGCAGAGCTTAGTCCCAAGAGAGCCCTTCTTGGCCCATGTTTTCTGCTGTGGGGGAAAGTGAGAGCATGGGAGTGAGTACCTGGCTTCCCCAGCAGCATGGGACGCTGCCAAAAAGGTTCATTCGTCCCTTGCCCCATTCAGAGTACTGAGTCATGAACTGCATGACTCGAGGGCAATGAGCAGCTAGGAGAACTGCAGCCAGGGCTCAGAACAGATGGGGATCCTACTTCACACATCACAGACTCCATTGGGAGGCCTGCCTATAAACCACAGGGGAAGCTTCACCTGTGGATTTCCCTAACTGTCCCACTAGCACCCCCAGTACTCCACATGCCTCACCCACCCACACACACACCACCCACCACATGGCCAGCTCCCTGTGTGAGTCCCAGGGACTGGAGAGAGATTTGCAGAAGGTTAGTGGGCACATACAATAAGCTGGCCCAAACATGTAGACCTTGGAGAGACCATAAACTTGAGCACTTAGCACTGCCCTTGGGAAAACAAAAGGGAGACTGTCAGCACTCAGCCTGGCTTGGCAGGATCAGAAGGTACATAAGCTTAAGGATTCTGCCACAAAAGGGAGCAAGAAGTGTGGAGAAATTATATCCACAGAGGGCATGCAAAATCCTCAAACCCTAGCAGGGCTGATGGAAGCTTTCATACTGAAGTGAGTCAACAAACACTGGAGATGACTGCTACTTCAAATGTGACGATATCAACACAAGACTTTCAGGAACATGAAAAATTAAAGAAACATGACACCACCAAAGAAACACAATAATTTTCCAGTAACTGACCCAAAAGACATGGAGATTTGTGATTTACCCAATAAAGAATTCAAAATAGCTGTTTTGAAGAAATTCAATGAGCTACAAGAAAACACAGAGGGAGAATTCAATGAAATCAGGAAAATAATACATGTATAAAATGAGAAGTTTAACAAAGAGACAGAAATCATAAAAAAAGGAACTGAACAGAAACTCTGGAGCCTAAGAATACATGAAATGAAGAGTGTAGTAGAGGGTTGCAGTAACAAAATTGATCAAGCAGAAGAGAATTTGTGAAGTAGAGGACAGGACCTCTGAAAGTATCCAGTCAGAAAAGAACAAAGAAAAATGTGTGAAAAGAGTGAAGAAAAGCCTATGAGATATCACCTCACCTGTTAGAATGGAGTATCAAAAAGACAAGAGATGTGTTGGTGCAGATGTGGAGAAAAGGGAACTCGATGTACTACTGGTGGGAATATAAATGGGTACAGCCACTATGGAAAACAGTATGAAGGTTCCTCAAAAAATTAAAATTAGACCTACCACATGATCCAGTAGTCCCATGTCTGTTTATATATTCTAAGGAAATTAAATCGCTACCTCAAAGAGATATCTGCATCCCCATACTCAATGCAGCATTATTCATAATGACCAACATATTGAAACAACTTAAGTGTCCATCCAAAGATGAATGGATCAAGGTATGGCAAATATATACATTGGAATGTTATTCAGCCATGAGAAAGAAGGAAATCCTGACATTTGCAATCACATGGATGGACCTTAAGGGCATTACGTTCAGTGTAATAAGTCAGACAGAGAAAGACAAATATTGTATGATTTCACTTATATGTGCAATCTGAAAAAGCTGAACTCATAGTAAAAGAGAGTAGAATGGTGATTGCCAGTGGCTGGGGGTCAGGGAAAATGGGGAGATTTTGGTCAAGGCATACGAACTTCCAGTTGTAAGACTGATAAGTTGTGGGGATCTAATGTTCAGCATGGTGACTATAGTTAACAATATTGCTTTATATACTTAAAAGTTGTTAAGAGAGCAAATCTTATATGTTATGTGTTCTCACCACCAAGAAAAAGGGTAATTATGTGAGGTGATGCAGGTGTTAACTAACCCTACTGTGATAATCATTTTGCAATATATATGTACATCGAATTATCAAGTTGTACACATTAAACTTATACAATGCTATATGTGAATTATCTTAATAAAGCCAGAAAAAAATTAAAAAATAAATAAAATCAATGTAGAGACATTTGAACCCAGCCTTAAAGAGGGACTGAGCTATATGGAATATTACACAGTGAATTCCCCCTTGAGCTCTCTGGCTTATATTTCTTTAAAATGTTATTTTGGATTTTAAAGGAACAATGTCTTTGTTCTTGAGTACCCAGGGAGACCCAATGCCATGTTTATATGTAACCTGAACCAGGATTAAGTGGAGGCCAAATCTGGGTGATTAATAAAATTATAAAAATTTTAAATGAAGCTAGAAAAAAATTAAAACAAGGTGTCTTTTTACAACCATCAGGTTGAAAAATTTTAGAAAGTCTATCAAAGCCAAGTACTGATGAGGATCTGGAGCAATGGAGACTTATTTAGTTTGATCACTTTGGAAAGTGATCAGATTTGGTAAAATTAAAAATGTACATGCTTGGGGCTTTCCTGGTGGCGCAGTGGTTGAGAGTCCGCCTGCCCATGCAGGGTACATGGGTTCGTGCCCCAGTCCGGGAAGATCCCACATGCCGCAGAGCGGCTGGGCCCGTGAGCCATGGCCACTAAGCCTGCACGTCCAGAGCCTGTGCTCTGCAATGGGAGAGGCCACAACAGTGAGAGGCCCGCATACCGAAAAAATATATATACATGCTTGATGTATGTGTATAAGGAGACATGTAATAAGTCTCGTTGTCATACAATGTTAATTACAGTATTATCTGTAATTGAAAATGGAAACAACTTAAGTCAGTTGAAAATGGGTAAGTAGAAGGTGGGTAAGTAGAAAATGGGTAAATATTCATATGATGGATACTACAGCTAGGCCAAAGAGCAGCTGCCATGCCTTGGTTAATGGAGAGATTCTGGAAGGATATGAGTCCTGCTCTTTCATAACTTTTTTATGATTCCATATATATATATATATTTTTTTCTCTTTCATAACTTTAAAGAGCTATTTGTCCTTTTGCTGTTGCAGCTCTGTAAAACACGGATAATAATACCTACCTCAAGAGTTAAGTATAGAACAATTTAATCCATGCAAAGTATTTAGAACAGTGGCTGTTACACAGAAAGAATTCATTAAATGTTCATTATTATTATTATTCAGAGAGTAAAAAGAATGAACTAGATCTATCTATATGCACATGGAATAATCTTGAAAGCACTATACTGAGTTCAAAAGAAAAAAGTTGAAGAATTAAATATACACTATGATAACTGGAAATCAGTAATAAACCAAATCCCCACAAATCAATACATTTTAATGCTTGCAAATGTTTGTAGGGAGAAGGTAAAACACAAAATGAAATCATACATAATAAGAGCATCATAACGATTGCCTGAAACCAAAAGGACAAAGCATTAGGAGGCTTTATATTATGTTTCATTCATAAAATAAGTCTTGCAACAAATAAGACAGATGTTAATACTTGTCAATACATAAGTCTTACCTGTAATATTATGACCTTTATATTTAAAATGTTTCAAAACAATAAAAAGATAAAAATGTAGTAAAAAGTTAAAGCTGAAAAACTTAAAATTGAAAAGCCAGACATATGTGGGAGAAGTTTTATAAAAATGTAAAAAGGATTAAAATATTATTTAATAAAGATCTCATGTAAATCAGTAAGAAGAACACTAAGATCTCATGTATTAATGGACAAGTTTCATGAAAAAGCAATTACAAAAGAGAAAATGTAAATGGCTTAAAATACATAAAGATTCTGCCATTTCACTAATAATTTTTTAAATGTTTGTTGAAGCAAAAATATACACTTTTATTGCTCTCTCATATAACCAAACTAAAAAATATTATATTAGTGAAACAGTCACTGTATATGTTGCAGGTGTAGCACTGTAAATTTTTAGATAATATCAAAATAACTTAGTGTAGATATAAAATAGTATTTAGTCACTGGGAAAATTTTTGACATACAATTTAATATAAATTTACACTATTTCATTGCTAGTAAATCAAAAATGCTGAATTAAAAACTCCATAAACAATAATGTTTGGTTATGTCAGTATATATTTAACATCCATTGCCCTTAGGGTACCATCCAAGTTTTTATTACAGCCTAAAATGTGCTTTTTGATTTGGTCCAAACCTATATATTATGTAGAGCTTTCCTTGCACTATGCTACCTCTCCATCTCTAGGCTTTAGCCACAGTGAACTTCTGCCAGACTCTGTTTCCTCTCGGTTTTGGTGAATATTGATTTCTGCAGTCCTTACTGACCTCCTCCCACCTGCCCATCCCCTGCCTAAATTTAATGACTCATCCTTCAGGTATTGACTTAATCTTTTTCCCACAGGAGACCTGTCAAGTCCAGGTTAGACAGATTTCTCTGATATGCTTGCTCTAGATCTTAGGGTCCCCACTCACACAACTCATCATCCTTGTAGTTAATTTGTGTTTGTCTTTTATGCAGGACTATTAGCTTTATGTAGGCTGGTAAGTCTGAGTATTGTGCTTAGTTAATAGAAGAACATACTGAATGAACACATGAATTAATGTATGAATGAATGAATAAAAATCATAGAAAAATGCTGACATGTTAATAGTGTGGGTTCTATAAGGTTTTAAAATTAATAATAACTTCCTTTCTGCCCACCTGAGTTTGGAGCTATTTAGAGATACATGCAGAAGTAAGGTATAGAGACATCAAAATATTAGCTTTATACCCTCCTACACTGTTGGTGGGAATGTAAATTGGTACAGCCACTATAGAAAACAGTATGGAGGTTCCTTAAAAAACTAAAAATAGAGCTACCATATAATCCAGCAATCCCACTACTGGGCATATATCCTGAAAAGATGAAAACTCTAATTCGAAAAGATACATGCACCCCCATGTTCACTGCAGCACTGTTTACAACAGCCAAGAGATGGAAGCAACCTAAATGTCCATCAACAGGTAAATAGTAAAGAAGATGTGGTACATATGTACAATGGACTATTACTCAGCCATAAAAAAGAAAGAAATAATGTCATATGCAGCAACATGGATGGACCTAGAGATTATCATACTAAGTGAAGTAAGCCAGTGAAAAACAAATATTATATGATACTACTTATATGTAGAATCTAAAAAATAATACAAATGAACATACTTACAAAATATAAATAGAGTCCCAGACATAGAAAACAAAATTATAGTTACCAAAGGGGAAAGGGTAGGGGGAGGGATAAATGAGGAGCTTTTGATTAACAGATACATACTACTCTACAGAAAACAGATATACAATAAGGACCTACACTATAGCACAGGGAACTATATTCAACATCTTGTAATAACCTATAATAGAAAAGTATCTGAAAAATAATATCCCTATCTATCTATCTATCTATTTATCTACCTACCGACCTACCTATCTACCTACCTATCTATCTACCCATCTATCTATCTATCTATCTATCGGGATGGCCAAAAGTTTCATTCGGTTTTTTCCGTAAGATGTCTCTAGTAGCACTTAGTTGTCTTTAACTTCATTAGAAACAATTTTGTTAGATTGCGTGGGACAGCTGTCATATCAGTGTGCATTTAAAAAAAGACATTAAAATTGGTGAATTTTTGTGTAACCACTTTAATATTGAAGAAGGAAGAAAAAAGCAACATTTTTGGCATATCATGCTTTATTATTTCAAGAAAGTTAAAAACACAACTAAAATGCAAAAAAGATTTGTGCAGTGTATGGAGAAGGTGCTGTGACTGCTCGAATGTGTCAAAAGTGGTTTGTGAAGTTCTGTTCTGGAGATTTCTCTCTGGACGATGCTCCACGGTTGGGTAGACCAGCTGAAGTTGACAGCGATCAAATTGAGACATTAACTGAGAACGATCAACGTTATACCATGCAGGAGATAGCTGACATACTCAAAATATCCAAACTAAGTGTTGAAAATCATTTGCACCAGCTTGGTTACGTTAATCACTTTGATGTTTGGGTTCCACATAAGCTAAAAAACCCTTCTTGACTGTATTTCCGCATGCTATTCTCTACTGAAACGTAATGAAAACGTTCCATTTTTAAAACAGATTGTGACAGGCGATGACAAGTGGATACTGTATAATAATGTGGAATGGAAGAGATTGTGGGGCAAGTGAAATGAACCACCACCAACCACAACAAAGGACAGTCTTCATCCAAAGACAGTGATGAGTATATGGTGGGGTTGGAAGGGAGTCCTCTATAATGAGCTCTTTCTGGAAAACCAACAATTAATTCCAACAAGAACTGCTCCCAATTAGACCAACTGAAAGCAGTACTCGATGAAGAGCGTCCGGAATTAGTCCAAAAAAATGCATAATCTTCTGCTAGAATAACTCAAGACCACATGTTTCTTTGATGATCAGGCAAAAACTGTTACAACTTGGCTGGGAAGTTCTGATTCATCTGCCGAATTCACCAGACATTGCACTTTCAGATTTCCATTTATTTCAGTCTCTACAAAATTCTCTTAATGGAAAAAATTTCCATCCCGTGGAAGACTGTAAAAGGCACCTGGAACAGTTCTTTGCTCAAAAAGGTAAAAAGTTTTGGGAAGATGGAATTATGAAGTTGCCTGAAAAACGGCAGAAGGTAGTGGAACAAAAGGGTTAATACATTGTTCAATAAAGTTCTTGGTGAAAATGAAAAATGTGTCTTTTATTTTTTACTTAAAAACTGAAGGCACTTTTTGGCCAACCCAGTATCTATCTATCTATCTGAATCACTTTGCTGTACACCTGAAACTAACACAGTATTGTACATCAACTATACTTCTATAAAAAGAATAGCTTCATTACTGATGAAACTGCTGATTGAGAGTATGGTGAGGCTGTGGGCAAGGGGATTTGCTATAAAAGTTATTCCTAAATTAGACAGTTTCCCACTTAATTCCTCAAACACAGGGAGACAACTTAGTTCATAAAATTTTTATGAACACAGAGCATATGATCCTTTATAGGCAGCAAGTTCCAAAAGAGAGTAATAAAAAGTTAAGTTCATTTTTTTCTCCCAAACTCCGAGTCTTATCAGAAGTGGAGTGAGTGAAGACTCAGAAGGTTCATCTGAGAAAAGCTCTCTCCATGTGGAAACATCAGACGGAAGGAATGTTATCTTTAGCGATAGTAATTTGGGTTTTCCTTTTTTGTTTATATTTTCTGTATTTTCTAATTATCATGCATTCTTTCTAATTGGAAAAAATAATTCTTGAAACATAAGTTGCAACAGTTAATTTTTCTTTGCTACTTATTTTCTCACAAGTGTTAGTTGAACCAATTTGCAATACATCTATACCCATATAAAACTGTAGCTCTCATGTGAGAGAATGAAAGGAGCACCTAATGGAAAAATAAATTTCTTGGGAATATCTAAAAGAAAAATATCCATATTAATGATTTACAACTGCACAGGGACAGCCTTTTGTGTGAGAAAATTACGTTTTAAATGAAGTGATTGGTGCTTAGAGATATGAGTACTCTTTCTTTACAGTACTTTGGTAATGTGACCAAAATTTTTTTCCCTTATCTCCTTTTCCAATATTTTCACACTGTTTTTCCACTAGCAATCAGCAATCATGCATTTTATTGGAGCTAATGTGAACTTCATAGCTAGAAAGAACATTAGACATAATTTTGATTTTTCTTTTTAATTTTATAGATTATCCAACTAAAATATATAAATATTAAGTCATATAATTTAAGGACAGCCAAGATGAGGAGTGAAATTTCTTATCCTCCACCTTGATGTCTTCTCTGCTTTAGAATACTGCCATCTACCGCAGTTCACAACTTTTGAGGATCTTAAAGGAAGAAATGTAGGGAAGTCCATAGCAATAAAGCTTTCAATAAAGAAAAGGAAGAAAGTTCCCATTCCCCTAAAAACTCTATGAGTAAAGCATTATGGGTAGTACTACTAGGTCAACTGACCTGTTCTCTGTGGAACATGTTATTTAAATTGAAAGTACTTATGTCTTATATTCAAATATTTTTGTTTGTTTGTTTTGGTTTTTTTGCGGTCCGCGGGCCTCTCACTGTTGTGGCCTCTCCCGCCGCGGAGAACAGGCTCCGGACGCGCAGGCTCAGCGGCCATGGCTCACGGGCCCAGCCGCTCCATGGCATGTGGGATCTTCCCGGACCGGGGCACGAACCCGTGTCCCCTGCATCGGCAGGTGGACTCTCAACCACTGCACCACCAGGGAAGCCCTCAAATATTTTTAAAACCTACCTTTTAACCTTGTGTTTGATAGTTTCAGTGCTCTGTTGCACAGCATAATTGGGTATTTTTCTACACAAGTGACTAATAAGGATAACACTTCAAAAATAAAACTGTTTGCACTTAGAGCACCTCCTCTTAAAATTACTGTTTGGAAACAAGAGCCATACATTTATTAGATAGAATCTGATAACACTCAGTTTCAAGGCTGTGTTGCTTTTTTGGTTAGCCTTTTGTTAGACCTAGAGAGCAGTTTTCAACTTTGTGTCCTCATAAAGGTTACCTGTGTGTTCCAATGCATTCAGTATGAACAAAATTTTAATTTAGCTTGCCAGGGTATAGTGCAATAATATTTTTGAGGGTGGTTATTTTGGTAAATATGGGCAAAAGGGCCTAGGAAATTACCTTTTAGCTAAAGCTATAGAAAACAGACTGCCATCCATCTTTAGAGTATGCTGTTTGGTGTGTATTTTAAACAGCTGGGAAATGTTTGGTGGGAGAATTTTTTAAATCTGTTGCAATTGTAGCCTTGAACATGATAGGATTTGATAACTAAGAGATTAATCTTACAAAGCTGTGGGCCACAAGCTGTGTTCTCTTGGGTATTATAAATTCATGTTTATATCAAGAATTTCAGATATCAATTATTAGATATTGTAGATCATATATTAGACAAAGACAGATGTAGCCTTTCAGGTGAAGTAGATACAAGCTCAATATAGAATAAAACTATAGTCACACATTACTTAGTGGGCTTTATTTAAATAGAATACCAAAAAGTTGGGGGGAAAAGTCTTCAACATTTTTGGTTTATTTTCAATGAGAACAATTATTTTATAGACGTATAATTAAAATCGTTCTCACATTAGCATCTCCTTAGTTGGAAAACCAATACCATAGTGACTTTTCTTTGTCCATCTATGTAAGGCACTAATATATGCATAGAAGAGAAAACTGTTAAAATTTTCCTTTTTTTTAACATTACCATTATCAGTAAAGGCTGACCAAGTGTAAATGCAGTAATTGTAGAAGAAATAATTTGATATTATTAGTGATAAATCTCATGACCATAAGTCAAGTTATAAGAGAAGGGACTTAATAGAGCACTAGTTTCAATTAAAATGCATTATTCACTTGCACTTGGAGTTATTTAAAAGATGATAACAAGTTTTTTTCTTCTTCCCACAACTATCCCTTCTAGTGTGTTATTTTTGCACATCAATTATGAAGTTTAACCCTAGGTTAAAGCACATTTTCCCTTTAGAAGGCTGGTTTATTTTTAAAACAATATGTAGGCTATATCCAGGGTAGTCAGGTTAAGGGTTCTGTGTATAAGTCTGAGTCTCCAAATTGTACAGACCAACAAGAACAAATAATATCACATAGTATACCATTGCCATTAGCCAGAAGACAGAGACTGCTACAAACAAAGCTATCTTTAAGCAGAAAGCAACAGACACCGATTTCCAGTAGAGATGTTTCTCAAGGTTCCCCCCTCAACCCTTTGTGGAGAGCAAAGTGGAGCTGGGGTGGAAACAGCATGGAAAAGAGAACTGGAGAACAGGGAGCCTAAGATTGTACTAAAATTATCTCCAGAAAGAGAAATTTTGTCCTAGGAGTAAAAATACTTAAAATGTCAATAGTACTAGTAATATTTACAAGAAAAGTATTCTTTAATATCTATCAGTAAAAGTTTTGTAGTTTTAAGTGTATGAGTTTTACACATCTTTTCTTATATTTATTCCTATCTATTTCATTTTTTGATTCATTGAAAATCAAGCAGTTTTTTAAATTTTACTTTCTAGTTGTCCATTACCAATATATAGAAATAAGTTGATTTGCACACTGACCTTATATTCTAAGACTTGCTAAATTAGTTTTTTAGCTAAATTATTATTTATGGTGGGTTTTCATAGATATGGGATTTCTCTCTCTTTTCACATGAAAAGATGCTCACAATCCTGAGTCTTCATGAAAAAAGCAAGCTAAAAACTATAGACACCTTTATACCACGCACTCTCAATGGAGGTGCTATCACCTCCAAGGGGGTAAAAAATTAGTCTTTGGGGGAGGTAAAACAATATTTCTCTTTTTATGTATAAAACACAAATATACATACATAGATGTAAATCAAAGATATACACAGTGCAAAACAGATGGTATTAAAATTTTATGGTGGGTGAGTATGAAAATAATATCTAAGATGGCTCTGGGTGGGAGGGTGGAATGACAAAAATGGTTGTGAAATACTGCTCTACTCCAATGTTCCAGTAAATGGAATTCAAAAGACTGACTAATAGTAAGTGTTGATGAGAATGTGTAGGAACTGGAACTCTCATGCATTACTGGTAGGAATGCAAAATGGATTGGTCACTTGCAAAAACAGTTTGACATTATCTCGTTAAAATTAAACACACTCAGGCTGTGACTCAACATTCCCATTCCTAGATACTTATGCAAGAGAAATGTAAATATATGAACATGCAAAGACTTGTTCACAAATGTTCATGGCAACATAATTCATAATAGCTAAAAAGTGGAAACAATTCAGATGTCCTTCAATTGGTGAATGTATAAACAAATCTGGTATATACATACTTTGGAATGCTACTCATTGATAAAGAGTAACGGACTCTTGATACATGCAAAGTCTCAATGAATCTCTAAAACATTATGCTAAGTGAAAAAAGTCAAATCTTAAAACACATACTGTTTTGTTTGATTTTATGTGAAATTAAAAAAAAAAAAACACACACCAAAATTATAGTGGTAAATAGCAGATCAGTAGTTTCTTGGGGCCAGGGTTTGGGAGAAGAGATTTACTGGAAAGAAGCACTAAAGAACTTTTTAGAATGACAAAAAAAATATTCTATAACTTTACCATGGTGATAATTACATGACTATAAGAAATTGCTCAGTGCATTAAACTACACATTTAAAATGGGTGAATTTTATTGTATATAAATTATACCTAACTAATACTGCAAAAAAACTCACATTATAACTCACTGAATAAGAGAAGAATTTGTAAGTGCATACAGAAATAAACAAAAGTTCTTCCTTATAACAGATTGCTAATTAATAAATATAGAAGAAAGTGTGGAATTAAAAACACACCATTTGGCAACCACCATTATAATAACTGACTCAGACAGGAATCATCAATGAAGGTTAACACTGGTGGGTGAAGGTTTACTGACCTTCCTAGGGCTGTTGTTAACATATTACCATGAATTTGGAAACTTAAAACAACAGAAATTGATTCTCTCACAGTTCGGGAGGCCTGAAGTCTGAAATCAAGGAGCAGGCAGGACCATGCTCCCTCTGAAAGTTCTAGGAGAGAACCCTTCCTTGTTTCTCTCAGTTTCTGGTGACCCAAGCACTCTTGGCCTGTTAGGGCATAACTCCAATCTCTCTCTGGGTCTTCCCGTGGCCACCTCTGTGTGCCTGAGTCTTCATCTGCCTTTCTCTTAGGAGGCTGCCTGTAATTGGATTTAGGACCCATCCTAAATGTGGGATGATCTCATCTGTAGCTCCTTAACTTAATCAAAAGCCCTTTTCCCAGATAAGGTCACACTTACAGGTTCCAAATGAATCTTTGGGGAGCCACAATTCAACCCACTACAGCGAAAAATAGGATATTTACATTATCTCAGAGTATCCCCCTCAATATATGTATTTTTTAACATCTTTATTGGAGTATAATTGCTTTACAATGGTGTGTTAGTTTGTGCTATATAACAAAGTGAATCAGCTATATGTATACATATATCCCCATATCCCCTTCCTCTTGCATCTCCCTCCCACCCTCCCTATCCCACCCCTCTAGGTGGTCACAAAGCACCGAGCTCATCTCCCTGTGCTATGCAGCTGCTTCCCACTAGCTATCTATTTTACATCTGGTAGTGTACATATGTCCATGCCACTCTCTCACTTCGTCCCAGCTTACCCTTCCCCCTCCCCGTGTCCTCAAGTCCCTTCTCTGAGTCTGCGACTTTATTCCTGTCCTACCCCTAGGTTCATCAGAACCATTTTTTTTAGATTCCACATATATCCCCACAATGTATTTTTAAGTGCAAAGAGAAAAAAGAAACTCCACAATGGAGAACCCTGGTAAATGAAGGTCAACATCATCTGTAATAGTACAAATCTATAGTGTGTGCCTCCTTATGTGAGGCCCTGAGGAGAGTACAAGGTCAGTTCTGAGGTACTTACGCCAAAAATGCAGAATGTGAATCTAATTCTGAGGAAACATTAGACAATGGAGTGACATCCTGTAATACTTTTCAGCAAGTCAAGGTTATGAAAGATAGGAAGGGAGGATGGAAAGACACAGCCAGAGAAAAATTTCTTTAGCTCTAAAGGACAGTGTTGGGAGGTGGCACTATCCGAGTAAGACCTATAAGATATAGTGTTTTATCAGTGATAATTTCCTGATTTTGATTATTGTTTTGAGGTTGTGTAGTAGAGTGAAGTATTTAAGGGCATAGGGGCCTTATATCAATATCTTACTGCCAAAGAGTTCAGAAAATACTATGTGTATATAGAACGATAATGATAGAATAAATATGGCAAAATGTTAGCATTTGGGGAATCTGAGTGAAAACTATATGGAAGTTATTTTTATTACTGTAACTTTTCTGTAAGTCTGGAATCACTTAAAAATAAAAAATTTAAAACTTTGAAAATATATTTCTATACTTGAGAAGAGTCTGGTCCCAGAATGTCATTTTGGCTGGAACACTGATGTTATATATGCCCTGTTTTTTTTTTTTTTTTTTTAAAGAAAACACAAAGCTGAAGGATTTATACAATTTGATTTCAAGACTTACAAATATATATTAGTCAAGACAATGTGATATTGGTATAGAGTTCAATGGAAAACAATAGATGGTATCCAAAATAGTCACATATATATGGTAAATTTTTGACAAAGATGCCAATATAAATGAATGGGGAAAGAGAGCCTTTTAAATAAATGGTGCTAGAATAACTGAATATTCCTGTGGGGAAAAAATGAACATCAATCTTTACCATATACCATATAGAAAAGATCAAATTGAAATGGATTTTATACATGAATGTGGAGTCTAAGATAAAATTTATAGAATAATATGTAAGAATAATCCTTGAAACCTTATAGTAAGTATATCTTATCTAGCACACAATTATAAGTTCCCAAAACTGATAAATTTAACTTTAACAAAATTTAAAACTTTTGCTCCTCAAAGACACTATTAAGGAAAAGAAAGTACAAATTGTAAACAAAATATTTATAGAACATATATCTCATGAAGGACTTTTATCTGCAATACATGAAGAACTCTTTCAACACATTAAGACAAACAGCACAATATAAAAATGGGCAAAATATTTTAAGTGATGCTTTACAAAAGAAGATTTTAAATGGTTAATAAGCATATAAAAAGTACTCAACTTCAGGGAAATGCAAATTAGGACCAAAATGAAATACCTATGGATATAGCCATTAGGATGGCTAAAATTTTTTTTAACATCTTTATTGGAGTATAATTGCTTTACAATGGCATGTTAGCTTCTGCTTTATAACAAAGTGAATCAGTTATACATATACATATGTCCCTATATCTCCTCCCTCTTGCGTCTCCCTCCCTCCCACTCTCCCTATCCCACCCCTCTAGGTGGTCACAAAGCACTGAGCTGATCTCCCTGTGCTATGCAGCTGCTTCCCAGTAGCTATCTATTTTACATTTGGTAGTGTATATATGTCCATGCCACTCTCTCACTTTGTCTCAGCTTACCCTTCCCCCTCCCTATATCCTCAAGTCCATGCTCTAGTGGGTCTGTGTCTTTATTCCCATCTTACCCCTAGGTTCTTCATGACCTTTTCTTTTTCTTTTTTTTTTTTTCTTTCTTAGATTCCATATATATGCCCTGTTTTATGTATACTGGCCTTTGGCAACAGATCTAGCAACCTGACTGGTTTTCTAAAGTATCAGTTGTTAGTTAGAGAATAATCACTGTACTTCCTCGTCAACCTGTGCACAGGCTTAGGAAAAATAAAATTTCTGGACTGTTAATGATTTACTTTGAATTATTTCACTGAGTTTTCTATTTAGAGTTTCATCTGTTTTTGATAAAGATTAACTCTGCTGTGGAATTAAACCAAGTTAGAGTTTAAGGACCAGTTCATTAGAACATGCCAGTTGTTTTCCTGCAACATGCATCAAAGAGTGCTGCCATCATGTCCTGGTGTCCCAATATTAGATTGTGTCTTTATCTAGACATGTGGGTTTTCTTGTATCATCTTAACTGCAATTGCTGTTAAAGAAAATTTGTGTGATAGTGGTGTTGTGTGCACTTAATGATTAGAAAAAGAGATGATGGCTAGGTTGCTGACTGGTGAAAGAACTTTGTTACAGTGGGATATGTGTTTCTATGCTCCTTGTTATTTTATGGCAGCTAGCAGTGTCATAAACAACTAGTATTCTGGTATGATCTAAGGTTTTCATAAGTATGCTTTGGTTAGAATGCAGTAGCCAGATTAGATTAGGGAAAATGTTGAGTGGAACTTCTGGGAGAGGAAAGCTGAACTTGTATATGATAAAACTAAGAGAACTAATAAGGTCTTGGCAGTAGGAGGTATTAGTACTAGTTGCTATACTAAAAGGCACTAAGAGGTTCTGGGACAGAGACGGGATGCTTTACAGGTTCAAAATCTGTTTTTCCTATTTGTCGTAGCCCTCATATGTTTTAGAACAATAGGTTAAGTTTTCATATCAATTTAAAAATGTGCTGTCACAAAGCTAATCCATTTCTTTAATTTCTTAAAATTCTATTTTTTCTTCCCACTGCTGGTACATTCTGCAGGTAATGATAAAGTTAAGTTGTTGCACAACAAAATTTACCAATTTATTTTCTTCTTAACCAGCGAAAGACTTCTCTTTGTCATTGACAATGTTAAAAGGTCGACCTAATATGGGAAGGAAGGCTATCATTTTTTAAAAACTGTAATTGAATCAGTTCTTCTGAAAAGACAGTCGTCCATTCTTTCACATAATGAATGTACACCTCAAAACAATAATTACAGCCACTTAGCAGGAAGTAGAACAAAATGCATTTTTGGGATTTAAGAAAGGAACCAAGGGATTAGTCTCACTGCCACAATTGATGAAAAGGTTTGCCTATGTTATAATCTTGACATGATGTGAAGTAATAGCCCTAATATTTTTGGGTAAAATTAGAATAAGGCAATATTTCTTAGCCTGAATTATCCTCCCTCCTTTTCTCATATGAGATATAAGATATAAAAGTAAGACAGGGAAGAATATTTAGAGCCTATCAGATGATTCCTCAGGTTATCGGCATATAAAAAAACAACTTGTCTTTCTCCAATCCTTTTTTACTGGGGCTGGATCTTGCAAAGTGGACATATTCTGAAGGACTTATTCCTTTTTTAATTAAAAATGCATTTAGTTGAGGGGAAGAAACAAAGTATGAAAGGTTGCTACCTGAATTTCAAAAAAAAGATAATATGATTTTTTTCCACACTACATTAGTGTTTTTATTTTTAGTCTCAATATCTGGAATGAATTATACTGCAATGGGTCTAAATATCTGGAATTACATATACTGTATAAGGGTTCCTCTCACTATAAGCAAACAATATCCTATTACAAAAGAGAAAAAGATCCTTACGTTTTCTCAAAAAGAATGTTAGCAAATAGCAAAGCATAGAAGACTGTTAGATCAACTATTATCTTAGATGGAATTTACACAATTACTAGACAACAGCAATGCAAAGGACACAACAGACTAATACAAAACTCTGAATTTTTTGTTTTCATGGTCACTATTATCATAAGTAGCTTTCATTTTTAACTTAAAAAACACATAGAAATATTGACTGTTTAAAAATAAAATAATACTAGCTCAGCTTTTGTGGATCACTTCAAGATTTGAGAAAATTAAGCCAAATTAATATCAAAAAGCAACAGAGACTTTACAATATGACTCAAAAATTTAAAAGAAAAAAAAATAAAAAAATAAAAATAAAAATTTAAAAGAAATAATTTTTGTAGGTCAACATTTTCAGGATTCCACAAGCACCAATTTTGAAATATACTAGAATATTTTAATTTACCCTTTTTTGTTGTTATTGCAGTTTGAAAATGTGTGAAGATATCTATATCTTTTTTTTCTATTTTTGTTTAATCCCTAGAAATTTATAGTTAAGTTTGAACTACATAAATTATTCCCGCAAATATCCAAACTTTTATATGAATTAAAATATGCCATTTATCTTTCTGTAGCAACTGAATGATCAATATGGGAGAGAAATATAACTGATTTTGAGGAAGGTTACTTAGTAGAAAAGCTTATATTGAAGAAGCAATGTCACCTATGGGTATTGTATCGGTAAGGTTCCAGTTAGAAAACCAGAGACCTATTTTAGCAAGAAGAAATTTGATACAGATTATTAGGTGCTTGCAAAATTGTTGGGAGAACTGGAGGAATGAAAGTCAAGGAAAACTGCTGCTAGATCTCAGGTCGACTCCAAGCTTTCAGAGCATCAGGACACATGAGAAACTGCCACCAGTGATCGCAGCTCCCTGTCACAGAAGGTGCCTGACTTGCAAGAATGCCGAGTCTGCCAAAGTCCATGCTACTTCTTTTTGCTGCCAGAGGAGTAATAGTAGCACTTTTACGTCTCTACTGCCTTCCAAACTTCATCTGAGTAGCTTTTGTCAGGGTCTAATGTGGACCTCTGCTGGCAGGGTTAGATACAAAGAAGTGCTCTGAAGGATTTGGAAATGCTGATGAGTTGGGAACAGCCATATGGGATAGTCTTCCATTTGGCTATTCAGCGTTCTTACACATCTTTCTATGCATATTGGACTTCCAAATTACAAGATTAACAGCATAAGTCTTCTGTCTAAAATAGTGAGAATCTCTCTCATGGAAATGAAGATGTGCTTACCCCCTCCCAAAATATAAGAAACCTGTCAATCACTATATCCATTACTGTGTTGCTCATTCCTCTTTGAATTGCCACAAGTTCCCTTTGATATCCAGTAATCTGAAGACTAATTCTAAATTTAACCACTACCACCATACATTATATAATATTACTTGTGGAAAAGGGAGAAGGTTAAAATAGTATATGTATATAAACAAACATATATGTACACACACACACACAAATATATTTCCTAAAAAAGCAAGAAGAAAGTATTCATAGTTAATACAGCCTTCATTTATGCACCTGGTCACTAGACCAGAAATGGTATTTATAACTTTGTTCCCTATTTATTCATTGTTGGTTTGATCTCAGTAGGGATGTTTACAGGCTGTGTTCTTTACCAAGCTGACTGACACAAACCTTCATTCTTGGTGTCCTTGTTGTGTAGGTTCCACTCAGTTTTACCACTGAACATGGAAGTATTAAGAAAATCCTCTAGGATCTAGACATACCTTCATTGTATATAACAACAACCCTACTCCCCCCTTGATAATCTGATAAACTACTTAAACTGGTACAGTAATCTCCTTCTTTGCCTCTTGGTTCAATGACACTCTGATCCCAAAGTAGTTAAGTGGGATCTCAAACACCTGTTTATGGGAGCCATTTTTGTGTCCCCTGGTAGTGGCACTTTTCTTTAAGAACCAAAAAGTTAAACCAAAAGAGCCTAAAGATGGAGGGCTGGAATGGAAAATTCTGCAATTGGGTTATTATGAGTATTAAAGTAAAGAGTCACTGCTACTTTTACCCTCTGGTATAAGAGCTTGTGTATTCTGTTGTGGGAAAAAACAGCATCTAATGGTTGTACTTCAGAGAAAACAGACTAATCTGTAGGACTGGCATCATTCTGAAAGTTGTTATTTCTCAAGGAGACAGTCTACTTTTTAATAAAGCCCATTATTTCTGAATGATAGATTCCATGGAAAGACCAGTGATGCCATCAGGCACCATATGATTGCTTTCCTCCTTCTCCTATATTTCTGGAGCAGAAGCATAACGGGTAACATACTATGAAATGAATAATATATCCAGTAAGTATTTAGATAATAGTGCTGACAAAAGTATTTCGACAAGAAAAGGCAAATCCATATCCATAGTAAGAGTCTATTTTTGTAAGAAAGGAAACTTACTGCAATGGTGTTAGCCAGATTAGTCTCAAAGAAGGGAGATTTATTTTATTGAACCCAGACATAATATCCATGGATACTTTGATGATAAACCAATTAACTAACCACAGGGTAGCTTGGGAAAGAGGCTGAGTGACTAACTGGAATAGGTCATATTATATACCTGAGTACTGAGAGCCTCCTTTTGGTGGGCATCTGTGTGAGATATAACCTTACAACCTGTGCTCATTTAAACTGCTTGATCTGTATACTTCTTCCCCAGACCCAGTACAGTCCTCCAATATTGGTCCATGAGCCATTGACAATTAATCATTATGTATCCATATCTTTGGTAATCTCTTAAGACAGACAAACTACACAACGTGATGCACTAATCAATTTGCTACCACTGGGAAGATTTCTTCTCCTGATGCCCCTCAGAGCCACTCCTGTCTTCTTTTGGTTGGCGTCATCACATCCCATGGAACTATTTAGCTTGTCATGAGGAATTGTTCAAAAGGCCTTAGGTGTGGCTAGAGGGAGAGGTGGTGAGACAGCAAGAACAGATGTGATAGGAGATGAACTTTATTTGTATAACTTACTTATAATTTCAGGACCTACTCGAGTCTGATCATATATATACCAATTTCACCATAAAGTTTGGTCGATCAGATAATACCTAGAGCACAACAGACAAATCAGGTCACATGGTCATTTATTTTTCCACTGTCAGCAATTGTCTCAACCTAAGCATAGTAGCAAGCTAGAAACTGTTTTTGAAAAGGGAGTTTGCCATTTTCATAAGATAATATGGATTTTCTGTAAAACCCTTAGGTGTGGCTCTGTTTTTCTCACCCTAGAGTTGAGAGGACTTCCATTCATTATCCCTGTCTGTCACAAATCTTTTAAGCACAATTGGATCTATACAACCTTAAGAGCCAGGTGGCAGGGTAGCTCGGGACCCACAGGTTGCAAAACCTCTTGCTCTGGGCTCCTCTAAAATTTAGCAATATTAGGGGTTATTTAGCAAATACATCAGTTATCTATTAGTAAATATTGCTTGTAAAAGTCACATGAGCCCATCAAGTGCTATGCTGCTCAGTTGTTGACGGTACAAGATACAGCAACTGGCTTTCCCTTGTGAGTGAATAACCATTCATGCCTTGGACCATTATTCTCCCAGAAACTTCATTAAGATGGTAGGTTCCTGAATTTTCATGGGGATTATCTCCTACCCTCCTGTACTCCTGTGTCTTATCAAGGCATCTACTGTATTAGCCAATTTCTGCTCTCCAGGTCTGATTAATATGATTTTATCATTTTAGTAAACCAGTAACAGGAATGTGAGCAAGTTCCATGTAAACTAGATTATAAAACAGAGCTGAAGAATTGACATAGGTTGACATGGCCCTGAGGTATGTCATGAGTGAATGTATGCTACTGTCTCGGCACATAAAAGCAAACTAATTCTTGTAGTCTTTGACGGTTTATATGGAAAAAGATATTTTTTAGACAAAGAGCTGCAGCCCAGGTTCCAAGGGCTCTGATTTATTTCTGCAGAAGAAGTACTTCTGGAATAGCAGAGGCAATGGAATCAATATCTGATTTAAATTTACAAAAAGACCTTGCCATTCTCCAAAATCTATCTGTGTTCGTTTTTTTTTTGCCACTTAATTTTTTAATTTGTATTTTAACAGCTTTATTGATTTATGTGTAATTGATATTCAGAGAACTGCACATATTCAATGTGTACAATTTAGTGAGTGTGGACACATGCAAACATCTGTGATGCCATCACCACAATCAAGGTACTAGATAAATCCAACACTTCCCAGAGTTTCCTTGTGTCTCTGTTTTTGTTTTGTTTTTAGTAATAACACAACATGAGATCTACCCTCTTAACACATTTTGAAGTGCTCAATACCATAAGGTTAACTGTAGGTACTATGTTGCACAGTAGATCTCTAGAATTTATTCATCTAGTATAACTGAAACTTTATAACCATTAAATAACAACTCCCCATTTCCCCCACTCCCTAGTCCTTGGCAACCAATATTGCATTCTCTGCTTCTAAGACTCTGACTATTTTAGATACTTCATAGAAGTGGAATCATGAAGTATTTATTTTTCTATAACTGGCTTATTTCACTTAGCCTAATATCCTCTAGGTCCATGCATGTTGTCACAAATGGTAGGATTTCCTTCCTGTTTTAAGGCTGAATAATATTCCATTGTGTGTGTGTGTGTAAGCTTGAGGTTAGTGAAAGGCTTTATATCTGCTGAAGCCCATATATCTGCCCATCTGCCCACCACAGCTGGAGGAGTACAGTACAATTCCTAGCTTTCCTCCACCTTCCAAATCCCATGTATTGAATAACTGCCCTTCACTGCTGATCTAACCCAGAGCAAAATAAGTTTTTCAGTTTCCAGCCTTTGTGATCAGGGAGCATATAGACAAGGGTGAGAATGGTGCTAATCTATTACCAGGCAATCTGACATAGTGGGTAAGAGTATGAGTCATACTACTTGGGTTCAGATTCTGGCTCCACCACCTCCACCTGCCAGTTGTGTGACCTTTAGCAGGCCACCTAACTTCTCTGTGATTCGGTTGTGCTAGCTATGAAATGTAGATAATCTCCCCACCTCAAAGAAATTGAGAGTTAATGCACATAGACTGTGTATAACATGCCTGGCATAGAGTAAAGCTCAACGGGTTAAGGAATTATCATTATTCAAATCTAAATGTAGAATATGGTTTTGCCAAAATCCAAATAAAATGATCCGGCATCAAATAATCTATTTGTAACTGTGTGGTACCTGAGTTCTTCTTTTTAGGTATTCGTTCCCACATGAGTCATAATAATTTAACATCTCCCGGTGCATCAATACTTTATGTTTAAGGCAACATATTCTAGCAGCTAGTTTAGGTCTAATTAGCATTGTTCTTGGGTAAGGGAGGCATTGTTATCTGAAGACTCAGGCTAATACACTTTAATCATTATTTATTACTTTTTCATGAAGGCCAAGGAAATTTTTTTTAATGTTTTTAGCACTTAGCTCTTTCCTTATCTAGGTAGGATCACAAATGTGTTTTTAAAAAATGTCCATTTTAGGAATCTTTAAATAATAAAAATATCTCCAAAGGTTTACTTATTACCCATAAAGTAATAAAACAAAAACTTATGATCTTACAATTTAAATTTCTCTAGAATGTTTCTCCAGAAACATTGATTACAATGTAATCAAATATTTCACAAGCTGAGCTTATAGTTTATGTTTTAAATTCTTTCAAAAGTAAATATACTGTAACAGATTGATTACAAAAAAATGGTTGCAATTCTTCATCCCTCCTTGTATCTATACCCTTCAAATGTGAACTTGTAGATTCTCTCATGAAAAGGTGGAGACTTTCTCTACCCCTTGAATCTAGGCTGTGCTCGTGACTTTTTGACAACAGGAGGTGATGGTACTCAGGACTTGAGCCTTTGTGACTCTGACTCCCTCTTGCTCCTCTGTCTTTATCACAAGAACATGCCTATGCCCCAGCTGGCCTACTGGAGGATGAGACTTGTAGAGACAGCTGAGGCAGAGCTGACTCAGCCTGGTTGTCCCAATCAGAGCCTCAGATACCTGAGAAGGCCCAGTCAATAAGAGCAAAGCCAACCTATAGTTGTTCAAAGGTGTGTGGGTGAACCCCACCATGCCCAGTTCAGATTAACATAATTTCCAATAGCCTTTAGAAGGAAAACAAAATTATAGGCCTCTAAGTTTGTATGGTTGTCTGTTACATAGCATTTTTATAGCAATAGATAAGTATGCATGACACAAATTAGCAGTATGTATACTTAAATTCAAAAAGTATTTTTGTTTAGCAAAGTCAGAAAAGCAGCATTCCCCTGTCTTTGATTTTTTTTCTAAATATGCAAAGATTTCAAAAACACAATTCAGGCAAAATTTGGAATATTTGCTTTCATAACCAAAAGGAGGCTTGTATTTCTTATTCTCAAAGAATCTGTAGGCAATACATACCAGTCAGAGGAACTTATTTGTTCTTAACATTTTATGTTCTACATATACTTGCTGCCTATGTTGAAATAAACAAGGCAATTTGAAGAAATGAATGGTTTCTCTTTAGTATTGTTGGGCAGCAGGGAAGTCAGCCTCTGAAGAAATAGCTTTGAAGCAACTAAGGTGGAAAAAAACTTTTGTAAGTATTTTGGGGGTGTGGAGATAATCTGAAGAAAAGTAAGAGAAAAATGTTATAGTGTTAAGCAATACAGTTTCAAACATTCAACATGAAATTTTTCAAAACAAAATATTAGTTGGCATAAATAAAAATAAAATCATCTACAGTATTGCTTGAGAAGACAAGAGTGGTTATTTCTCAGTAACTCCACTTTAACTCTGGACCAAGTGAAGTTTTCCAGCTGGGGGAAATAGGACATGGAAAAAACTATGAGAAGAGGAAGTTCAAGTTAGTACAGGAAAATCCAGTCTTTCATCTATAATGTGCCAGTCACCCTACCAGGTGCTGGGGATATAGTTTTGGCCAAAGGAAATATCTGTTAATCCATATGAAAAGCAGAATAAAAGCATATTAAGATATGAGTCATAAAATTTGCCTACATATCAGAGAATGAATCACAGAGGATGAAGTCAGTGACTGGGTCTCAATTTATGTTTATAGTTTACCAGTTAGAGAAAAAAAAGGGGGTGACAGAAGTAAAAAGAAATTGTGTATACAAAGGCATGGAGATGTGTATAAGTGACTCAAAATGGGAAAACTCCATCTACCAGGAGCACAGGTCCTCTGGGACAGAAGAGGATGGAGATAAAATATGATAGCAATGATGGTACATTAGTTACCTACTGCTGCAGACAAATTATCTCAAAACTTAGTTGCTTAAGAGAACAACATTCATCTTACAGTTTCTGTGGGTCAGGAACCAACTGGGTATGGTTCAGCTGTGTCCTCTGACTCCCAATCTCTCACAAAACTGCAGTAAACATAAATACCTGAGTTGTGCCTTCATCTGGTGGCACAGCAGGGGAAGGGTCTGCTTCTAACCTCACTCACATGGTAGTTAGGAAGATCCAGTTTCTTGTGGGCTATTGGGCCGAGGTCCCCCTCAATTCCTTGCTGCTCCCTCTAAGCAGCTTATAACTTGTCAGTTGCTTCATCAGAATAAGCAAGAAGAGCCAAAGAGTGTAAGCAAGATGGAAGTCACAGTCCTTTGTAACCTAACCTCAGAAGTGACTTGCATGACTTCTGTCATATTCTATCCATTAACAGCAAGTCCCCAGGTCCAGCACCCATTCAAGGAAGAGAGTGTGGAGGTTACACAAGGGCATAGATAACAGGAGGCAGAGATCATTGGGGCTACTTTAGAAACAGCCTCCAAATATGGTAAAAGCAATTTCATCCATCAGGAGTACTGGTACTCTGGAAGAGATGGATGATGAGGAAAAATGAAACTGATGATGTATGCAAGAGACAAATTGTGGAGGACACTTTAGCAGCCCAGTGGAATGACAGGCGAGTTTGCATAGGAGGGATATATTGATCCCTGTGCTTGAGACTAAGAAGTACTAATGCTTATCACCAGAGAGATCTAGGAACAAAAGACTTTCAAGTGCCTCAGCAAAGCCTTACAGCTTACAGATGAGCACAGCACTAGCCCACAGTGCTGGGGACTCTTGTTCCCTATTCCTACCCCACAGGTGTGCTGCTGTTGGAGAGATGCTCACAGCCTCACCTGCTTGCCAAACATGAGCAGGGACATGAGTAGGCAAATGTCAATTCATCTAAGGGGCCCAGTGGTGAGCGAGAGAAATCTGAAACAAAACACCAGCACAGGCAGCTCAGAGAAAAACAAAACTACTGAACATGCCAGAGATAGTTTGCACAAAAACGGTATCAAGAACATTTAAAAAATTTAACACAGAGCATTAAAAGATCGAAATAAAAATCATTATTTTGGAATCAAATCATTCTGTAGGCAAGTGGAAAGAGATAATGTTAATAACTGAGAATTGAATCAGTGACCTGGAATATCAAGTTTAAGAAATTGCTCTTTGAAAAAAATCGAAGCAATAAAAAACAATGATATGGAAATAATGGATACCTAAAATGCAAATAATATTAATTCTAGAAGGAGAAAAAGGAATGGAGAAATAATAAGCAATTAATGGAATAAATGAGAGAAAAGTCCTTGGTCTGAAGAAAACTTTCTTTCTCAAGAAATTGAAAGAGAAATAAGGTCTAATATTAAAGGTCAGAGGGGTGATCATACCCACTCCCCTTAATAATAGCTGACATTTATCAAGCACTGATTACATACTAAGCGCTGTTCTTATGCTCCACTTATTCTTCATAACAAGTATATGACTTAGGTACTATTATATTATTATTATCATTCCCATTTTACACCTGGTTAATCTGAGGAACATGGAGTTTTAGTAATTTGCTCAAAGCCACAGAGTTAAAAAGTTGCAAAGCTAGAATTTGAACCCAAACAGCCTGGCTCCAGAGACTGTGGCTTTAACCACTATGCAAAACTTCCTCATTGATGTCAGCAGTATACTTAAAGGGCCCTTCTCACATATTACTCATTGTAATGGGAATTATAGACTCTTTAGAGAGTAAGCACACATTACCTATTGAGATTAAAATGATACGTATTCTTTGACTTTCTTCATATAGCTGATTCACTTTGTAATGCAACCCTCTTATGGAACATTCTCCAGCATAGATCACATCTTGGGTCACACATCAAGCCTTGGTAAATTTAAGAAAATTGAAATCATATCAAGTATCTTTTCTGACCATAATGCTATGAGACTAGATATCAATTACAAGAAAAAATCTGTAAAAAACACAAACACATGGAGGCTAAACAGTACACTACTAAGTCACCAAGAGATCACTGAAGAAATCAAACAGGAAATCAAAAAATACTTACAAACAAATGGCAATGAAAACACGATAACCCAAAACCTATGGGATGCAGCAAAAGCAGTTCTAAGAGGGAAGTTTATGGCAATACAATCCTACCTCAAGGAACAAGAAACATCTCAAATAAACAACCTAAACTTACACCTAAAGCAATCAGAGAAAGAATGACAAAAAAAACCCCCCAAAGTTAGCAGCAGGAAAGAAATCCTAAAGATCAGATCAGAAATAAATGAAAAAGAAATGAAGGAAACGATAGCAAAGATCAATAAAACTAAAAACTGGTTCTTTGAGAAGATAAACAAAATTGATAAACCATTAGCCAGACTCATCAGGAAAAAAGGGAGAAGACTCAAATCAATAGAATTAGAAATGAAAAAGGAGAAGTAACAACTGACACTGCAGAAGTACAAAGGATCATGAGAGATTACTACAAGCAACTATATGCCAACAAAATGGACAACCTGGAAGAAATGGACAAATTCTTAGAAAAGAACAATCTTCCCAGACTGAACCAGGAAGAAACAGAAAATATGAACAGACCAATCACAGCACTGAAATTGAAACTGTGATTAAAAATCTTCCAACAAACAAAAGCCCAGGACCAGATGGCTTCACAGGCGAATTCTATCAAATGTTTAGAGAAGAGCAACACCTATCCTTCTCATACTCTTCCAAAATATAGCAGAGGGACGAACACTCCCAAACTCATTGTACGAGGCCACCATCGCCCTGATACCAAAACCAAAGATGTCACAAAAGAAAGAAAACTACAGGCCAATATCACTGATCAACATAGATGCAAAAATCCTCAACAAAATACTAGCAAACAGAATCCAACAGCACATTAAAAGGACCATGCACCATGATCAAGTGGGGTTTATCCCAGGAATGCAAGGATTCTTCAATATATGCAAATTAATCAATGTGGTACACCATATTAACAAACTGAAGCATAAAAAACATATGATAATCTCAAAAGATGCAGAAAAATCTTGACAAAATTCAACACCGAGTTATGAAGAACACTCTCCAGAAAGTTGGTATAGAGGGAACCTACCTCAACATAATATAGGCCATATATGACAAACCCACAGCCAACACTATTCTCAATGGTGAAAAACTGAAACCATTTCCTCTAAGATCAGGAACAAGACAAGGTTTCCCACTCTCACTGCTATTATTCAACATAGTTTTGGAAGTCTTAGCCACAGCAATCAGAGGAGAAAAAGAAATAAAAGGTATCCAAATCGGAAAAGAAGAAGTAAAACTGTCACTGTTTGCAGATGACATGATACTATACATGGAGAATCCTAAAGATGCTACGAGAAAACTACTGGAGCTAATCAATGAATCTGGTAAAATAGCAGGATACAAAATTAATCCACAGAAATCACTTGTATTCCTGTATACTAATGATGAAATATCTGAAAGAAAAATTAAGGAAACACTTCCATTTACCAGTGCAACAAAAAGAATAAAATACCTAGGAATAAACCTACCTAAGGAGACAAAAGACCTGTATGCAGAAAACTATAAGACACTGATGAAAGAAATTAAAGATGATACAACCACATGGAGAGGTATACCATGTTCTTGGAGTGGAAGAATCAACACTGTGAAAATGACTATACTACCCAAAGCAATCTACAGATTCAATGCAATCCTACTGAGCTACCAATGACATTTTTCACAGAACTAGAACAAAAAATTTCACAATTTGTATGGAAACACAAAAGACCGCAAATAGCCAAAGTAATCTTGAGGAAAAAAAACAGAGCTGGAGGAATCAGGCTACTGGACTTCAAACTACAAAGCTACAGTAATCAAGACAGTATGATACTGGCACAGAAACAGAAATATAGATCAATGGAACAGGATAGAAAGCCCAGAGATAAACCCACACACATATGGTCACCTTATTTTTGATAAAGGAGGAAAGAATATACAATGGAGAAAAGACAGCCTCTTCAATAAGTGGTGCTGGGAAAACTGGACAGCTACACATAAAAGAATGAAGTTAGAACACTTCTAACACCATACACAAAAATAAACTCATAATGGATTAAAGGCTGGATTGTAAGTCCAGACACTATAAAACTCTTAGAGGAAAACATAGGTAGAACACTCTATGACATAAATCATAGCAAGATCCTTTTTGACCCACCTCCTAGAGAAATGGAAATAAAAACAAAAATAAACAAATGGGACCTAATGAAACTTAAAAGCTTTTGCACAACCACAAACCACAAACAAGGAAACAAGGAAACCACAAACAAGACGAAAAGACAACCCTCAGAATGGGAGAAAATATTTCAAATGAAGCAACTGACAAACGATTAATCTCCAAAATATACAAGCAGCTCATGCAGCTCAATATCAAAAAAACAAACAATGCAATCCAAAAATGGGCAGAATACCTAAATAGACATTTCTTCAAAGAAGATATACAGATTGCCAACACACACATGAAAGGATTCTCAAGATCACTAATCATTATAGAAATGCAAATCAAAAAACCACAATGAGGTATCACCTCACACTGGTCAGAATGGACATCATCAAAAAATCTACAAACAATAAATGCTGGAGAGGGGGTGGAGAAAAGGGAGGGAACCCTCTCGCACTGTTGCTGGGAATGTAAATTGATACAGCCACTATGGAGAACAGTATGGAGGTTCCTTAAAAATCTACACATAGAACTACCATATGATACAGCAATCCCACTACTGGGCATATACCCTGAGAAAACCATAATTCAAAAAGAGCCATGCACCCCATTGTTCATTGCAGCACTATTTACAATAGCCAGGACATGGAAGCAACCTAAGTGTCCATCAACAGATGAATGGATAAAGAAGATGTGGCACATGTATACAATGGAATATTACTGAGCCATAAAAAGAAACAAAACTGAGTTATTTGTAGTGAGGTGGGTGGACCTAGAGTCTGTCATGCAGAGCAAAGCAAGTCAGAAAGAGAAAAAAAATACCATATACTAACACATATATATGAAATCTAAAAACAAACAAACAAAAATGCTTCTGATGTAGCTAGGGGCAGGACAGGAATAAAGATGCAGATATAGAGAATGGACTTGTGGACACGGGTAAGGGAAAGGGTAAGCTGGGCTGAAGTGAGAGTGTAGCATTGACATACACACTACCCAATGTAAAATAGCTAGCTAGTGGGAAGCAGCTGCATAACACAGGGTGATCAGCTAGGTGCTTTGTGATCACCTAGAGGGGTGGGATAGGGAGGGTGGCAGGGAGGCTCAAGGGGGAGGGGATATGGGGATATACATATACATATAGCTGATTCACTTTGTAATGCAGTAGAAGCTAACACAACATTGTAAAGCAATTATACTCCAATAAAGATATTAAAAAAATGATGTATTCTTTGGCTCTACATTTTACTCCAAGGAATCCATTCCCTAGGGAAAAACAGCACAGGAATGTAAGGATATTTGTATGAGACTGTGGATTACAACATGGAGTACTAAGAAATAGAGGTAAAGTGGATGCGTAACAGTAAAATAATGATTGAAATACCTGTTGCGTACTTGTAATGGACCTTGTAATTGCTTCCTTAATATCCATTTCCTTTTTCTTAGAAACAACATTTTTTTTTTCTTGCGGTACGCGGGCCTCTCACTGCTGTGGCCTCTCCAGTTGCGGAGCACAAGCTCCGGACGCGCAGGCTCATCGGCCATGGCTCACGGGCCCAGCCGCTCCGCGGCATGTGGGATCTTCCCGGACCGGGGCACGAACCCATGTCCCCTGCATTGGCAGGTGGACTCTCAACCACTGAGCCACCAGGGAAGCCCCAACCTTATTTTTATTTGGCAGTTTTTCCTATATACACCCCCTTTTAACCCATGCCAACAGTCCATGCTCTCTGAAAGATGGTGACAGCTAAATCTATCCTCGTTTTAAGCTTGAGATATATAACTGAGGCCAAATTAGTGTTATGAAATAGAACTTTCTGCATTGATGGAAATGTGCAATATAGTAGCCAGAAGCAAGTAGGCTACTGAGTACTCAAAATGTGGCAGTGTGACAATGAAAATTAAATTATTTAACTGTAATTTAAATTTAAATAGTAACATGTAGCTAGTGTTTACCCTATAAGTGCAACCTCAGCTAATCAGTGCAAAATCATCACCTGACCACAATAATTAGTTCAAGGATGGTGATGTTACTGATTCAAATCAATGAGACTAATTGATTTTTCCTGGAGTCTTCTGGGAAAGAAGTTTTCTGCCTCTTTTTAGAAGATGCTTCTGACAAATTCTTTCTTCCTGGGTGCAGATGAGGATTATGTGGTCTCAGGAGTAACTGAGAGCCACGCTGGAAACATGAAAGGTAGTCATCTTTAGAATAAGTAAACATGATGGAAGACAAGTGTAGACAGACAGAAACAAACCAGTTTCTTCTTGATGCTAAACTACTGAATAAAACTAACTCTGTAGTTGATCCTACATTTTCTAGTAACATATGCCATAAATCACTCATTATTAAGCACATCTCAGGGGTATCTCCTCTTGAATTGCAGTATATCTGTAACATGAAAGGGGTTGTATCAAAATACAATTTAGAACTAATTTCAGTTCAACTGAAATAGTTTTAAGAAATATTTTAAAGGCAAAAAAAGCTAGCTGGGGCTTCCCTGGTGGCGCAGTGGTTGAGAATCCGCCTGCCGATGCAGGGGACGAGGGTTCGTGCCCCGGTCCGGGAAGATCCCACATGCCGCGGAGCGGCTGGGCCGTGAGCCATGGCCGCTGAGCCTGCGCGTCCGGAGCTTGTGCTCCGCAACGGGAGAGGCCACAACAGTGAGAGGCCCGCATACCGCAAAGAAAACAAACAAACAAACAACAACAAAAAAAGCTAGCTGCAAAAAAGATTACGATGTTACATTTAAATGAATGATTCAAAAATACTTAGAAGAGATTACAGACAAACCTGGGGAGAAGGCTACAATGATGCATATGGTAATGAATTAGAGCCAGAGATACCAGTATGAACTCACATTTAGGTTAATATAGATAAACAGGGTTACATATAGAAATATTTGTAGATGTGTGTGTATATACAGGAGTTAGTGTACATGTCTATATTTCCTTGCTCTGACAGCTAAGAGGGCTCAGAAGCAACGATCTGTTCTTTCCCTTTCCCCAGTAGCAATGAACACACCTGGACCTAGATCTTAGTTTCTAAAACCATTCTCCAATGACCAGGGCTCCTTAGAGAAAAGGCTGATCATGGGATTGGGGCAAGGAATTCACAAGGTGAACCTGAAGCATCTCATGGTGCCAGAAAGTAAGTAAATGTCCTCTCCCCTCACCCCAGAAAAAAAGGTCAGGGTGTATGTTAAAGGAAACAACTTCAAGAGCTCCCAATAACCAAAGCTGAAACAATCTGAGCAACAAAATAAACGAGCAAGTACTGAATGATAACCCAAAGTATGAGATAGATATTCATGAGTCCATCTTGACATAAACGAACAACTGAATAAAGAAATGGTAAAGAAGAGACAACTCTCTCATGAAGAATTCCAAATAATTTATATAGCTGGCTACTTTATCTTCCAGGAGCTGGAGCCCTACTATGCATAGTGTGGGCTATTCATAGTAACTTCCTTCCAAAGAATACAATACGTAATAGTGGGGGGAAAAGTAACTCTGTGGTGGAGAAACCTGACAAACACCTCAGCCAGGAGATTAAAGTAAATGTCAAAACTGACAGTCATATTAATAATAGATACCCTTGATATGATGTGAATGACACTATGTTTCTGTGGTCCCTCCATGTAATCATGAGAAAAACATGAGGTCAATGTCATTTTGAGGGACTTCTACAAAATGCATGACCAATATACTCTTCAAAACTGTCAAGGTTATCAAAAACGACGAGAGTGTGAAAAACTGTCACATCCAAGAGGAGCCTAAGGAGGTGTGACAGCTAAATGTATTGTGGTATTGTGAATGGGATTCTGGAACAGAAAAGGACATGAGGTAAAAACTAAGGAAATGTGAATTAGTTAATAATAATGCATTAGTATTGGTTCAGTAATTTTAACAAATGTACCATACTAATATAAAATATTAATACTAAGGAAAACTGAGTTTGGAGTATATGGGAACTCTCTGTACCATCCTCTAAATTTTTTCTGTAAATCTAAAACTATTCTAACATATTTATTTTAAAAAAATACACGGGGCTTCCCTTGTGGCGCAGTGGTTGAGAGTCCGCCTGCCGATGCAGGGGACATGGGTTCGTGCCCCGGTCCGGGAAGATCCCACATGCTGCGGAGCGGCTGGGCCGTGAGCCATGGCCGCTGAGCCTGCGCGCCCGGAGCCTGTGCTCCGCAACGGGCGAGGCCACAACAGTGAGAGGCCCGCGTACCGCAAAAAACAAAACAAAACAAAACAAAAAAACAACACATGTTACGACAGAATCGAAGATGGAGAATGGTGTGGAATGATGCCTAGTAGCCTAATATCGATACATCATGTAATAATGATTGAGGGAGTGAGAAGTGGGAAGGGAGGATTAAAGGAGAAAAGACTATAGCAACATGGAAAATATCCAAGTCATAAATCAATCAGAGCATGGAATATAAAACACATCAATGATATCGTAAACATATAATAATTAAATATGTTTGTGAACAAAAATTAAAATATTTCAGGAATAAATGAGAATATTGATGAAATCTTAGGATGCATCAGAAAGGTTTTCTTCTTTTATTTCTGTTATTTTTATGCAGTACCTACAGTAAAATATCAGAAGTAAATAATGTTGAAACTCAATGAGGGAAAAACATAATTCTGAACATCATCCACAGAAATTATGACTCAATAGATCTGAGGTTACTTCTCCAATAATTTGTATTTTTTCAGCAACCCACTCCCTCAGGCCCCAGTGTTTCTCATACACTAACATGTTTAAGAAACAAACTTGAATGCAATGAATGTCAACACTGTTTGGTAATCTCACCCAGCAGAGGCTACAGGTTCATGGAGAAGAGTGTAATTAACTGTAAAAATCAGAAGGACATGCAGGAACTGACATTTCATTAAATTCTGACAATTGAGTAGGATTTTGGGTTGTAAGAAAAAGAGTGTGGCCTGAAAAAGCAGATAGCACAGCCAAGGCAGGGAGGAATGAAGTACTTTATGTGTTTGGGAAAGAGCAAAAGGGTCACTGAGGCCAGAGGGCATAAGTGCTGGGCAGTAAGTCTAGAAAGATGGGTAAATGTCGAATGCAACAAGTCATCAAATGCTACTCTGCGGAGCCTTTTTCTTATAGTTTATCACTAATCCATTTTTGTGTTAAAGAATGAAATAACCTAATTTGGTCTATGTCATAGGAAAAAATACTCTGAAAGGATTCATTGCAAGAGGAAAGAGAGTTGGGTGAGATATCATATTTTGTATTTTTGATATTTGGGAAAAGCTCATTATTTTCTTTCTTATAACTAAATTGTTATAGTCTAAAAAAATTGATTTTATGCATTAATTTATATCTCATCTTAAGAAACCTGCATGCAAACTACTCCCCTAACAAGCATGTACCTGCAAAACAAGAGGTCAAGATTCTGACTGAAAAGAAGTCATTGGCTTTGACCGTTAGGAGGTGACCTTAGCAAGTACAGATTCATTGCAGAGTGGAGGTAGGCGCCACTATGGACGAAAGACAGTATTATTCTTCTTCAGGAAAAACGATGAGTGAGTGCTAGATAGATAGGCAGGCTTGTGAGTCATTCTGGCACAAATACAACCTAATGTATCCAAGTAAGAGGGAGAGTCCATGAGATAATCATCCTGAGAGAAAGATCACTCATCACTCACTTTTGCTGCACTCCTAGACCATAGGTCTATAATGTAATCATAAAAGGTAACTGAAGAAGCAGTATGCACGGTCAACAAAACATATTTTAAATGCTTATTCAATGATGCTGCCTATAGCAAACAGAATTTCTAAGAAAGAGTAAAATATTGCCCTTTCAATTGCAAAGTAATAAATGATCTAAATGTAATCTTATATTTTCTTCAAAATGAGAAAATGTTCTCCCCACCCTCAAGTATCTAGTAATGACTTGCCCAAGTATGTAAAATAAAATGCTTTATTAAAATAATATCTTCTGTATATGTGCTAGCTTTCCATCTTCTACCCCTACATTTATCCTCACATTCAAGCTATTTAAAAATACTCCTTTCCTAAATCAACTATATTCCAGTAAAAATTTTAAAATAAAATAAAATAAAATAAAAATACTCCTTTCCTGAGTTCCTTTCTTCCAGGCTTTCACCACTGTAACCCATGTATGTGACATGATACATTTATTACATTTTTCTGTTTGCAGGCATAAACTACATTAGAAAAAAATTTTGTCCCTATACAACATATTGTGGGAATACTTTGAGCACTCCTACTACCCCTTCCAGGGGCTGTGATAGACCAGGCAAATGGAAAAGTAACTGCTAAGTGTAATAAAATGTAGAATTAAATATAAAGAGAAGGAACATTCAACCACTCTCCTACTCACCACACTCACATAACTGAGGTCCCTTGCTTCTCTCTTTCCAGATTAATGAGGGGAACACAAAATTTATATTCCATCCAGGATTTTAGTCCTGGGGTAAATGAAGTTCTATTAAAGAGAGGTAGAATATTAATTAGCATCCCTAAATGTTGTTCATTTTGCCAGTGTTTAACACTAAAAATGGAAGTGTTACAGAGCTTTCTAGGCAGCCACTTAAAACCCTCACCTGAAGGAACTCATGGCTCAGATAAGAGCTTCTTCTTGGAACCATCAAATCTCTTAGCACAGATGTGTCTGATTTCTATGGCAAACCTTCCACAAGGCTTTAATTTTCACTTCATTCCACTTGCCTGTTTGGCTATGGCAGTTCTTTCACAGTTTAGCTCTTAGGGAGCCAGTATTAACTGACGTATTCTTATAAAAAAATAGATTTGCCGCAAAAGATATCTCACTCAGATAAAGTGAGTGTAAATTAGGTTTAGTTTTCCATCTCCATATAGAGATTTTAAAGGTCACTTATGTTGTTTGTATGTATTGGGGTGGTATCTTGGTGACATTTCCTCTTTTCTTTGATAGAACCATTCTTATATTAAAAATAAAAAGCAATATAAATTAGGAAAATAATGGTATCTGATTCCTTATAATGTATAGTTGATGCATTACCTCTTAATATTTGTTTCATAAGACATGTCACAGTTTATCAGGCATAAATTATCATGTTTTAAATGTTTTGGAGTTCTTCAGTAATGGACTGTCTTATCTATCACTAAAATATAATTTTAAAAATCATGCTTTTTATTTCTTCATTGCAGCTAATTTGTAATAAAAGTTGATTATGTTGACTATCTGGCTACATGTTTTATTTTAGAGTGAGGATTTGCATGAATAATACCACTAACAAAGACTTTCATCCAAACAGCAGTATTTGAAAGCATACAATATATTTTTTTCACTAGGATCTAAAGAAACAAAGGTAAGTAAGACCAAACCATTTCTCCTCCATCCTCTTTTTAAAAACATTTTAGTTTGAGATAACTGCAGATTCACATACAGTTGTAAGAAATAATACAGAGAAATCCCATGTACTATTGACCAAGTTTCCCAACATGGTAACGTCTTACGTAACTATAGTATACTACTACAGCCAGGAGTTTGACATTGATACAATTCATTGACCTTACTCGGATTTTGACAGTCTTATATACTCTTATGTGTGTTTGTCTTTAGTTCTGGGCAATTTTATACCATGTGCAGATTTGTTTGACCACCATGACAATCAAGATACAGAAGAGTTCCATCCCAAGGATCCCTCATGCTACCCTTTTATAGCAATAACCACCTCCTCTCTCCAACTTCCTTAAGCCCTGGCAACCACTGATCTGTTCGCCATTTCTAGAATTTTGTGATCTCTATGTTATATAAATGAAATCATATAGTATAAAAAACTTCAAGATTGATCTTTTCCACTCAGCATAATTCTGTTGATTTGCTTTTGCACATCTGGCAAAAAACAGTTGGGTATGTTTGTATGGGTTTCCTTCTGGGTTCTCTATTTTGTTCCATTGATCTACATGTCTATCCCCAAATTGATCTATATATTTATCTCATTTCTATTAAAATCCACACAAGATTTTTTTGTGTGGACATAGGCAAGGTTATTCTAAACTTTATACAGAAAGGCACAGGGCCTTTGAAAACAACTTTGAGAAGAAGAAAGTAGAAGGAATTGATGCTAAGGCTTTCTATTGATATATAGCTACATTCATAAAGGCCATGTGGTACTGGTATAAAAATTAACTCAAAATGGATCAGAGACCTAAATGTAAAACTTCAACAGTATAAAAACATTTAGAAGAAAACAGGAGGAAATATTTGTGATCTTGGTTAGGAAAAGATAAAATTCATAAACTGTACTTCATAAAAGCTAAGAACTTCAACTCTTCAAAAGCCTGACTGAACCTTTACTGATATACCACCTGACCAGGACATATAAAGGAGAAGGCTAATAATTGATTTAGTAATTCTTAGTTGACCTCCCACTACCCGCCTCTGAAAAAATTTAGAGAGGCCAAAAGTGCCGTGAACACTTGGAGAGGGTATTTTATTGGAGAAAATTGGTGAAGGACAGATTAGGAGAAAATATTTGCAAACCACACATCTGATACATGACTTGTGTATAGAATCTATAAAAATCTCTCAAAATTCAATGTTAAGAAAACAAATAAACCCAGTGAAAGCTTGGCAAAAGATTTAAGCAAACACTCACTGACGCTATAATAGACACATGGAAATATGCTCACCACCATTACCATTAGGGAAATGGAAATTAAAACCACACTGATGTAGATAAGGCCAAAAGACAGTGGAGTAGAAAGACCCTCAGCTCACCTTCTTTCACAAGCACACCAAGATCACAGCTATCTGCAGAACCACCATCTATGAAAAAGACCAAAATCTACCAGAAAACATCTACAACTAAACACAAAAGGAAGGAACCACAACGAACCAGGCAGACTCGCAATACAATCAAGTCCCACACCCCATGGTGGGCGACGCACAAACGAGAATAATTAAACGGCAGAGGTTCTTCCGCAGGAGTGAGAGGTCTGAGACCCAAGCTGGGCTCCCCAGACCAGGGGTCCTGCACCAGGAAGACAAGCCCCCGGAGCGTTTGGCTTTGAAGGCCAGCGGGGCTTAATTTCAGGAGCCCCACAAGACCAGGGGAAAAAGAGACTCCACTCTTAAAGGATGCACACGAAACCTCACACGCACCTCACCAGAACTAAAGCACTAATTTGATAGGAGCCTTGGCCAGACCTACCTGCTGGTCTTGGAGAGTCTCCTGGAGAGGCTGGGGGTGGCTGTAGCTCACGCTGGGGACACAGACCCTAGCCTAGTGGCAGCCACACTCAAAAACTCCTTCTACCCTGTGGAAGCCGGAAGACGCAGCTTTCAGGCTCCTGGTGAGATCCGCCCTCTGGCTCATTAGCACTAACACCTGGTCCCACCCAACAGCCTGCAGGTGTCAGTGCTGGGACGCCTCAGGCCAAATAACTGACTAAGCAGGGACACAGCCCCATCCATCAGCAGACTGGCTGCCTAAAGACTTTCTGAGCCCACAGAAGTCTCTAGACAAGCCTCTACACAAGGCCCTGCACACCAGAGTGCCAAGACACAGCTCCACCCACCAGTGGGCAGGCACCCATCCTGCCCTCCTGGAGGCCTGCAAGAGCCTCTTAACCAGCTTCACCCACCAGGGGGCAGACACCAGGCCCATGAAAACCACAGTCCTGCACTCTCTGGACCCAGCCTGCCCACAGCAGGCCAGACCCTACCCTGAGACCACCTGGGACCACCTGGGACCCAGCCATGCCCACTAGCAGGCCAACAGAAGCCTCGGGACACCCCGGACCCCAAACCCAATTATGTCAGGAACTACCCTCACCCCCCACCCCCGCCCCAGCAATGTGACACCAGATCTGGGATCCCTGGGCCCTGCAGCCAGACTCCAGGACTTGGCTCTACCTACCAGTAGTCTGGCACTAACCCTAGGATCTGGCTTCACCCACTAGTAGTGGTGGCAGGCAACAGCCCCAGAGTCTTCTGGACCCTGACTCTGCCCACCGGCGAGCCAGCACTAGCCCTGGGGCCCACTGGGGTTCTGTAGTCAGCTGCTTCATGACCAGGCCCCACTAATGAGAAGCCAGCATCTGCACAAGGCAGGACCTGACAACCAACCAGGCTAGGGGCCAACCAAGCCGTCCAGGCTGCCCACATAGTCGGACGGCCATGACAGAAGGACCCAAGAAGCCCTCTTAGGGGGAACCCCTAGAGCATATAGTTTGGGTGACGAGAGGGGAGTAAGTACACTGCTGGGATGCATAAAATGCCTCCTACAGAAGGCCACTTCTCCAAGGTCGAGAAATGTAACTAACCTACCACACACATAAAAATACCAATAGCGACTTAGACAAAATGATGCAGCAGAGGAACATATTCCGGACGAAGGGACAAGATAACACCCTAGAAGAAGAACTAAGTGAAGTGGAGATAGGCAATCTACCTGACAAAGAGCTCAGAGTAAAATGATCGTAAAGATGATGAAAGAACTCAAGAGAATGGGTACACAGAGCAGAAGTTTTAAACAAAGAGTTAGAAAATATAGAGCAACCAGAGATGAAGAATACAATAATTGAAATGAAAAATACACTAGGAGTCAAGAGCAGACAGCAGGGATGGGCAAACTACTACTGCCTGTTTGTTTTTTTAAAAAAGATAAAGTTCTATTAGAACATAGCTATGCTTATTTGTTTATGTATTGTCTACAGCTGTTTTGTACTATACAACAGAGTTGAGTAGTTTATTACAGGGAACTTTTGGCACACAAAGCCAAAAATATTTACTCTCTGGTTTTTTACAGAAAATTTGTTGACCTCTGGTGTAAAGTATAATTCCTATAATAATCCCATGTCCCATATGGTTCTTCCTTCCTGGATGAACCCTTAATGATATACCACCTGACTAGGACATACAAAGGAGAAGGCTAATAATTGATTTAGTAATTCTTAGCTGACTTCCCACTACCCATCTCTGAAAAAATTTAGAGAGGCCAAGAGTTCAGTGAACACTTGGAGAGGGTATTTTGTTGGAGAAAATTAGAGAAGGACTATAGCATTTTCCCTTGCCTAAGGTTTACCCAGACTACTACTATAACATACACACTTCATAAGCAGGAGACAGGGGTATTCCTACCAAGCCTAGTCAGCGAGTGGGATGGAGGTAAGAGGGAATTTAAGAAATCCACCATGAGCTGGAGACTAAAGACACAGACTTAGTGGGTGAGAGACTGGCTGACGCTGTCTATCGTAGCAAATGAGTGGTTGTTTTCAGAAAAGAACTGTACTCCCAATACTACTTCAATAGGATGGCCCTCAGCCAAACATAGAATTATTATTATTGTTTGCTCCCAGCTTAATTTATGTCATTGGTATCTCAAACTTCCAGGAAACTAAATCATCTTCAACTATGAAAGAAGAGGAAAGAAAGTCTATTGGGACAAAGGATCAATAACTTGGATTTTTGCTTTTTCATATTTTGCATTTCAAGATTTAGCCATGAGGTTGTTTGGGTTTTATTCCCAGCATTTTTTTTTTACTCTCCTCCCTTTCCCTTACATGCCCTAATCTATTTTTTTTTCTTTTGTTCAACTAAATATATGTCATGTTGAGATTATCACAGAATAAAATATGTTTCAATTTTAGATTTGTTTCTGCATATTTGCCTGGGCAAATGATGTTCTATTACATTTTTTCACTTTTTATTGACGTAATTACTGATTAAGAAGAGCAACTGAATTATGTCAGGTTCAGTGAATTAGATCTGGGAGACAATTTAGATGTAAAGAGTTGTTAATTGTTATCTAATTAAAACTGAAAGCCTCTGAACCGCCTTACAATGACTACCCTTCCACCCCTCTCCATAATACATGATGTCTTAGTAGAGAAAACTAAAATTTTGAAATGACATGAATGGGCAAAAATCACATGACATTTTGGTAATTCCTGAGACTACCAGTTAAGATATATATGCATATTGTCATAGCAAGCCAAAATCTAAGAGAGGAAAGAATGGGGTAGAAGGATGGATTTCCTCATCTTATAAACAGGAAGAGGGCAGGAGCTGTGTCTGTCTTGCATGATACACACTAAGAAGATGCTCAATAATGACTGTTGGTCATCAGTGTGCCCCACAGGGTCCTTGTGAACATGCTTTTTCTTTTTAAAATAAATTTATTTATTTATTTATTTATTTATTTATGGCTGAGTTGGGTCTTTGTTGCTGCATGTGGGCCCTCCCCAGGTGCGGTGAGCAGGGGCCACTCCTCACTGTGGTGCGTGGGCCCCTCATCGCAGTGGCCTCTCCCCTTGCAGAGCACAGGCTCCCAGGCATGCCGGGTCTAGAGCCCAGGCTCAGCAGCTGTGGCGCTCGGGCTTAGCCGCTCTGTGGCACGTGGGATCCTCCCGGACCAGGGCTTGAACCTGCGTCCCCGCATTGGCAGGTGGACCCTCAACCACTGTGCCACCAGGGAAGCCCCCCTGTGAACATTCTTTATGTGAAATAATGTATAGAGAATTACTGAGTACCAAGACATAGTAAGTGTAAAATAAATGTCTTTTCCTTGGTATCACCTGTTACATGCTTAGTGATCAAAGTATCAATCATTGCTCTCTGCTGAAGGCTAAAAGTATTTTTTTAAAATAGTGAATGAACTAGCTTAGACAGGATACAAAGATTTAGACCCCTTTTGTTTTGCAATATGGAAAACGTTTCAGCTTTTTGAAGCCCTCAAAGTCTTCTAAGTAAATAGTTCTGATGGTTTGGAACACAGATGTCATTAACAACTCTATTTCTGTCAGTCTGACTGTAGGCAGGCTACATTATTTTAAGCTATTCTTGCCACCTGTAATGTTCTACTGAGGCCTCTTAGCATGTGAGCTGATAAACTGACCATTAAAAAATAGATCTTAATTAGGTAAGGGTATTCTGGAAATTCAGATACAGAGAAGTAATCTACATATATCTACATGGGTTTTTGTTCTGATTTTTTTCCTGATTATAAGAAAATAATCTTATGTCTATTTATTTGAACAGTTTCTTTTTCATAGCTGAGATATATTTAATCTATTTTTTATATATTTTTATTGGATACTTGAACATTTTAAACTATATAACAGAGAAAAAGTTGAAATTGATGGATTGTATTAGTTCTGTTTAGTATTCAAAATACTTTACAATCACATTACTCATATTGTATGCAATTCTTCAAAAATGGATCCTCTTAAAGAAAAATTTTGAAAGAATATTAACAATTTATTGCTAATGCAGAATAAAAAGAAAAATGATTATTGGTAGAGATTGAGTTGAATATAAACAGTGTAAGATGACACAGGGCTTCAAAAAGTTATGTATCCTGTGGGAACAAAAAAATATATATTTTAAATGACTAAACTGTTGATGAACTTTGATATTCATATTTAAAGACAAGAAGATTAGTAATTATTTTAGAAGTCTGTAATTTCCTTATAAATATTCTTAGAAATATTGAGAGAAAAAAGGAAACAAAACTTTTTAAAAAACAGTGAAGCATTAATAGAATGTTAGACTCCATCAGAAACACCTACTGCAGTTGAGAGGCTATTTCATGCTAATATTTCAGTGATGTACATGAGTATTTTGATGTGTGGGGTGGGCCCTGAAGATACATGACAGCTGGTAGTTCAATTTTTAACACTAACTTCTGAGCATTGAAAAATATGAGTTGTGGTCCACACAGCAGCTTGCTATAAATGTGTTTAAGAACCACTAGAGAGTCTGTGAATTGCTTCACTAAAAGCCTTATTGTTTGCTGCTGTTACTAATGCACTGGAAAGAAAAATTAAAACAAAATAACGTTCAAAAAAGTTTCCATGGCCCTTGGTGTTTCTCCTGGAAAGACAGCTAATATGACTTTCTACTACTTTCTACTTATAGAGATTGTTGCAGGAGCAGACAGACTTGGCTAAAAATATAATCTAGGAAAAGCAAACCAAAACTTGAAATTTTGCTGGTTATTTAGGTTGCTTGGATTTAAGCATTAGTAAATTATTCTCTTATTTAGGTAATCTTTATTCAGTTGTGACAGGTGAAACCCCTCTAAAGGATCTAGAAAAGTCAGAGAAGTAAATTAACTTTCTGAATAACAAAAATTTGAGATTTTTCCCTAGGCTGAGGATAAAAGGGCATTTGTTTGCTTTCTGGAAGCAGATGGCTAGGATTCCTGGAAGAGAGAAAATTGAAGGGAATGAATGGGGAGGGTAAGAGAAGTTCCCACCAGTTGAGGTTAAAATAAATTTCCCCAGCAAAACCTTTTATTATGGTAGGTATGGCTGGGGAATTTAAGGAAAATGCTATCTAACATTCAATTTAAGGTTGTTTCCATTTCTGGCTCTGCTGCAATTCCCCAACATCATCCCAGATCAAATAGTCTAACATAAGTGTACTTTGAAAACTTAGAGGGGAGAGGCCAAGAAGGCAAAAAGGAACAGATAATTTAATGAGAGCCAGAATCTGGGATAAGATGGAACCAGATGCCCCATTTCACCATTTCACTCCACATGCTTGCACATATAAATAAATGTTAGTAGTCTTAACACAGACCTAAACGCCTGAATTTCCTTCAGAAATTCTGAAATATTTTGATCCCTAAAAATAATTTTAGGTTATTTATGTTTAAATTCTAATTTCTTACTTGATATTGTCAACCTTTATAACAAAGAGGTAAGTGGTTTAGCCAGCAAAATCAAGTTTATTCAGGAATAGTAGAGGATTTGCAATTTGGGACAAACTCTGGCTAACCATAGGCAAGTCTGGAGCACAAAACGGAGAGCGTTCTTTTGTAGAGGGAAGGAGGAAGTTGGGAGGGGTAGTTTGAATGAAAGTTCGCTGGAGAAGAGCAAGAATTCGGGGTTGTGGCAGCTTCTCATTGGTTGAGTTGCAGCAGTTTCTCATTGGCTGGGTTGTTGCTAAGCGTCGAGAAAATCTTCCTTCTTCCTGCTGGGGTATATAAAGTAAGATTCTTCCTGCTGGGGTATGTAAAGTATGCTGCCACAGGTGGTACGAGTGGTGCGTGTGTGGTACATGTGTGAGCACTCTTCCTTCAGGGCTTTCCAATTCCATTTTGAATGGGGCTTTCCTTTATTCATTTCCACAGTATATAAATTTGATATCTAACTTAATATTTGATAATTCTACTGCTGCTCAGATAATGTATTTTCAATATTCTGTGCTTCAAAAATTAAGTTTTTCATTATCCATAAAATATTCATATTTTACAAGTGAGGAAATTGGTTACTTCAAACCAAGATGAATCAGTAACTCAAGAACTGAGTTCATAACTTAAGAATTGATAATAAAACTGTATAGACTTTGCATTCAAACTTGAATTCAAACTTTGGCTTTGTTGCTTATTTTCTGTATGATGATGAATACGTTACTTAATCTTTTGAATTTTCAGTCTTTTCGTTTATGAAATAGGGATAATGTACATGAATTTCAGAGTTGCTGGGATGATTAACTGAAATAATAAATGTAAAGCAGCTAATATGTGACTCAATAAAATTCTAGCTTTTAGAAAATTCCTCTCTATAATAGTGATAATAACAATGATAATAGTAATGTTACAAAAACAATAATGAGAGTAACAGTATCATTTTTTTCCCAATTTGTTTGTCATCTTTAAGCTCAGATAGGATAGGAAGGTTTGCTTGTTTTTTTTTCTTTTGCATATCACTATTAGGATATTGACTTGTGGAAAGGAGGTTTCCTATTAATATAATTTCTTGAATTTGTTTGGCAAGTGTAATAAAATATGGCATCTGAACAAAAAGGTAGTTATGCTGTAACTGAACACATCAAAGATCAAAGAATGGGACGTGATGTAGACTTCAGAAATTTCCTAAGTGTTGTTAGAAAACTACTGGCAAGATGGTTTACTTTACGGCTGTTATTTTCAACAATCTAGGCAGAACTCAGAGGTCTGAGAAGTATCTTCCTATGCATTCTACGCATTTTCCCTTTTCATAACTTCATATTGAGATAAATGATTCCATTTTCTTGTCAATGACAGTATCCAGTTGCTAAAATATAATTATTTGAAAACAGTTTTTAAGAGCTAGTTTTCTTTAGAGGAAGAAGTAATATCTGTTCTATTTCCACTTATCTATACATTAAATAATAAAGTTCCATTAAGAAAAATTAAATACTTTGTCACAAAAATCTCTTTGTTCTGCACATTACTTCATTTTAACAAATTTATTGAGATAATTCACATACCATGCAATTCACTGACTTTTGTACATTAATTCTTGATAAAGATATACTTAGTCCCATGAAATCTAAGATTCCAAAGATAAAGTCAAAATAAACATATTTATGTTAAATACCCAATCTGTAAAAAGGACTAGAGGAGAATAGAGTAGGTCCTCAGGGGAGACAGATATTTACAATACATTTTTCCCTCAAGGCAATAACATTTAAATTAGAGGAATTGGGTATAGGTACATAAGATAATTAAACAAGGCTATACATAAGTAAGATATTTAAACAGCTTATATACAATATGATATAAGAAATATCGTGATAGTCAAAGACTTACAATAATCAAATACATGGCATAAAATTAAAGTGATTTAGGGATTTGGGGGAAGAATATATATTTCACACTAGGTTAGTCAATGAAAATTTCCTAGATAAGATTTATGCTGTGAGTTTAAAGAAGACAGAGCAAAAGGGACATGTCCCTGGGTAAAGATTAAAAAATGGGTAAAAATATGTACAAAGGCAAAGAAGTGGAAAACCCTAAGACACCCTCAAGGAACAATGTGTGGGAAAAAAGTTAGCTGGAGTGGAATGTTCCTCTTGAGGAGAACTGTACATATATTCTCCAACTGGGATACTCATGAGTAAGGCTGTTAGCCACGAGTTCCACGAAGCCACAAGACATGCAGCATACTTTCCTGAAATATTACATTTTTACAGGAGTAATTAATTTAAAGTATGATGTTTGTTTTTGAAAAATTCAGATATATTGTGAAGTGAAAACTTATAAGTCATCTGTTAAGTGTTTAAGCTACTCCCACAAATTTAATGGGTATGGGTTCATTCTCCTTAGCTATTTGAGTCCTTTAGTTCCACTAGTGGAATAACCTGACTATTGAGAATTGAAGGTAAGGGTGATGAGATCCACTGGGTTTAGTTTGTGAAGGAACTTGAATGTCAGATTAATGAGTTTGGACTTCACTTGGTAGGAGTGAGAAGCCTTTGAAGAATGCTAAAGAGTAGGAAAACACAAAAAATATACTATTTTAGGAAATTACTAAACTATATTACTATAATTACAACTTAATATAAAGGATAGATGAACGAGGAGAGATTATAGGCTGAGACCAACTTAGAAGATGCAAACACAAAGGATTTGTTAAGAGTTGCCTTGTTTTTAGAGCCAGTTCTATAATGTGATTCATAAAAACTGTTTAGGGAGCCTTCTCGACTATTTTGAAAATTAAAAAGACCATTTCATTGAGCCCCTCAATTACTAAATTGAAATCTAAGAATTGTTTATAGTGAAAGAGAAATCCTGTGAAGCCTTGACTTTAAGGAAATACAAAGAGACACTAAGTTATAGTGCCATGCCATTTCTAAACTGTACTAATAGAAAATATTACCCATTAATAATTTGTGTTGATTTGTCTTCATCAGAAAAAAAATAAACTTTCCAAATGAATCTTATCAGAAGTCATTCAAGAAACACATCTCATGTAATATGACAAATTAAAGCAGACCCAATCAAAAGCTACCCTAAATAGCAAATGTTGATCTGATCATGTGTTCTAAGAAAAATAGCAGTAATCTCTAAAGGTGATAATGTTTTTGAGGATTGGCATTGTTGGTGGAATATATAATGAACAGTTTAACTGTGGCTCCCTGGCAATGAAGAGGTCTTGGAAAGGTAAAAACTATGATGGAGTAAATAGCAAAGTCTTGTTTCTGCTCAGCTGGATCTCTGCTTCAGCCACCTGAGCCTTCAGCTGCATTTAATTCTCTCCATTTCTGTGGATGGTAAAACATTCCTACACAGGAAGTAGACAAGCTACCATAAGAACAAAAGCTCTTAGTGTGCCCCATCAGTCCTAGGCTCCTCTTGATGATAAGTCTGTTACTTTTGGCTTTTTTTTTTCATTTTTTTCAGGCATGGGACCCTGTTTCATAATAAGTAGGAGGATCTCAATTTCTTGAAGCTTCCAGGATACCCATAGTACAGCTATCTCTTTTTCATAAAGGCTTACAAGGCTTTTTTTTAATGGTTTTTATTTATTAACTGGGTCAACAGTACAAGTCTTTGAGTACATTTACTTAGTTTCAGGTTTTACATGGTTCCAGATATAAAATGATATACGGTGAAATCCCTGGTTGAAAATGTAAAATGTTTTAATACATTTCTGAAGAGTGGTAAACTACCTAGTTTAAATACTCCTGTGCTCACTTTACACTCAAATCATCCAAGATGGAAACCTCATAAACCCCAAAGCACATATAGCTGGGAGTGGAATAAAGTGGGCTGGGGATGCCTAGGACCAATTGGAATTTCCATGTTAAGGTATGACTCCAGACTAGTTTCTCCCCTTCGTGCTTTTCTTGTGCTTGTCTTTATTTGGTATTTCCAGAAGATATGGGTATCATTAACTCTTGGAAATCAGTTCTTTCTTCAAAAGGGTTGCAGGCATAAAACCAGAAGTGTGCTACTAACATCAAGGGGATATTCAAGTTAAAGAAGGTTTTATATGCAATGAATACATACATAGGGTATTGTTAGGTGCCACAAGAAATTGGGAAATCTGTTATCTTTTTTTGTTGTTGTTGTTGCTCTAGTGTGTGTATGTTTGTTTCTATTTTATAAGTTCTGTTGCTACGGTTTGTTCTCTCCCCCTTCTTATATCTTATTACATTTAAAACATTTTTATTGGAGTATAGTTGATTTACAATGTTGTGTTAGTTTCAGGTGTATAATGTAATGATTCAGTGATACACATACATATAATCATTCTTTTTCATATTCTTGGGAAATCTGTTATCTTTCTGTAGTCTAAATATTTAAGGATCAATGATTAGGAACATAGAATTTTAAACAATTGTAGTACAACGGCAAATTTTATGTTAGCTTTTAGAAGTGTATGAAGTACTGACACTATATGTGGTATGATTTATATTTAATATTTTTAAGGGATGTATAATTGACATATCTGAAAAACTTTCACTTAATTTTCAACACAATATATATACTTTGGCAAGTAAATTTAGCTGTTCAGAAAGTAAATAAAAAGCAGCCAGATTTCTGTGGGATACAATTGAGCACATTCATTTGAGTAATGCTAAGTCATAATATGAAGGAACTTTAGTTAAAACTCAGATGTGAGATAATACCATTTTCATTTTAAATGGATTTTTTAAATGAATAATATAGAAGAAATATATAATTAAAATTATAAAGCATAAAAACTACTTTAAATAGTATAAAATATATGTGAATACATACATGTTTACAGAAAAAATTATTTTAGAGAAAATACAAAGAAAAAATATGATCTATTACTACATAAACATACGTATTTTTATTTTTAACCTAAAAGCACTGTAAAAATTAAATTGCAAATTGCTAACTGGAAATAATATGTGAAACATATTTAACAAAGGATAAAATTCCTATTAAGAAAGATCTTATGAACCAAAAAATGAACACTTCAATATGAAAAAAGACAAAAGAAATAAACAATCACTTAAAAAAATAAAAATTCCAAATTCTGCAACAAAGTTCAACTTCATTAGTACTTAAAGTACTTAAATGATATTTAAATAAGAAATTAACCATTTTTAAAAATGGTAAGTTGGCAAAGCTTAAAAAGAAGTGGTGGGAGGCTTCCCTGGTGGCACAGTGGTTGAGAATCTGCCTGCTAATGCAGGGGACACGGGTTCGAGCCCTGGTCTGGGAGGATCCCACATGCCACAGAGCAACTAGGCCCGTGAGCCACAACTACTGAGCCTACGCGTCTGGAGCCTGTGCTCCGCAACAAGAGAGGCCGCTAACGTGAGAGGCCCGCACACCGCGATGAAGAGTGGCCCCCACTTGACACAACTAGAGAAAGCCCTTGCACAGAAACGAAGACCCAACACAGCAAAAATAAATAAATTAATTAATAAACTCCTACCCCCAACATCTTCTTAAAAAAAAAAAAAAAGTGGTGGGAATTTTAGTGCCTACTACTGGTAAGAGAGAACAAACAAGCCTTTTTAAACACAGCCGGAATAAATGTGAATTAAGACCAACTTTCTAGTAGACAGTTATCAAAATCTATCAAGCAGAAAAATGATCATACCTTTTTTTTTTTTTTTTTTTGCTGTACGCGGGCCTCTCACTGCTGTGGCCTTTCCCGTTGCGGAGCACAGGCTCCGGACACACAGGCTCCACGGCCATGGCTCGCGGGCCCAGCCGCTGCGCGGCATGTGGGATCTTCCGGGATAGGGGCACGAACCCGTGTCCCCTGCATCGGCAGGCGGACTCTCAACCACTGCGCCACCAGGGAAGCCCTGATCATACCTTTTGATGTGTTAATTCCCATTCTAGGAGTATTCTAGAAAATGCTAATGAATAGAAGCAAAGATAAAATGTCAAAATATTGCTTTAACACCAAAAAAGTTGGAAATTGTCTAATTGTCCAACACTAGGTGATAGTTTAAATAAATTTTAGTATATCTTGCAAAGATCCATAGTCATCAATGAAAAATCATTCTTGGAAAGAATATTTCTTGACAGGAACAAATACAGTGTATCCTTTTATCCCCCTAGTTATACTGGAAAATAATTGACATATATCACCATATAAGGCTTACAGTGTACAATATGATGGTTTGATATATATATCTTGTGAAATAATTCCCATAGTAGATTTAGTTAACCTCCATCATCTCATAAAGATACAACAAAAAGAAAGAAAAAACCTCTTGTAATGAGAACTCAGGATTTATTCTTTTAACTTTCCTATATATCAAAAAGAATACAAATATATCTTTTTAATACAATTCCAATTTTGAAACTTTTAAGTAACATGAGTGCCACTTGCTAGGATATTCGCAAATCCTCAGGCCTTTGGGGTTTATCCTTCTGATAATTACATAACAGAATGTTAAAATGGAACTGTTCCGGTTTTAGTTTCAGCCAAAAATCCCAAGGTGATTATAAGGAACCACCATGCAGACTTGTAAAGGAGGATCAGGAGAAACATTTATTCTCAGGTTGAGGAGATAAACAGGCCCAGAACTTGATATCAGAAGAGGATAGGGAGAGAGGTTTGTTGAGGTGTGTTGAGTCATCTACTTGCAGGATGGAGGAGTGGGGTTGCTTGCCCCTCAATTCATGCTTAGAAAAGGGACTAAAGGAGACACACAGAGAGTTTAACAGGTGCACCTAATGTTTCAGAGAAGACAGCGGACTTGAGTCTGCCTTACACCAGAGACTAGATCCAAAGTGCCTGGACCTGGCTGGCTGGTTATTTTACTGATGGTGGAATGACAGAGTTGGTGGCACTGGCCAGCTTCCACTTCTAGAGTCTTTCTGGACAAAAGATGCATGAGTGTTAACTGTGGGCTGAGGTGATTGACACACCTGAACCATGGTTCACTCTGATGCTCTACAGCAGGGTGAACTGTAGGATTTCTTGAGGCTGAGAAAAGAGCCAGCAGCCACCAGAGATGAATTTCCTCACATGAAGAGGACTATCGATGAGAGATCCATGGCAATAGTTTGTGTCTCTGAAGAGCCCAAGAAAGTGCCCACAGAAGTAAGGGTCAGCTTTAAAACTTGGTCCAGTCCAAGGAACACCTCAGGGCAACCCTAGAAAGGAAAGTGAGACTTTTCCTGCTCCTTTCCATCTCCCTAACCTTGTCTATCTACAACTCTCAAGGATGGAAACTGAGATTGACAAGATGGAGGTGGAGATATGCTAGAGCAGGTCAGCAAAGAGAGCAGACAAGGAGGCATCCTTGGTGGAAATTTAAAAGTTTGTTTATTATACTCATCTGGCTATATTAAGAACTATGCTGCTTTTTATCATCAGAAAATGATTCGAAAGTATTAAGACTTCTTCCAAATTTTACCCAGAGGCAATGCGGAAATTAGCTTCAAATAATAAAATTAAAGGGTCAGCAGAAAACAAATACAGTTGCTTTTACATTGCATCTCACAAGTTATGCTTGTTCAATGTAGCTGTTATATTCAAATAAAATTGTCTCCATCCCATGTGCTTTGGAGATCCAGAATCCACCTGTCTCCCCCTCCCAGTATCTCCAGGATTTCTCTGGACATATATGAAGCAGTCCTGTTCCTATCTTTTCCTTTATAGCTGCTCTTTTCTCTCTGCCCTACACTAACCCAAACATTAGAGCATTTCCCTTGATGATTGAAAAATATCTCCCGCAAAGGCAGTTATACTTAATAGACTCACTGACAATTTGGGGTTGTAGGCAGGGAGTAGTACAAAAGTTAGTTTAAAATTAAATATTAGACATGATAGATTCTAGAAGTTGCTTGGTCATATTCATCTCACTGAACCTTTTTCTAATGAGTTTCCAACTCTCAAGTGGCCCACCCCCTCAGCTATGTTGCTGACCCTCTACTTTTAGGAGACTCTCTCTATATGTTTCCCAACTTTTCCAGTTATTAGCTGTGGAACCTGGGTCAGGTTACTTAACATTTTCCTGTCTTACTTTCCTTATATATTAAATTGAGATATAGTTAGTAGCTACCTCATACTGGAAAGATTAAATGACACATAAAGCAATTAGCATAGTTCCCAGCACAGAGGTGATATTAAAATACTCAAAGGTAATAAAGTACTTAAGGTAATAAAAAACTTAAGGATAATAAAGTACTTAACTCTATCTTGGGGTATTCTACTCAATGTCATTATGACCTGGAGGGTAAGGTTTTATTGGGACAGTTGCCTTCTCACACGAAGAGAACTCCTTCAAAGTATTTTTCTAAGTGAAACAGTTCTCATCCTAGTAGAAGGTGTTACCTCCTTAAAAATAATATTATCATGCTCCCCAGGACATTTATGTAAAAATAGTATAAATGCCAGTAGGATATAGACTGAAATATTAGATTGCACATTTCTAGATGTAAGGCCCTGAAAGGTTATTCAATTCTCTGTGCATATTGTATTTTATAGCTAAAACCTGAATTACTTTTCTTGAAATCAGAGATCTTACTCATTTTCATGACTTACTAATAATTTCAAAGATATAAAACAATTAAAGGGACTAATCAAAGAAGGTCTGGGACACTGAAGGTGGCTCTTTAGGACCCCTCTTCCTGCATTAGATGCTCATTCTCTGGCCCAGAATAAAAGATGAGGTCTCTAAGTTAGGTTTTGTGGTATCACCTATCACAGCAGAGTGAGTGTTCAGTCCACGAAATATCTCCATTTTATATCTCAGCTTACATGACATTTTCTAGGGAGTCATACCTCTTCAAAGGCCATCATCTTAGAAAATAGCATTACTCTACCTGGAGGTCCATTTATTACATCCAGAAGAACATTAGTCTGAATCATCAGCCTTCTTTTCTTTCTCTGGGGGCTTTCTCCCAATGTTTTGGGAGAAAGTGGATTACCAGCCAGCTTCTTCAACACCTTCAATCAGTTCACTCTCTGACCTCAGTTACTATTTCTTTGCCACAAAATTCTGAAGTTATTATTATTTGTCTGACTACCTTTTTTAATATTTTAAACAAAGAATAATGTTTCTAATACCTTGATGACCACCAAGATTTGAAATACCCAATGAGGAGTAGGAATAAATCATGTTCACAATGACCGTAACTCTTTCAAGATCTTTTGGTATCCTTTTGCCATCTCAATTACTGATACCTTCAATTGTGCACAGTTATTTGAAACTTCTGATATGATTTAATGGAAACAGTTAATTGAGTGTGCAATGTTTCTAAAGTCAACTTCACTTCCTCCTCTGGAAAATCCAGTTTAACATGTTTTATATCAATCAGAGGTTTCAACTCAGCTTCGTAAAGCATTTCTTTATCTCGGGGAGCATCATTTACATACATCTGATTTTCATTTAATTATATCACTGAACTTACACTCTATTACACCATTTAGCTGTGACAGAGGTTTATGTAACATTTGACACATGGTACATTAGTGAAACTTACAGTATCACTCAGGGCAGTGTGTCTTTTTTTTTTTTTTTTTTAACACTACAGATTAATGACAATCCAATCTTCTTTCTCCAGAGAAAAGAAGTTCAAGGGTTCTCTCCCAATGTTGGCTGTTAATCAGCACCAGACGGGAGGGTGATGCTGGCAAAGCTCCTCTTACCCTCTCTGATGCTTCCAAACTCTTTTTGATCCAAAGGAGTGCTGGAATCTCTCTTCAGCCTGGACTTCTACAAAAGCTCTCCCTTCTGTAGTGTCTTCCCATATCATCAGTATGCACGTTTTCCAAGACTGTGGCTGAGAAGAGCTGGAGCCAGTTCCTGGGCTCCTGCTGCTTCCAAAGCCCCATATGAAGTCTGTCTGCCTATTAAGCAATGCACAGGAGGGCGAGATTCCTCCGGAATCCCTTGGCATTTGGTGCTGGATCCCACAGCTCCCACAGAGGCACTTTTGTTCATGAATGGATGCCAAATTTTAGTTGTTAAAAGGGGGTGGAAAATTTTATGCTTCCATGATGCTGGTGTCCTAGGGTGATATATTTGAAAGTGCTTTGAAAATTGAAATATTAGGTGGTATTACTATATGTCTTGTAGTTATTGCCATTGATTCACCCCTAGTTAGAGCATGTGTGTTTACAACATTTTTGTTCTTGCTGTTTTCTCTGTCTCTCCTCTTCAGTTATTTTAGCAATCTAAGTTGTCATAACTGCTTGCATTTAATTTACTCGGTTCAGAATTATTAAATTAGTTACTTAATAACTGTAATACCTTTTAATGATAATCATCAGAATTTAGATTAGATAATCCAACATAGATAGAAGTAAATACTGCCACCTTCCTGTCCTTAAGTCCTTCCTTGTATAAATATACGGGAATTAAAAGGAAAACATGAAGAATACAGTAAATAATAATAGAGGCAATAGGAGAAAGCCCAAAGAGAGAAGGATGACAAAAATGGAGAGTGCTGGCCATAGATGGCTTTGGTGTGTCTGACAGTCTAAGTAGACAATGCTTGATCACAATTGCCAACTTGGTCCCTTTAATGAGTCACTGATACAAGAATAAAGAATATAGACTGTTCTTTCAGATGATCAGTTCTTTCTATGATATGTGTGACAGTATATTACAGTATATTTAAACCTAATAAATTAGAGTCTTTATGGTTTCTTTCCTAATTGAAATTTGGAAGATATAACTATTTGGCGTAAAATAATATCATTTCTAGCCAGTATATGACCTATTACTATTGTGAACTTATAAGAAGAGCTTAAGCTATGTCATCTGGTTTTATTCTATATAGTTGAATTCAGACAATAATATGGAAGCATTTTTTCCAGATTATAAAAAAAAATCTGGAAACAGGAAAAAAGTTGAGAAATATATAAGCAAAAAAAAAAAAAGATAATATCCAAACATTCCATCTCCCAGAGTAATCTACTGTTAGTGTTTTGGCAAGTACAATTACAGGAAGAAAAAAATTTTGAATAACTTCTTCCCCTGACTTCTCTTCCTGAAGTCCTAGACTCTCTTCCTATAGATAGGAGTCTGAATAAGTTGTGGTAACTTGGGGTTCTAAATGGAGCTCATGAAGTTTGTCCTATTATATCTGTTTTCTCTCCAGAGTTGAAGATGAATGAATGGTAAAGAAATCTCACAAATAAGTATTTTATTTATCACATATTTTCCCATGTAGAAATAAAGAATATAAGACTAATTCATGGTAAAATGGCTTATGTTTACAATTTAGTTACTTAACATGTAAATACTAACTTGTAAAATTCAGACTTTCTGTTATTAAAAGGACATCACACATTTTCAATGAAATATTCCAAAACTACTGAATCATCAGTATGGGTAGAGTGTAAATTTGCCTTCCTAAAACTGGTATACTCAATTTTCTTATTCCTTATATTATTTCATCTAGGAATGAATATGATTCACAGAGTACACTTTAAATAATTTTGGCTTTAAAGGTGTTCAACCAGGGGTACATTTTATTTAAAACTTTTTAATCAACTGTATGGAATATTTAAGTGCCCAGTGAGAAGGATGCCAGATGTATGAACAGTTGTATGTATGAGCAGTTGTCTTTGATGCATTACACTGAGATAAGTGAGTTTCCCCAGGACCAATCAGAACCTGACTTTTCTCTGCCTCACTATGGTAATACTATGGGTGATGATGTTGTCCCCAAAGTCACATTATTATAGGTCACTATAACAACACTATGACCTCACGTACAAAAGTTTTATAATTGCATGTCAGGAGGAAATAACACTTAAATATGACAGATTCTTTGTTTGACTCTCTGTATTGCATTTTGCATGCTGTCTTGCCAAACATAGTTAGCAAGCCAACAATAGGGATAGTGAAACCCATGTTGGCCCCCAAAACAAAATATGATTTTAGTTTCTCAAAAATCTATTGGAAGAAAAGAGACACTTCTCTTTCAAATGGCTGACATGGAGTTTAATTTAATACAGCAGAAGATTCCATCTTAACCCTCCTAACACTCTTATCACAACAGATATACCATGGATGCATATCTGCTTTGGACACACATGGTTGCTTTCAGCCAGGTATAAGAAAAAAGAATGTGCAAATATAGAGCATTACGTCTTATGATATATTCTACCCATATGCTTGCCAGCTCTAATTGAATCCACAGACAGGTGGTTTTTATTAGTAACTCTTAGCTACCTACATTTTTCTCATGCCTTTCTCATTTGTATTTAAAGTGCTTCCTTGTCTTAGGTACAAATATCTTTAAATATTTGTGTGAATGCTTCTCTTTTGGAGACTTTGACTGAAATGATTTTTCTCAAACTGGTAGGTTTTCTCAGTGTGTCTCTAGACCCCAAAGACATTCTCAGCTTGACTTTGTATAGCAGCCTACATCTGGTTCTACTCAAATTCCTTTCTTTTTCTCTTGTCCAAGCCCTCACCTCATCCCTTTCTCACTTTGCTTTTCATTTCTTGTTTTTATTTGGCCTTAGGAATAAGAAATACAGAAAAGCAAAGATGAATTTTAAAAATTTGAGGAAAGGGAAGAAATTAAATGGAAAAATAATGGGAACTGTTGGAGAAAAATGATCCTCTTTGAGTTATTTTATATTAGTAACAAACTTGTTTATTCCACTGTCAAATTGATTTTCATTTAAGGACACGTATAACCAACCTTCTGTCCAATTTACAGGACATGCAAAAAAGAGTTAACAGGTAGGCCTGAGACTGCTGTCTTTAGAAAGGCCTGCTTGCAAGTTGGGCCCTGGGTTAGAGTCTGGGGACTTAAATTCTAAACAGTTCCCTATACTGATATAAAGTTTCCTTAAATGGTAGAGTGGCTCACCATGCCTAGTTTGTTTGTACGACCACATAGTTCATGCTGCATGCTTACTTTCCATCTGGGAGTCTGGAATTTTGATGTATACTAAAAAGAAGTTGCCTATATGACCATTCTCTAATTAAAAACCTTTTCACACATGTTGTCAACTCAAACTTGTTGCTGGAGGAATTAAGCACATCCACTGAGAGAGGACTCTTGGAAGCCTGTGCCTGGTTTCCTGCAGATTTTACTCCATGTGCCTTTTTATTTGCTGATTTTGCTTTGGATCCCTTTGCTATAATAAATATTAGCAGTGAATATACTATATGCTGAGTCCTGTGAGTCCTTCTAATAAACCACCAAACCTGGGAGTGTTCTTGGGGACCTCTGACACACATTGATTGAAATGTCTTTCTTAAGACTTATAAATTTTAAATAAGTATTTATTGAATACATATTATGTGAATTGAATTATGCTATGTGAAACCAAGATAAGTAACCCAGACCTATTTTAAGAAATTCACAGTTTTGTGGCTATGTCAACATACAGAAGTGTATAAAAAGAATATCCAATTAACTGAGTCAAAGCAGAACAAGGAAAATACAAGAAGCTTATTTCAATGGAAATTCTGAAGATGTATCTTCATCTCGTTCAAATATCAGGAAAGCTCATGGCATGTGAGTTAGCATGTTAGTTAGCAAAACAAGTAGGTTTTGACAGGTTATGATATCTGAAGGATGGAGGAAGAGGAGTTTTGGACTGTTTCCCTTGAAACTTCACAAGTGGATAGAAGGTATAGCAAAGAAGTGAATAATATAGAGTATATCAAGGAAATACAATATAATAATAATTGTTACTTGTGGCACAAAGTGGAATTTTCAAGTGCTCTTGATTAAAATCCTAATAATTTGAATGTCTTATTTATAACTCATTTTTATGCAAAATTTATGAATTATTATAGAAGGCCCATCAATATATATACATATCGCTGATACACTTCATTGTACAGCAGAAACTAACACAACATTGTAAAGCAAGTATACTCCAATAAAAAAAATTCCGTAGCATTTTAAAAGCATCTCTCTTAAACTCTCTTAAACCTAAGTTCTCCTGGTTTCTAATCATGTTTTTCTTTTCTGCCTCGTCTTTGTTCAGGTCCATCATGAGTGAAAACTGGGACTCAAACTCTCCGGAAACCTGGCATCACATTTGGAGTGTCAGTGACACAAAGCACGACCTGTATGCAGATAGCAATATCACCTATGTGAACTACTATCTTCACCAGCCTCAAGTGGCAGCGATTTTCATTATTTCCTATTTTCTGATCTTCTTCCTATGCATGGTGGGAAATACAGTGGTTTGCTTTATTGTAATGAGGAACAAACATATGCACACAGTCACTAATCTCTTCATCTTGAACCTGGCCATAAGTGATTTACTAGTTGGCATATCCTGTATGCCTATCACGCTGCTGGACAATATTATAGCAGGTATGTTGATTTGCATGCAGCTCAAACATACTATGAGAAAATATTTGTCTCATATCCCTGAAGCCATGGCAGCGTCATCCATTCATTCACAAATATTTATTGAGTTCTAAGAACTGCTCCGAGTAGCTGTTCTCATGGGGTCTACATGCTAAAGGAGGATAAAAACAACAAACAAATAGCTATATAAGTAGTCAGAGAATAAAAAGAATTATGGAGAAAAATAGAACAAGTGACAGAGATGAAGTATGGAAGTTGTTATTTTTATAGAATGTTCACTGAAGGTCATCAGTGAATGGTGACACTTCTTACTGAAGACTTTGAATTTGCTTAACAGTTCAGGGCACATATAATATAGTAGAAATATTAAGAATATTATGGACTGTAAAGTTCAAAGAACATGTGGTTTCAATTGATGCAATGTCTTCAATCTAATATAAATAGATATTTAAGCCCTCTCGTGGTTGGCTGAGAGATTTCCAACAGTTTTTGATGGAAGATGGAGTAACAGAGCCAATAATTTCTCACAAAGCAGTAGTTTCACTCATATAGTGGTAATTTACATGTGCAACATAAGTAATGGTTCGGGTATTACCCTAGAGTACTTCTGGGCCCGTATTACCACTTCTTTACCACTACGTTATACACTCTGCAAGTACAGGAACAGTGTATCTATAGCTCAGTTTTGGTGCATAGTACCTGCTTAATAAATATCTGTTGTATTAACTAATGAACAGCACTCAATATATACATATTCTAAATCTGTATGAGAAAAAAATGAAACCAAAGCAGCATATCAAAAAATATTTAGATCAACATGAGCCATATCATAGTTCTTTTCCTTTTGTGTCATTCAACATTGGTTTACTGAAGAATAAGAGGTTTCCCTTTAGAATTTACTTCTGTTTCTTTCCTTTCTCTGGAGTGGGAGTCAGGGAGAGTTTAGATTGCCTATTCTATCATCAAGTACTATATAGATTCTGCGTTTTTCTGATGCTTGTAATTAGTAAACAATATTTATTAAGGATGTACATTTTCAAGATATTGTGCTAGACAAAGAGAGTGAAAGAATGGATAAAAATTTTTGTTACTCTCAAGAAACTTACTTTACCAATAAGAAACGCTCTCAATATGTCCCCCCCAAATATCTATAATTAAATTATTATTTAAGAGTTTTTCATATACAGTATCCTTCCTTACCCCTGATTCCCATTCCAGGAGGCAGCCACATCCAGCATTTTTTGCCTTTATTTTTGGTAATTACTACCACATTGCTAAATAACATGTTTTTATTCTAATATATTATCAGACTGCAGAAGATGTAATTTAGTTCTCATTATCCTCTTCTACCCCAAGGGGTGGTTTCCCTCACCAAACTCCACTGAACTGACAGCACTAGGACAAAAGAACATAAATCTGTAGAAACTGAGTATCTGAATATGAAATTGGAAAAACAACACGATTGGCTGAAACTTGGTACAAATTCAAGCAGATGCATTTATGCAGAACCACAAATATACCTTCACAGTCTTTACCTCCCTCATTCTCTCAATATACTCTATGAGTATATCATAGTTTTTTGTTAAATCAATATTTAGAGTATGCATTCCTATTATTATATGTATCTTACCCCCTGCTGAGCCAAGTAGAGTACTATCATACCAACTTTTTCTCTTATAAAATGTTTTTTGTTTTCCTGCCTTTAATAGGGGCATCATATTTTGATTTGCTTAGTGTTTTTGGAGTGTACCTGTCAATAATGTATGTTCAGATTCTCTTCCAGGAGAGTTAAATTTCTTGTCAATACCTTCAAACATATGGAAAACACATCCAAAAAAATGTAAATGGCATCTTTTTTCCTGGAGATACCCCTCCAGGTACTCTCTATCCTCTTGTTCCTATCCAGACACATTGCTCTCCAGGTATGGAGCTCAGCTATTGCTCTGGGATGTTCCTTCACTGAGAAGCTAACAATTCTCTTCACCTCTCTTTATACTCAGTCCCCTGTGTTCTGGATGCCATTTCTTTTTTCTTGGTTTATTCCCCTATTAACTTCTTGTGAAAGGGTACACTGAGACAAAAAATGTTTGAGATGTTGTAGTGCAAATATCTTTATTCTGCCTTCACACTTCATTATAGTTACCTGGATAAAGTATTCTAGGCTGGACTTTCTTTTTCCCTAAAAATATTTAAAGAGATTGCTCTATTGTTAATGCTGAGAAATTTGGTGTTGTTGCTGATGCTATCTGACCCTTGCTTTTTTAATTTATGACTTGTATTTTGCTTTTCTTCCTAAAAGCTTTTAAAACTTCTCTTTACCTCAAGTGTTCTGAATTTCAGGCATTTAAGCCTTGATGTAAGTCTTTTTATTTTCCATTTTTTGTGCTAGACACAAACGAGGTCTTTTCAATCAAAAAATGAATGCTTTCAGTCCTGGGGAATTTCCTTGCAGAGTTCTACATCTTCCTTCCTTCAACTCGTATTAATCAGATATTGGAGGTGCTGTGTTGCCATTCTTTAAAAAGTATTTTTCTTCCATTTTCTTCTCCTCATTATTCTACTTGCAAAGGTCTTCTCAACTTCCTCTTCCAAACTTTTTGTTGACATAAAGTCAACAGCCATTTCTGTTATCATATTTTAAATTCGTTGAGCTATTTTTATATTCTTTGTGTTCCTTGTACTATCATGCACATATTTTTCATGGACAAAATGTATTTTATCTCGGAGGTTATGAGTAGTAATTTTCTTTGTTTTTTAATTTTTTGTCTACCTGATTCAGATTAGTTTTCTCCTGTTTTATTCTTCCTATTTATTTTAGTTTCCTTCTTTGATGGTTGAGGTTTCCCTAATAGTCAACTACTATTTAGCTACTTGTATTTCAGAGTGAGGTACTATGTGGCTGCTTTGAACCTCTGCAGGACTGGGGTTTGAGGTTAGGCCCACTCTTGGCTTCACTAGTCTGGGTCATTCATTGGGAAATCCACAGCTATCAGAATCTGCCAGTGAAAATATGTCAGTGTTCTTGGAAGGATCACTTGTCCTAGAAGGAAATTCTCTAATCTACTGCCATAGGGATTATAAGTCTGGCAGCTGCATTCTGGAGCTGAGTGGGTCTCTCTACCAGCAGTAGGAGCACGTGCAGAGTGTATATGTACTTCCACTCTATCCTCCTGCATCATTGTGGCATAAAGCCATTCAAGCACCAATTTTAAGATGGTCTGGATAGACGACAGAATGTTTTTTTAAGTATGCTTGGCTTATTTAGGTTATTGGAAATATTTTTAATTAGATAAGAGTATTTTTAAATAAGCTATAGGATAGTTTTTAAAAGATAAATTTAAAAAATCTGAGCAATATGTAACATTAATCTCTTGGGAAACTAGAATATTTGCTACACTTACTGTGTAAGTTTTGACCTTATTAATATACTGAAAAACAGAGATCTGAATGTATTAATGAAAATAATGGGAAACATTGATTGTTCCCTGGATATCATTTAGGAAACAGTTGTAGCTGTCTAGTTTCATGTCTTTCTCTTCATAATTTCAGTGAAATTTAAAAATATATATATGATCTTTCCAAAGACTAACTGTCCCATTTCCCTTTCAGGATGGCCTTTTGGAAATACAATGTGCAAGATCAGTGGCTTGGTCCAGGGAATATCCGTTGCAGCTTCAGTCTTTACTTTAGTTGCAATAGCAGTAGATAGGTAGGTCAGCACCAAACTCTGAATCCAGAAAATTGGGCATATCTGCAACTAATCCACCTAACCAGTGAAAAATGTATAATCTACTAAATTTGGGTATATCTGCTTAAAATTGTATCCATAATATGTACCCCTTTAAGAGCAAGGCTTATATATATATATGTATATATTATATACACACACACTAAGGGTTCAGTAATAAAATAAAACTACTGAAGTTTCCATATTTTAAGATTAAATAATTAGGGATGATGCATGTCTTAGTTTGGGCTGCTATTAACAAGATATCATAGACTATTTGTTGAATGAATAAATGAAAAAATAATATTTGAAGTTTCAATAGCTGGTTTACAAAAAGAGCAAAATACCTAGAATTGTACCTTTGAAGTTACCCATAATTTAAGGGTGAGTAAATGGGAGAATTCACTGATTATAAGACTAGATGAAAACTTGGAATTTAAGACAGAAGAGCTTACACCTTCAGTGAAGGACAATGGAGCAGTCAAAGCTCAAGATAACTAGTCATTATAATAAAGATAAGATAAATTTGTTTGGAGTTGCTGATGGGCCACTTAAAAGCTCTAAGTTTCCTTACCTGCAGATCTGGAAAGTATTAATTTTCAATTTTATAGAGTCATCACAAAAATCAAAGAAGATTCAATAGATGATAGTACTTTGAAAAATATAAAATGTTTTACAGTTATATAATAGTATGATTATCTTATAATGAACATAATGAATATCAGTAATAAAATTAAGAATCACAATAACAAAATAGCAGTAAAATGAATCAGGCTTACTCTACATACTGATAATTGTCATGCTCAACAGAGGTCACAGAACACTGGGAAGGTGCATAAATAGAACTCATCATGGAAACTCTCAGACTCATAGTTGTGAAACAAACCACCAAAACACTTAATGGCTTAAAACAGTAATGCTTTAATATTTGTCACAACTCTGTGGATTGGCTGGGTGCCTCTGTGTGGTTCTCCTATTCTGTGTCTTGTAGCTGAAATCACTCACGCATCTGCTTATGCCATGCTTGCTAATGTTCAACTAACTGGCCAAAGCAAGTTGTATGGCCAAGCACACAGATCATGTGTGAGGGGACCACAGAAGGGCATGAAGGGACATTTAAGAATATGGGCTCTGGAGCCAAAATACATGTGTAAAAATCATGTGTAATTATGGGCAAGATTTTTTACTTTTTCTAAGCCTTTTCCTCATCTTTTAAATAAAAAAGCTTGCAGAGGCAGTCATGCAAACCAATGGAAAGGAGCCTGGAACAGAATATTAAATGCTTATGCTCAATGTTGACTAGTTACAATAGTACGTTGATTATTAATAGTGTCTGATATACTCCACTCATTAATTTTTTAAGTTGAAATTTATCTCATATATTAATTACAGAAACTGGTAATGCACGCCTCGCTACTAATGGTAACTTTCTATATTTGAGGGGGAATATTTATGGAAGACTGTAATTACTGAAATAAATTTAATTAATGACTTGGTCAGAAGTTATGAGGCAGTCCTTCACTGATATTTGCCTTTAATTACAGGTTCCGGTGTGTCGTCTACTCTTTTAAACCAAAGCTCACTATCAAGACAGTGTTTGTCATCATTATGATCATCTGGATCCTGAACATCGCCATTATGTCCCCATCTGCAATAATGTTACATGTACAGGAAGAAAAATATTACCGAGTGAGACTCAACTTCCAGAATAAAACCAGCCCAGTCTACTGGTGCTGGGAAGACTGGCCAAATCGGGAAATGAGGAAGATCTATACCACTGTGCTGTTTGCTAACATCTACCTGGCTCCCCTGTCCCTCATTGTCATCATCTATGGAAGGATTGGAATTGCACTCTCCAAGACAACAGTGCCCCACTCAGGCAAACAGAACCAGGAACAGTGGCACGTAGTGTCCAAGAAGAAGCAGAAGGTCATTAAGATGCTCCTGACTGTGGCCCTGCTTTTCATTCTCTCCTGGCTGCCCCTGTGAACTCTGATGATGCTCTCAGACTATGTTGACCTGTCTCTGAATGAACTGCGGGTCATCAACATCTACATCTACCCTTTTGCACACTGGCTGGCCTTTGGCAACAGCAGCGTCAACCCCATCATTCATGGTTTCTTCAATGAGAATTTTCACCATGGTTTCCAAGATGCTTTTCGCCTCCATCTCTGCCAAAAAAGAGAAAAGCCCAAGGAAGCCTACACCCCAAGAGCTAAAAACAATGTGGTCATCAACATATCTCATCTGTCAGCTCAGGAATCTACAATTAAAAACCCACATGAGGGCTTCCCTGGTGGCATAGTGGTTAAGAATCCGCCTGCCAAGGCAAGGGACACGGGTTCGAGTCATGGTCCGGGAAGATCCCACACGCCGCGGAACAACTAAACCCATGAGCCACAGCTACTGAGCCCGTGCTCTAGAGCCCATGAGCCACAACTACTGAAGCCTGCACACCTAGAGCTCGTGCTCCACAGCAAGAGAAGCCACCGCAACGAGAAGCCCGCACACAGCGACAAAGATTAGACTCCGCTCAACACAACTAGAGAAAAGCCTGCGCACAACAACGAAGACTCAACGCAGCCAAAAATAAATAAATAAAATAAACAAATTTATTTTAAAAAAACACACAAATGAGGATATTGTGCTTTGTAGAAAAAGTGCTGAAAAACCCATACAGGAATTAATGATCAAGAATTAAAACTTACCCATAGCAATGAGATGTAAAAGGAGCTGGTGTGATGATTTAAACTCTACTGTGTGTTATATGGTGAAATACTGTTGCTTTTTATGGCTTTGTACTTCAGTTCTTCTTAAGAATGTTAGAAGCTCTCTCTGGAAAATAGTAAACAAAATGACCTTCTGTTTGTAATCAATCTTACTGTATTTAAAATATATACAGAGACCCATATACAAATTTGCCTGGATAAATCAATTTTCTAGGACCAGTTTTCAAAGCCTGATCTTTTCCAACTTAGCTATTTGTATATGAATCAAGCATGTGTTTTATGTGTATATATATGTATGCAACACACATACACACATATACATTCTCTTCAAATGGTGATAAATGGGCAGTTCTTTGCATGAGAGCACATTTTATGAATTCTCCCTTTGCTTTTGAATTGGAAATTTTAGACTACAGAACTATTTATCTGTTTGTGCTTTTAAAATGTACTTAGCTTTCTTAGAAATAAGAACTGCAACAGCAAATAAAGGGACGCTGTATTTCTTTGTAATTAAAAGTTGATTTTTTTCCTTTCAAAGAGTACAAAGTTGGTAAAGTCATAACATTGTTCCATAGGAGTAATTGTTGGCTTTTTAATATTTTCATAAATGAATTTAAGCCCTAGCTGAACCCATGTTTCTTGCAGAGGTGATTCAGGATCCCAACTTGACCCCCTTTCTAATAGAATCTCTGACATAAAGAAACAAATCTTTTAATAATGCAGCAGGTGGCAGAAGGGTGGCAGCTCTCTTCTAAAGGGCTTAATCAGAGATGTTCAACAACCATCATAAGACTCCCATAAAGTTTGAACAGAGCAAGACTGATTATTCCAGGTCTCCTACTGGGCACAAAATGTAAGGCACAGAAGTCCTACTGGATAACAAGTTAATACTACTATTAAAAAGAGAATGGTGAACCCCTGGATTCTGCTAGGTTACAATTATGTAGTGACAATAGTAAATGCTAGCTTTTATTCTAGGATGAGATAGTCCTTAGAAAATTGGGAATTGTAAAATAACAAATAGTTTGGCAAATAAAAATAAATCTCTGGGCTTGGACCTATCATTAACATGGTTCAGGCTAAAAGTGTTTCAACTTTATAGGCCTTTGAGAAAATAACTGTTCAGTTTTCAATTGGTTCATGCTATATGATATTTGAATATGTATGTGTTACATATTTCCAAAACCTTTTTCAAATTTCATTATTTCCTCTACAGCATATGGTCTATGTGTTATGAAGAACTTATTTGGGACTTCCTCAATAACCATTTTTCTGATTATAAAACTCATAAAAATTACATTATAAAATATAAAAACAGTATTATAAAAACAACACCTGATACTTTTAGAGTTTTCATGAAGTACAGAATAGTACAAAAATTACATGTAATTCCTCTTTAAGGAAAAAAAAAACCAGTGAAAACACTTATTCTAAACAAAACTTAGATCAGCATCTTGTATGTCTTTGCCAAGAATGATTATTTAAGAATGATTATTTTGTCGTTGCCTACCTCACAGTATCATTAACACATTAAATTTCTTTCTTCAACTTTGCTACTTAATTGTGAAAAATCATTTAAATTTGTTGTTTTGATTACTAGTGTAGCTGAACATTGTTCTGTCTCTTATTAATTTGTATTTATTCCCCTTCCCATTCTTAGGCCATTTTTCTGTTGTATTTTTGTTGTTGTTTTTGTCTTTTATTTATTGCTATGCATTTTTTGTATCAGCCAGCAATAACAGGCAGAATGATCTTTTTTAAAAACATAAAAATAATGTCACTGCTCTGCTTAAAAGCCATTAATCATTTCTCTTCAAATTAGGAAAATAAAACAAACTCCTTACCAAGACTTATACACCTTTACTTTTCTGCCCCCGTCCACCTCTTAACCTCATCTCAAACCCAATTCTCATCATTTACACTGCCTGCCTGTATGTTCCTCTATCTTTGCCAAGTTCTTGGCTGCTTCTGGGTTTGCACCTGTTTTCTTCCTGCCAGGAATGTTCTTCCCATTGGCCTCCACGGGCTGGCTCTCTCATCCTTTAGGACTCAAACTAAAACTCCCCTGAGCTTTGTTTATTCCTTCATAGCAATTCTCATTATCTGTAATTATGTTCAGAACTCACTTATTTACTTGTTTACTATCCATATGCCCTACCAGAAGGTAAACACTATAAGGGCAGGAATGTTGTCTTGTGTATCACTGTATCTCCATTGCCTGAGCAAGTGTTTGGCATATAATGGATGCACAATAAATATTTATTGAACCAATTAATTAAGTAGTTGCAAATATTTTCCAGTAATAATTTGCATTCTAATTTATTTATGGTTGTTATATTTTATTTTTAGATCAATTGAAGAGAATTCAGAATATAATGGAAACACTGGATAATTTAGAAAAGCAGATGAAATAAAACGATTTCTTACCTGGTCACCTAGTGATAACCATTCTTTCTGTCATCTTGGGGCAGGTGTACATGCTTTCTTTAGCAAAGTTAGGATTCTGGGGCATGTACTTTATAAGTTTTTATTCGTTTATAACTTTATTTATTTGTGTATCAAGAACACATTTCCATGTTGTTTAATATTCTTCAAATATTTTATTCATGTTAATACCATTCCTTAATTTATTAAAATTCTTCTTTGTGGTTGAAAATATAAGCTACTTCTTAAATCTATACAATGATGCAGTTATATATACCTTGTATAATACTGGGCATATTTATAATTATCTTAGAATACACTTATAAAAAACATAATTGCATGTCTAAAATGCATGTACATTTGTTAATGTTTTAATACACATTGTCAAATATTTCTTAAACAGGTTTTAATATTTTATACTTCCCTTAGTGGTGTTCACTCACTCACACACTCTCAAATATTGCATATTCTATAAAACAAATTTTTCTTGCTAGTTTGGTAAGATAGAACGTGTATCCTCATGTTTAATTTCATTTCATTGTTATGCAGCTGGACATTAAATTAATCTTTATTCAGTTTGATTCATTTGTATTCACTTACCTTCACTTGTATATGTAGGGGAGGAAAACATTTCCCTTCTCTTCTTGGTTCTTTGGCTGACCTATTAATTAAATTGACATAAGACAGAGTAACAGGAGAAAAACAAATTTAATTACATATGTATGGGAGCCCCACAAAGACATGAGAGGCTCCTGGACAGTCAGGCAATTGTGGCTTATATGTCATCCTGAGCTAAGGAGAAGGGGGGTAGGGGTTGAGACTTCAAAGGAGAGGAAGACTATTCACAGGAAGATGGGAAGAGGAAATATTCATTACACAAATGTTTGTCATGCCATACAAAGTCTTTCTTATGTAAAAATAATATATGTTTGGTAATAGCTCTCTTCCTGGTATAGGCTACCTATCTAAATTCTTTTAGACAGTTAAGGGAGAGATAAAAAGCTCTTCTTGAGTCTGTCAGGCCTTAATCATGTTCAGCTTGAAATAACCACATGCCAAAGTGGCACGTTCTGAAATGACCTCCTCTGAACCCCATCATATTCATTTGCATTTCCTTCTTAGTCAATTCCCTCTTCATGTCCTTTGCTATCTTTTCAGTTAGGTTACATGATTTTCTTTCTCAGCAATCTGTAAAAGTGCCCCCTAATTCAGGATATTAATCTTTGACCATCAGACATGTTTCAAACATTTACTCTATTTGATGTGTGACTATGTATATGTATATGCATAGATATGAGGATAAAGGTTAAGCCACTATGATGGAATTCAAAAATACATTGGCTTAAAGGATATAGATGTTAATTTTGTACCTGATGTTAGTGGTCCAGTTTAATGGGGACCTTATTACCATATAGTAGCAATTTTACAGATGAGGAATTGACCTCACAGAAGTAAAGGAAATTGTCCAGAGTTGCATAACAAAGTGACTCATGGAGCCATATTCTAACCCATGTCAGCATTTAGTGAGTATTTATTATGTGGCAGGCACTGTTCTACAGGAATCATCTCACTGAATCCTTATATACTATGAGGTGAGTGTTACCAATATTCACCTTTTCAGACAGACACAAAAGCTGAAGCTTACAAATATTAAAGTATTAACATAGGGAAGCAATTAAAATATTTACTCTGGATTCAGATTGTCTGGGGTTGCATCTTGGTCTGCCATCTAGACACTGATTTCTAAAAATCTCAATACTTCAGTTTCCTCAACTGTAAAATTGACATAATAATAAAATCATTTGAAAATTTAATGCAATACCATACGTAAATAGATTAGAACTATACCTAGTTCTCTTCCATTTATCAAGAGGAAACACAGTTCATATCAGATTAATGTCTATTACCAATTTTTTAGAGGCTTAGTACTACTTAGATAAAACTCAGAGGTTAAAGATGACTGTTCTAAATTGGCCACTTGGACAATAGTCATTAAAGACAAACAACAATATAAAAACTTGATCTTTGGGGGAAGATGGCGGAAGAGTAAGACGCGGAGATCAACTTCCTCCCCACAGACACACCAGAAATACAGCTACACGTGGAACAACTCCTACAGAACACCTACTGAACGCTGGCAGAAGACCTCAGACCTCCCAAAAGGCAAGAAACTCCCCACGTACCTGGGTAGGGCAAAGCGGAGAGATTCCCGCACAGAGGATCGGTGCCAACCGGCACTCACCAGCCCGAGAGGCTTGTCTGCTCGCCCGCCAGGGCAGGCGGCGCTGGGAGCTGAGGCTCGGGCTTCAGTCGGAGCGCAGGGAGAGGACTGGGGCTGGTGGCGTGAACACAGTCTGAAGGGGCTAGTGCGCCACAGCTAGCCGGGAGGGAGTCCGGGAAAAAGTCTGCACCTGCAGAAGAGTCAAGAGACTTTTTCTTCCCTCTTTGTTTCCTGGTGCGCGAGGAGAGGGGATTAAGAGCGCTGCTTAAGCGAACTCGGGAGACGGGCGCGAGCTGCGGCTGAAAGCGCGGACCCCAGAGACGGGCGTGGGATGCTGGGGCTGCTGCCGCCACCACGAGGCCTGTGTGCGAGTGCAGGTCACTGTCCACACCCCCCTTCTGGGGAGCCTGTGTAGCCCATCACTGCCGGGGTCCCTGGAACCAGGGACGGCTTCCCTGGGAGAACGCACTGCGCGCCTCGGGCTGGTGCAACATCACGCTGGCCTCTGCCACTGCAGGCTCAACCTGCACTCCGTGTCCCTCCCCCCCCCCCCGCGGCCTGAGTGAGCCAGAGTCCCCGAAGCGGCTGCTCCTTTAACCCTGTCCTGTCTGAGCGAAGAACAGATGCCCTCCGGAGACCTACACGGAGAGGTGGGGCCAAATCCAAAGCTGAGACACAGGAGCTGTGAGAACAAAGAAGAGAAAGGGAAATCTCCCCCAGCAGCCTCAGAAGCAGCGGATTAAAGCTCCACAATCAACTAGATGTAGCCTGCATCTGTGGAATACATGAATAGACAACGAATTATCCCACATTGAGGACCCAGGAGTCAGTGCTGTGCCTCTGAGGTGGGAGAGCCAACTTCAGGACACTGATCCACAAGAGAACTCCCAGCTCCACATAGTATCAAACAGCGAAAATCTTCCAGAGATCTCCATCTCAACACCAGCACCCAGCTTCACTCAACGACCAGCAAGCTACAGTGCTGGACACCCTATGCCAAACAACTAGCAAGACAGGAACACAACACCACCCATTAGCACAGAGGCTGCCTAAAATCATAAAAAGTCCACAGACACCCCAAAACACACCACCAGACGTGGACCTGCCCTCCAGAAAGACAAGATCCAGTCTCATCCACCAGAACACAGGCACTAGTCCCATCCACCAGGAAGCCTACACAACCCACTGAACCAACCTTAGCCACTGGGGACAGACACCAAAAACAACGGGAAATACGAACCTGCAGCCTGCAAAAAGGAGACCCCAAACACAGTAAGATAAGCAAAATGACAAGACAGAAAAACACACAGCAGGAGAAGGAGCAAGATAATAACCAACCAGACCTAACAAATGAAGAGGAAATAGGCAGTCTACCTGAAAAAGAATTCAGAATAATGATAGTAAAGATGATCCAAAATCTTGGAAATAGAATAGACAAAATGCAAGAAACAGTTAACAAGGACCTAGAAGAACTAAAGATGAAACAAGCAATGATTAGAAACACAATAAATGAAATAAAAAATACTCTAGATGGGATCAATAGCAGAATAACTGAGGCAGAAGAACGGATAAGTGACGTGGAAGATAAAATAGTGGAAATTACTGCAGAACAGAAGAAAGAAAAAAGAATGAAAAGAACTGAGGACAGTCTCAGAGACCTCTGGGACAACATTAAATGCACCAACATTCGAATTATAGGGGTTCCAGAAGAGGAAGAGAAAAAGAAAGGGACTGAGAAAATATTTGAAGAGATTATACTTGATAACTTCCCTAATATGGGAAAGGAAATAGTTAATCAAGTCCAGGAGGCACAGAGAGTCCCATACAGGATAAATCCAAGGAGAAATATGCCAAGACACATATTAATCAATCTGTCAAAAATTAAATACAAAGGAAACATATTAAAAGCAGCAAGGGAAAAACAACAAATAACACACAAGGGAATCCCCATCAGGTTAACAGTTGATCTTTCAGCAGAAACTCTGCAAGCCAGAAGGGACTGGCAGGACATATTTAAAGTGATGAAAGAGAAAAACCTGCAACCAAGATTACTCTCCCCAGCAAGGATCTCATTCAGATTTGAGGGAGAAAATAAAATGTTTACAGACGAGCAAAAGCTGAGAGAGTTCAGCACCACCAAACCAGCTTTACAACAAATGCTAAAGGAACTTCTCTAGGCAAGAAACACAACAGAAGGAAAAGACCTACAATAATGAACCGAAAACAATTAAGAAAATGGGAATAGGAACATACATATCGATAATTACCTTAAATGTAAATGGACTAAATGCTCCCACCAAAAGACACAGATAGGCTGAATGGATACAAAAACAAGACCCATATATATGCTGTCTACAAGAGACCCACTTCAGACCTAGGGACACATACAGACTGAAAGTAAGGGGATGGAAAAAGATATTCCATGCAAATGGAAACCAAAAGAAAGCTGGAGTAGCAATTCTTATATCAGACAAAATAGACTTTAAAATAAAGACTACTAGAAGAGACAAAGAAGGACACTACATAATGATCAAGGGATCGATCCAAGAGGGAGATATAACAATTGTAAATATTTATGCACCCAACATAGGAGCACCTCAGTACATAAGGCAAATACTAACAGCCATAAAAGGGGAAATCGACAATAACACATTCATAGTAGGGGACTTTAACACCCCACTTTCACCAATGGACAGATCATCCAAAATGAAAATAAATAAGGAAACACAAGCTTTAAATGATACATTAAACAAGATGGACTTAATTGATATTTACAGTACATTCCATCCAAAAACAACAGAATACACATTTTTCTCAAGTGCTCATGGAACATTCTCCTGGATAGATCATATCTTGGGTCACAAATCAAGCCTTGGTAAACTTAAGAATATTGAAATTGTATCAAGTATCTTTCCCGACCACAACACTATGAGACTAGATATCAATTACAGGAAAAGATCTGTAAAAAATACAAACACATGGAGGTTAAACAATACACTACTTAATAACAAAGTGATCACTGAAGAAATCAAAGAGAAAATAAAAAAATACCTAGAAACAAATAACAATTAGACACGATGACCCAAAACCTATGGGATGCAGCAAAAGCAGTTTTAAGAGGGAAGTTTATAGCAATACAATCCTACCTTAAGAAACAGGAAACATCTCGAATAAGCAACCTAACCTGGCACCTAAAGCAATTAGAGAAAGAAGAACAAAAACACCCCAAAGTTAGCAGAAGGAAAGAAATCATAAAAATCAGATCAGAAATAAATGAAAAAGAAATGAATGAAATGATAGCAAAGATCAATAAAACTAAAAGCTGTTTCCTTGAGAAGATAAACAAAATTGATAAACCATTAGCCAGACTCATCAAGAAAAAAAGGGACAGGATGCAAATCAATAGAATTAGAAATGAAAAAGGAGAAGTAACAATTGACACTGCAGAAATACAAAAGATCATGAGAGATTACTACAAGCAACTCTATGCCAATAAAATGGACAACCTGGAAGAAATGGACAAATTCTTAGAAATGCACAACCTGCCAAGACTGAACCAGGAAGAAATAGAAAATATGAACAGACCAATCACAAGCACTGAAATTGAAACTGTGATAAAAAATCTTCCAACAAACAAAAGCCCAGGACCAGATGGCTTCACAGGCGAATTCTATCAGACATTTAGAGAAGAGCTAACAACTATCCTTCTCAAACTCTTCCAAAATATAGCAGAGGGAGGAACACTCCCAAACTCATTCTACGAGGCCACCATCACCTTGATACCAAAACCAGACAAGGATGTCACAAAGAAAGAAAACTCCATGCCAATAACATTGATGAACATAGGTGCAAAAATCCTCAACAAAATACTAGCAAACAGAATCCAACAGCACATTAAAAGGATCATACACCATGATCAAGTGGGGTTTATTCAAGGAATGCAAGAATTCTTCAATATACGCAAATCAATCAACGTGATACACCATATTAACAAATTGAAGGAGAAAAACCATATGATCATCTCAATAGATGCAGGGAAAGCTTTTGACAAAATTCAACACCCATTTATGATAAAAACCCTGCAGAAAGTAGGCATAGAGGGAACTTTCCTCAACATAGTAAAGGCCATATATGACAAACCCACAGCCAACATCATCCTCAATGGTGAAAAACCGAAAGCATTTCCACTAAGATCAGGAACAAGACAAAGTTGCCCACTCTCACCACTCTTATTCAACATAGCTTTGGAAGCTTTAGTCACAGCAGTCAGAGAAGAAAAGGAAATAAAAGGAATCCAAATCGGAAAAGAAGAAGTAAAGCTGTCACTGTTTGCAGACGACATGATATTATACATAGAGAATCCTAAAGATGCTACCAGAAAACTACTAGAGCTAATCAATGAATTTGGTAAAGTAGCAGGATACAAAATTAATGCACAGAAATCTCTGGCAGTCCTGTAAACTCATAATGAAAAATCTGAAAGTGAAATCAAGAAAACACTCCCATTTACCATTGCAACAAAAAGAATAAAATATCTAAGAATAAACCTACCTAAGGAGACAAAAGACCTATATGCAGAAAATTATAAGACACTGATGAAAGAAATTAAAGATGATACAAATAGATGGAGAGATGTACCATGTTCTTGGATTGGAAGAATCAACACTGTGAAAATGACTCTACTCCCCAAAGTGATCTACAGATTCAATGCAATCCCTATCAAACTACCATTGGCATTTTTCACAGAACTAGAACAAAAAATTTCAAAATTTGTATGGAAACACAAAAGACCCTGAATAGCCAAAGCAATCTTGAGAACGAAAAACGGAGCTGGAGGAATCAGGCTCCCTGACTTCAGACTATACTACAAAGCTACAGTAATCTAGACAGTATGGTACTGGCACAAAAACAGAAAGATAGATCAATGGAACAGGATAGAAAGCACAGAGATAAACCCACGGACATATGGTCACCTTATCTTTGATAAAGAAGGCAGGAATGTACAGTGGAGAAAGGACAGCCTCTTCAGTAAGTGGTGCTGGGAAAACTGGACAGGGACATGTAAAAGTATGAGATGAGATCACTCCCTAACACCATACACAAAAATAAGCTCAAAATGGATTAAAGACCTAAATGTAAGGCCAGAAACTATCAAACTCTTAACGGAAAACATAGGCAGAACATTCTATGACATAAATCACAGCAAGATCCTTTATGACCCACATCCTAGAGAAATGGAAATAAAGACAAAAATAAACACATGGGACCTAATGAAACTTAAAAGCTTTTGCACAGCAAAGGAAACCATAAGCAAGACGAAAAGACAACCCTCAGAATGGGAGAAAATATTTGCAAATGAAGCAACTGACAAAGGATTAATCTCCAAAATTTATAAGCAGCTCATGCAGCTCAATAACAAAAAAACAAACAACCCAATCCAAAAATGGGCAGAAGACCTAAATAGACATTTCTCCACAGAAGATATACAGACTGCCAACAAACACATGAAAGAATGCTCAACATCTTTAATCATTAGAGAAATGAAAATAAAAACTACAATGAGATATCATCTCACACCAGTCAGAATGGCCATCATCAAAAAATCTGGAAACAATAAATGCTGGAGAGGGTGTGGAGAAAAGGGAACACTTGCACTGCTGGTGGGAATGTGAATTGTACAGCCACTATGGAGAACAGTATGGAGGTTCCTTAAAAAACTACAAATAGAACTACCATATGACCCAGCAATCCCACTACTGAGCATATACCCTGAGAAAACCATAATTCAAAAAGAGTCATGTACCAAAATGTTCATAGCAGACCTATTTACAATAGCTCGGAGATGGAAACAACCCAAGTGTCCATCATCGGATGAATGGATAAAAATGTGGCACATATATACAACGGAATATTACTCAGCCATAAGAAGAAATGAAATTGAGCTGTTTGTAATGAGGTGGATAGACCTAGAGTCTGTCATACAGAGTGAAGTAAGTCAGAAAGAGAAAGACAAAGACAAATACCGTATGCTAACACATATATATGGAATTTAAGAAGAAAAAAATGTCATGAAGAACCTTGGGGTAAGACAGGAAGAAAGACACAGACCTACTTGAGAATGGACTTGAGGATATGGGGAGGGGGAAGGGTAAGCTGTGACAAAGTGAAAGAGAGGCATGGACATATATACACTACCAACTGTAAGGTAGATAGCTAATGGGAAGCAGCCGCATAACACAGGGAGATCAGCTTGGTGCTTTGTGACCGCCTGGAGGGGTGGGATAGGGAAGGTGCAAAGGAGACGCAAGAGGGAGGGGATATGGGAACATATGTATATGTATAACTGATTCATTTTGTTATAAATCAGAACCTAACACACCATTGTTAAGCAATTATACTCCAATAAAGATGTAAATATATATATATATATATATATATATGAATCTGCAGGAAGCATAGACAGCAAGTATGTCCTTATAACTCCAAAAAAAATTTGACTTAGTGTCAAAAACATCCTAGGCTGGTGTAAAATAGTTTACAAACCTGAATCTGAGCTAATGCACCTATATCCTTTAGGGAAAAATAGTTTTTATTTTAAAGGAGCGTAAAGCAATGACAGAGAAAGATAAATTCTATAGATGAGGGAAGACAGGAAGAGGAAGAGGATGGTAGAGGCATTACTTTAAAGAGAAATTTTAGAAAACTAAGGATTTCCTTGAGCATAATGAAGGCTTTGCATAGACAGCACCTGCTCCCATAGTTAAAGAGTAACTCGCAAAGCAGATAGTCTTCAGCTGCACACTGGGCGGCCAGTTCATCAGCACTGCATCTTCATTATTTCTGCAACTTTACCTTCTAGTCGCCCCTTTTATGGGGATAGAGCGCTTCCTCAACTATGAGTTGTCTAGTCCATAATGTTCTTACTAAAGCACTGCCCTGCCTTAAGGCTCACTGCCTGGAGGAAGTCTTCAGTGCTGGGAAAGACAGCAGGAGAACGGCTCAGTGCCATTGTCTAATTCTGGGCTGGAAATCCCACTCTCTTTATTCCTATTGTTGAGAGCCCTTTTAAAAAATACTAAATAAATGGAGGTTGGTACTTAACGATATATACCAACAGTGTGATTTCTTCCTTATCCTGTCATTAGTCAGCTGCCTAATGATCATGTTAATTACCTAAGTAAACACCTCAGATCATCTAATATGTGTGAGGAACTTACCAGATCCTGGGGATAAAAATAAATGACTCAGAGCTATCTCCAAGCAACTCAGAGTTTAGTGGAGGAGATAAGCATGCCAACAAATAGCTGTGGTGCAGTGGGGGAAGATGCATCTACAGTGAAGTAGACAAAGAATAACAACTCAGAGAGGGCAGAGTCCAGAATGTCAAACTCAGCCTGAAGGAGATACAGACATTTTCACTGAAAAGGTGACGTTTAACTCAGATGCTAACGGCAGAACTGGCAGAGGCATAATCAGGTTGAAGGAGAAGCCATTCCAGGCTACACAAGGAATTGGATGCAGGACTGCTGGAAAGGAACCTGGTACATTTAGGCAAGAGAGAGAAAGATACTGTGGCAGGAACATGACAGGAAGAGGGAGAAATTTGTATGATGAAAGAAGTTGGAACCAGATTTGGATGGTTTTCTATAACATGCTAAGACATATAGGTCTTCCTAGTATAGTCTTATGATTCCATTCTTTTTTCTTCTTATTTTCATACATAGCATCTTTGTTTCTCCTCTAACCTTCTTTCCTTTTCTTCTTGAGATCTTCTCAGAGAAAAGCATGGCTACATTTAATCACAGTATTTTGTTTGCTTTGACCCTTCTTACAGAAAGGATTTGATTAAATAAAAGTAAAATTGCTGCCTTGGCATAGCCATTAGAGGTAAACCCCTTCTCAGCTGGAGTTTGTGATGTATTTAGCTATATAGCTAATCACCATGGTCTGTACCAATTGACAACAGTTAAACAAAAATGAATATGTTTAATCACTGAGCTAGGCTCAAATAAAAGAAATCTTGTTTGTTTTCTCGTTGCCCTCCAGACTCGAATCTGTGGATCCATTCTCCTCTCGGCTCTGGGAGTGTCTCTAATAGGTACCCCAGCCTTTCTGGTTATTCTCAGCTAATAAATAATCTATTTTTCTGGGTATTAAAATTTTAGTCTAATCAAGTATAATTTTAAAACCATCTTAAATTAAACTGCTCCCCTTCCAGCTCACGTACACTCAAGACAGAGAAACATACAGGGGGCAGAGAAGCGTGATCAGCCTCTTAATTTCTCCTTTCATCTTCTTCACCCACCATTTGTGGCTCCTGCAGGATCAGGCGTGGGGAAATTGACACATTAGAGATGGAGAGGAGGTGGGGAAGCAGGAAATTTCTTACTTGATGTGTGAAAAGTTCTTACTGTATTCTGGCTTCATGGGCTTTCTGTGTGACAGATGTGCAGTTAGAGGCTAACTCACTCTTCATGGAATATAGATGACGACTCCCTGGCTAAAGTCTGGGCACTTTTACTCTCAGTTTCTGCATTTGATCCTGCACATACAGTCTCTTTTATTCTGAGATTGCCTTGCTACTGGGAGAAAGTCCTCTTGGCATGATGCCATTCAGTAGACATTCGTTGGATCAGAATGAGATACACTGTTTGCTGTTATAAACCTATGTTTATGGACTAAAAGGATAAAAATATCCAGACTCTTGCTTTTGCCTTGGTCCCTTGCCTTTTAAGGAGAATTCTCTCACATGTCTTACCTGGCAGATATCAAAGCTGAATTCTATGTTTCATTACAACTATCCTAACCAGGGACTTCCCTGGTGGCACAGTGGTTAAGAATCCGCCTGCCAATGCAGGGGACACGGGTTGGATCCCTGGTCTGGGAAAATCCCACATGCCACAGAGCAACTAAGCCCGTGTACCACAACTACTGAGCCTGCGCTCTAGAGCCCACAAGCTACAACTACTGAGCCTGCAAGCCACAACTACTGAAGCCCACGTGCCTAGAGCCCGTGCTCTGCAACATGAGAAGCCACCACAATGAGAAGCCTGCGCACCGCAAAGAGGAGTAGCCCACGCTCACCGCAACTAGAGAAAGCCCACTCGCAGCGGCAAAGATCCAACGCAGCCAAAAATAAATAAATAAATAAATAAATTAATTACAAAAAAATTAGAGTAATAACATTTATTAAAACAAAACCCAAAAAACAAAAACCTATCCTAAAACTAAAGTTACTTAGGAACTTGAGGGATCTTGGTATGCCAGTCCCTTACTGGCCCTAATTAAATACTCTTTCCCCAACCAGTAATCTGGGGACCAATTTCCTCCTCTCCGAAGTGTTAGTTTTCAATCATTTATTGGCATATCCATCACTACAGTCCTGTAGTAGTGCCAGGATAACGAGCACTTGATACATATGAATAAATAAATAAACAATGTAAACCAAGTTTTCCTTCTACAAACAAATGTTAAATGTTTTTATGACAGGTTTAATTCACAGAACAAACTGGGAAAGAACTAATTTTGCTTTTAAAATAAATTGTAAAAAGTGTTTACAGGGCTTCCCTGGTGGCGCAGTGGTTGAGAGTCCGCCTGCCGATGCAGGGGACACGGGTTCGTGCCCCTATCCCGGAAGATCCCACATGCCGCGGAGCGGCTGGGCCCGCGAGCCATGGCCGCGGAGCCTGTGTGTCCGGAGCCTGTGCTCCGCAACGGGAGAGGCCACAGCAGTGAGAGGCCCGCGTACAGCCAAAAAAAAAAAAAAAAAAAAAAAAAAAAAAGTGTTTACAAGTTTTTGACCGATTTTATGGTGATATATATATTCTCTCTGTGATACTCTTGTCATACAATAAACCAAAATCATTCAGTGTTGAAGATTTTAAAGGAATAGTACAAGAAACTGACTTTACTATTCTGTACATTTGGATGAAATGGAAAGGTACAAACTTGTGCTAAAACACTAAAAGAGATCTTTGTTTTAAAATATTGTGCCTAGCAGAGAATCTGTAACAGAACAAGCTGAGTTAATTATATCAATTTCATTGAACCCAGTTGATTCAAAATTACAGAGTGTTGTGTGTGTTTGTATTTGCATGCATTTTGTTGTTGTTGCTCTTGTTTGTAAAACTCCCAAATATCTACTAGTATCTTTGCTAGAAGAAAACATTTAGAACAAAATGGATTTATCACATCTTCCCAGGGAGAAAAAAAAATCCATTGATTTTCACAATGTGAAAAGGCTTTAATGTGAGATTATCAAAGACATTAAATCTGATTTGCTTTCTGATTTCCTTCCAAGCATCTTCTACAAATCCCTTTTGAAGACATGTATTTAATGAGGCTATTCCCCTGCTTCATGATTAATGATAATTCCCCATAATCTGCATAATGAAGCCCTAGTTCTGCACACATTCAAATGTAAAGGCAACTCTCCTTCCATCACTGACCTACTTTCCAAAGATCACCTCTTGATGTTTCCTGCCATGTACCAGATTAGTCCTGCCCCAAAGTCTATAAACTTTTCTCTGAACAATCTTTCTTTTTCTAAAAAAATTTTTAATTTAATTTTTTTATACAGCAGGTTCTTATTAGTTATCTATTTTATACATATTAGTGTATATATGTCAAACTCAATCTCCCAATTCATCTCACCACCATCCCCCCCACACACACGTTCTCCCCTTGGTGTCCATACGTTTGTTCTCTACATCTGTGTCTTTATTTCTGCCTTGCAAACCAGTTTATCTGTACCATTTTTCTAGGTTCCATATATATGCATTAATATACGATAGTTGTTTTTCTCTTTCTGACTTACTTCACTCTGTATGACAGTCTCTAGATTCATTCACTTCTCTACAAATAACCCAATTTCATTCCTTTTTATGGCTGCATAATATTCCATTGTATATATTCTCTGAACAATCTTGAGCCCTTTTTCATCCCTGTATTTTTGCTCATGATGTGACCTCTGCTAACAAACAAGCAAACAGACAAGCAAGCAAAAACTGTTTAAGAAAAATAATAAAGTGGTTTTTTTTAATATTAGAATACTTGAAGACTAGTAATTCTGCTAGTAATCTTGCTTTTCATTTTACAGGCAAAATTGAGAGGGTCAGAAAATATCTTCCATCTGCAATAACCACAGAATTTACCAATTTTACTGCCATTTACTGCTCCCCTATCTAAAGGCAAACTTTCCACTTGTGCACTGGTTGTCATCCTTCTCATTTATTCACGGGCTTTCCTCCCATGATTATGCATCATAAATTCCCTGCCTTATTCTTTACTGGGTCATGTCTTGAGAATCAAAAATACTCTAGTATCTACAATCCTAAAAACAAACACAAAAACTTTCTCCTGAGCTCTCACCTCTTTCCAAATCCTTCTGCTTCACTTTACAGAAAAATTCTCAAGAGGTTTTTTAAAGTCAGTGTCTCCACTTCCTTTAGTCAATCTCCATGGAGACCACTTCAATCAATCTCTTATCCCTCCCACTCCACCAAAAGTGCTCTGGTCAAGGTCACCATTGACCACCATGTTGCTATCCAATGGCTATGATAAGGTCATGATCAGGCCTTATTTTACCAGACCTCTCAGCAGTATTTTTGCCAACTGATCATTCATTCCTTCCTTCTGAAAACTTCCTTCACTTAGCTTTTGGATTATTACTCCCAAGGAGTTCATCTCCTACTGTACTTACATGTTCTCATTGTCCTTTCTGGGACCTTTCTCCTGTTAGAGATCAGAAACTCAGATATTTCTGCTGAGACTAAAATTTCAGATGCCAAATGAAAGAAAATTTATTTGGTAGTTAACAGAGTGATATGGTAGACTCTGGAGATGATGTGATTAGAAGATGAAGATTATTTCAAGTTTATGTGAAAGTAACAGTAACGGACAAATGCTCAAGCCAGGAAAAAAAAAGACATTCTAAATTGTTTTTGTGGGGACTGTTATTAAAATGGAGAAAGAAATAGTTGAAAGCTGCCAGAAAAATCCATAATATTTGGAAATTGAAAGGCAGTGGGAGGAAAAAGAGAAAACAATTTGAAATATTTAGATTGTTATTTTGATAAACTAATCTGAGTATCTTTGCATGATTTGGAATATTTTTAGAAAATGCTTTATTATGTTAAATACATAAAACAATGATCAGGGCAAATAATTTGTAAGAGAAAATCTCTTGGTCAAACAGGATCAAAGTAACAAATGCGCCTTGGCATATTGTGGTTTGTGGAAGAAACGGACTGAAATATTTTTTGTGGAAGACACTGTTAACAAATTGGGTTAAAAAGGAAAGATACATACTTTCATAGAAGCCCATGTTGCCTTTTTAGGAAAACAGGTGCGTTTGGTATTGTTACTACCACTGTCATTTTGTAAGCAGCTTTTAGCAGGAAAGAGCTCTCTGTAGGAGACACCCTTTTGCCTTGTCACTAACCTTAAACCAGGACCCCCATGCTCTACTCATCTCCAGCCCTAGCACACCTTTCAAATCTTTTGATCACACAATACCTTGCCTAATCTGTTGGTTCTTTTTGTAGATCAAAGAAATAGAAGTGAAGAATAAGTAATTAACAGATGACTAGATCTTTTCTCTAGCTTCCCCTTCTGTAATCTCCTGAACGGTGTGAACAAGATAGCAGCTACAGAAAAATCACAAGAAGTCGACAAGCCTGCCCACAAGCCTGCACACAGTGAGGGATGGCCATGACTCTGAACCCCTATCTCAATGATTAACTGAGATTACTTACCTTTAAAAAGCTTTCATGGCCGAGCCAAATCCTTGGAGGTCGTTTCTGGGGAACACTGCGACCACCATCTCCCCAGACTGCCGGCATTCTGATTAAAAGCAACTTTCCTTTCTACGAACATCTCTCTCTCACACACTGATTTTCAGTTGGTGAGCACCTGAACCTAATTCAGTAAAAATTTTAAGCCTATAGTGAGTCCTGCAGGTGGTAAATATACTCACTTTGTTATCTTGGTTATCTCCAACACTTTACAGAGCTTTAGGACAAGATGATAAAGAGCCTCAGCTGTTCTTTTATGTTTTCTGTAGCGAATTAATTAGGAGCTGTCTTGCACCAGTTCTCAATTTGAGGTGAATGGTGAAAGAGGTCATTCTGACAGAAAGTACTGTGCTATTGGCAAAGAAGAGAAAAATTTTGAAGGGCATTGTAAAAGTGGTAGTGTAGCCTTTCCATAGAGTGAAAGTCAGGTTTGAGTTTTGAAGTACCATCTAATGTGACTGTTGAGAAATTTTCTAAAATCACTACTCATTTATTTTACTGCACTTACAAAGCACGTTAAGTCTGACATCTATTAACATCTCTGTTTCCAAGTTAGAGAATGCAGAAACAGGGCTACCTTTTAACTGTTCCCTGTTGTTACCCAAGACAGCGGGTTTCCCAACACTATCCTTCCTTCATGTATCTATTATCTATTAGATTTCTGGTTCAGTCCTTAGTTCACTGTCCCTTTGCTTTCCTTCAAGCTTTGGTCCATGCAGTGCCAGTCCACATATAGTAGCTCAGTTTAAATTGAGTATACACTGGGGCATGTGTTTTAGATTCATGCTGATCCTTCTTAAGGCAGCCAAATCATATACTCCCCCTCAACACCCAGTTCAATATGAAGTCTTTCCTGGGAAACCCAGAGACAAACAACCCTTCCATTTTATGCATTCTTACCACATGTATTGTATCAGATATATTAGAATCTAATCATATGCTGTCCTAAATTGTTTCCTAACCATTCTATGAGTTCTTCTTCTTTTCCTTAGAGAAACTGTAAGCTTGGTGATTTAATGCTTATGGCATATACAGTTTGTGCAGCCCTATTCCTCCATCCCATGACCAGTATATAGCATGGAATCAAGATGCGCTGAATTGAATTATGCCTAACAGCTAATTTCAGAACTGGATCTGCTAAAATCAGAGAAATGCAAACTTCTCTCTGCATATCCTCTCTGGGGTGTTTTCTTCAATGTAATAATATCCATTGTTGTGAAAGAGGGAAAATGAGAATTAGGTTTCCTATGGAATGAAATTTTTAATTTTTCTAAGGTTAGGTTAAATAAATGTCATAAAACCACAGGAGTTTATCAGGAGTCTGATTTCACATAAGAAAAACATTTGATGCATATGAAGAGCCTTGAAATTATGTGCTCAAGGTTGTCAAGTCAAAGTTGCTCAGGCTGGCAGGTCTAAGACAAGGGCTATAAGTAGAACTCAGTGTGAGAAATAAACAAGTAAAATGGGGCAATTACTTCTGATCAAGGTCAGCGATTTAGAAACTACACCCCAAGAAAGATTATAGATGAAGAGTGAGATAATTGGGCTGCCTCTTGATCAGACCCATTGCTCAAAATTAAGAGTAATATATGTAAACTGCTACTTGCTGGACTACTATTCATCCTCCAGAACTTTTTTTGTCCTTGAGAATCTAATAAACTACACGAACACTAATGTCTTAAAGTTTTATGTCCTTCTGTCCTTATGACTTATGTCTACAGCATTTCCCCATTCATTTCAAGGTTGTAAAAACCTGAGTTTAAACTCTAAGTAATTTTGTGATTAGTTTGCTGTTGTTTAATACTCATGCTTGGGAAGCTGATGTAACATGTGACATGAAACAAGGATGTGTAATACATTTTTTAAAAATTGAAAATATGTTAAGTGTTTAAAGTATTTGAAGGAACAAATCTGATTATTTTCCTTGTATCTCATATAACATTGAAATTTTAATACAAAACATACAAAAAGCAATAAGTACATAACATTGCTGAGGACATGAAGTGGTGATTAGCATATAAGGTATTTTTGCAAATATATAGAAGATGGGAAGTAGATAGAATCACATTGATGGATGAACCACAAAAAATTACAGAACATACATAGAGGAAGACTGAAGAGAAGTGAGAAATGTTTTTCCTGAAGAAACAAGGTTTACAGGTCCCGCCAACCCACCCATCATATTTTGTATCCTCTCCTACCTCCAAATCCAGAAGCATTTGCCTATAAGCTAAACTATAATTGCATTATGTTTTAGTTTTAAATGTGTTGAAATGAGATAATTTAAGATTAATGCCTTATAAATTCAAACATAAAATCTGATTTTTAAAAGAAACATAAAATTGTTGGAATTGCATAGCATGTGAAATGATAACATGGACCACAGAAGGTAGACACACCCATGCCCACTCTGCCCTGGATTTGCTACTCCCTAGAAAGTCACGCATCCATCTTCTGACACCATGGTTCCAAATGAATTGTTCTAGGTGTCAGCAGATAGCACTTGCTTCCCCTTTTCTCCAAACATGAATACGAGCAAAGCCTATGACCGGCATCAAGGAGGAGCATATACCGAATCTTCCCCTGCTAATACTGTGGTAGGTTTCCTTTGCTTATGGTATTTACTCAGGTATGGCATTTCTGGGTGCTGCCCAATGGCCATGCTGCATGATGCTCTCCACCACTACAGGGGGTAACTACAGAAAGATGACGACAAAGCCATCTCTTTGTCCCTACTGTGCAGTTCTACACCTTATTTTTTTCCTCCCCTCCAAAAAGAAGAGAAAATCAAGGTTAATTATAAATTAAGAAAAATGCTGTATACAGTAACGTCTGATTACTATACAAGTAAGTTCTTAGAACAGCTGGGAGAAATAATGGGAAGGGAATGACAATATGTGCTCTGTTTTGTGCTCATTAGCTGAGCTGTTGGGCATTTATGGATGATTTAGTCCTTTCATTCCCTGGTTTACTGCATTATCTGCTTTATGCTTGGAGCCATGCAAGTATTATTGTGAATTTCTTCCATTGTATATTTGATGACTCACCTATGCATAAACACCGATGTGACATGCAATATTAATAGACATGAAAAGTAAAATTACCATGAGACAGTTTTATCCCATTTCACACTGTAAAGTTAACAGGTCCTATAACTTAGTGTTGCAAGTGATTTTTTTCATTCTCAGAAACTTCATGAATTTGTTATTGAATATTTAATGAACTTAAGTACATAACTTACCATCTGTGCCTCAGGTTTTTCATCTCTGAAATGACAAAGTGAGTGGTTTTCCTTCTATTTTTTCAACTGAAAAACCTTTCAACTGAAATAACACACTGAAGATAAAACAAGTCAAGAAAGTGGAATTTCCTCATTGGAATGGATACAAGACTTTCAGGCTCCTCTGCACCCACCCCCTTTTCCTCCACACTTCCCAAGTGTGTCCATCAGGCCTCCTGGCTCTGGAAGCATTTCTGAAACTACCAGACTAGATCTTCTCTAAGGTTCTTTTTGGCTCTAACATTCAGATGGAACAAAAACAGGGAGCCCAAAGTTGCAGCTCACAAGGGATTGCTGCTGTTTAACATGAAAGAGAGAAAAAAATATTGTCCATAACATTTGCACTTGATTAATACTGATTAATAAAAAGAGAGGTTTCAACGTGAGGTTAAAACCATTAAGAGGAAACCAAGAACTTCACCTTGCAGTTCAAAGTATGGTCCCCAGAGCTGCACCAGCAGGAAATACAGGATCTCAGGCCCTGCCCCAAACATACTGAATCAGAATCTGAATTTTAGCAAGATGTATAGATGACCCATTTTATCTTAGTGTTTGAGCACTCTGCTGAAGCAATGACTTTCAACTCTGGCTGTCCATTAGAATCGCCAGGAAAGTTTTAAAGAAACACTGATACTTGATCACCATCCCCATTCTCTTTTAATTGGTCTGTAGTGGGACATTGTTAGTTTTATAGCTTCCAGGTGATTTAAATATGCAGCTAGGGGTGAAAAACACCATTCTAAGTAAATAGTAGAACCCTACTCAAGAAACTAGGAAAATCTCCCAGGCATAACCAAACAGAAGACATGTTTCAATCCAGCCCCCACGGGAAGAGCCACGCATTGTGATTAATGACTGAGAACTCAGCTGAAAAGGGTACATGTCACTTATCAGTGATTTGACAACCCTCAAAGGTATGTGTGCTGGCATTCCGAAGCAAGTATCTGAAGATGACAAACCTTACCAGACAAATGGATGGCTGAGTCTTGTGGAGACAGAGATATAAAAACATTAACTATGAAAAATGAAGATATAGATGGCTTATTAAGACAGTTTCAAAGGATTTTAATTTTTAGATCATAGATTATGAAAACAAATGTTAGCCATAGATAAGTATATCTCATAAAGTGCATCTCATAAGTGAAAAAAAATTTTTTAAGTTAGGTAAGGGTTAATTTGTCCATATTGTCTACTCAGAGAAGATGCTGGCTTCCAACAGGGCTCCATGGAAACCAACTATAGCCAAATCCTTTAGGCAATTAATTCAAGAAGAACACTGAGGTGGCAGATCAGGCCACTGGCCCACAATGCTATATAGCTAAATATGCAAGACAAATCCTAGACTTTTCCTCACACCAGAAGAGGAGTTGGTGACCTTTCAACCAATGAATGTAAAGTGGCAGAGTTGGACTTGATCCTAACCCATAGTTACAACAGGGCAGGGACTCTTGCTTCTCTGATCTTGCACCTAAAATTCCATATCATGGAAGACAGGATCCCTATCCCTCAAGTCTGATGTCTGGTGTGACTAGATACCTGTGCACTATTTCAGAATTCTATGAGCAACTGTATACCCACACACATCTGATATTGCTACTCTCTGCACATTTCCTCACCAAAGTATATTCCTTAGGACTGGATGTGTGTGATCTCCAGTGTTTGCTTAACAAATACATTTGTTTGGAGAATTATCAAAATGATCAATAAAGGTACAAAATGAAATCTTTAAAAAAGAGATGAAAATAACCAAGCAAAACTGTAAGATGGGCACTTTGGAGAATGTGATAGCTAATTCAGGGGTTAACTAGGCAGAGCCACAGTGCCCAGATATGTGGTCAAACATTATTGTGTATATTTCTGTGAGGGTATTTTTGGATGAGATTATCATTTAAATTTGTGGATTTTGAGTAAAGCAGTTGCCCACCAAGTGGGTGGGCCTTACCCAGTTAGTTGAAGGCCTGAATAGGACAAAAGACTGACCTCCCCTGAGCAATCGCAAATTCTTGCCAGCAGATGGCTTTCTGGCTTAAACTGTAATATCAGCTCTTCCCTGGGTCTTCAGCCTGCCAGTCCATCCAAAAGATTTTGGACTTGCTAGCCTCCATAATCACGTGATCCAATTCCTTAAAACAAACACATGCAAATAGACACACACACACACACACACACCCTGTTCGTTTTATTTCTCTGCAGAACTTTGATGAATATAGAGAACAACAAGTACAGCATAGGGGAAAAAAGATTCCAAGTAATTCTCAGTGTGCATCAAAGGAGCCAAGTATCATGAGCAACAATTTAGAATCTAAAGGTCTATATGCCAGTTTATAGAATGTGGGTGATAAACAAACCTGAACTTGAAGTGTTACTCCTGGTGACAAATAGGTCATTGGCATCACTGAGATGACAATACTGGTATTAAAATGGCAATATGATCATTGATCAAAAGTAGGTTGTTCATAATAAATGAATAAAATTATTCATATGCAACAATAAGTAATGGTTAAGAAAGTAAAATTGCTAATAAACAAAAAAACTGATTGCTCTGTTTCTTCATCTGTAACAATTAAATGAGTTAGTAATTTCTGAGACATGATATCAGATAACAAAGGGCTAGACTGTCAAATCAGCTACCTGTGAATCAGAGATCTCCAGTATCAGGCTTTACAAAGAGTTTCAAAAATGAAAGTAATTATGAGACCTAGGTGAAGCAAGAAAGGTCTGGAACCTCCAATGCAATATCTGGGTATGCCATGGCCCCAGATAAACACATAAGACCACTAAATGATGTGGGCAATCATATCACTTACACAGAGGGAGCTATTTAAGTCATGAAACATCTCCATTTTATAACCAGACAGTTGCATGTCTTATATAACATTTTCCATGCCCCATAAAGCCATAGATTTCAGGTTTGTTAACCATAAGCAATCCTAGACAATCAGGCACATCCTGCTAAAATATTGTATAGTGAAGAACTCTCTCATTAGCAGGTAGCATTCATTCAAAAGGACATCTGTCATTACTATATGTATAAGGAGACTTAACAAGTTTACCTTCATTTTCCCTTGATGTGTCTCATGGTGTATTAGGGTGCCATAACACTTTACCACCAACTGAGTGGCTTAAAACAACAGAAATTTATTGCCTCACAGTTCTGGAGGCTAGAAGTCTGAAATCAAGGTGTTGGTGAGGTTGGCTTTTTCTGGATGCTCTAAGCAGAATCTGTTCCATGCCTCTCTTCTAGCTTCTGGTGTTTGTTGGCACTCCTTGGCATTCCTTGGCTGTGACAATATAATTCTAATATCTGCCTTTGTCTTCATGTGCCATTCTCCTCTCTGTGTGTCTCTGTGTCTCTCATTATAAAAACACCAATGACTGGTTTTGAGGCTTACCCAAATTCCGTATGACCTCATCTTAACTTACATCTTAAATACATCTGCAAAGACCCTATTTCCAAATCTGGGCATATTCACAGGTTCCAATTAAACATGAATTTTGGGTTGACGCTATTCAATCCAGTACACTTAATAATGGGAGAAAATGGAATTCAGACTTGCCTCTTAACCATCTAATTCCCAGTTCATACTCTGACCCGTGTAAATATCTCTTTGCTACACATTTCTGAGGTATATTTTTGTTATTTCTCTTACAACATCTTCTACAATATTTTATTACAATTAGATTCCCTCTACAAAGCATAACCATGGCCATATCTCTTCACAAGTCTTTTGATATTCTCTTAGCTCAATAATTCTTTTTCCTTCATCATCCACAGTAATTGAAAATTTTTTACATGTGTTGTTGGAGATGGCTTATCATCTGTGTAACTTTTTCAATACGAAATTCACTTCTGTTTCTGACTAGTTTCTATGGGTATTACATGCATTGAAACTTCAAATCAACTTCCCTAAATTTTGTCTTTTCTTGGGAATTGTCTCTTTCTTTATTTACCTGTGAGCTTATCAGGCTTTTGTTTCACTATAGAGCTGTAGCAGAGAGATTAAAATAATACTTTAGGTAGCATACATCAATTAAAAGTACCCATTCCTTCCCAAAATAAACAAGTTCCATGTATCACATATCTGCAGTGACTAGAGTAGCAACCTGAAGCCATTGTTCAGTAATTTTTATACTTTTGTGTTTTTTGTAGACATAACTATACATATCATAGAAGCATCATTGTCAGCCCTTCATTTGTCTGTTAACCACAAAGGTAGCAACTTTGTATTACTTAGGCTACTAGTTAAAAATCCTAAAGGCCTCACTGTTCAGTGATATCCTGTCATAATTTAGGCTTACTGTAGGGTTCCTATAAATATACCTAGTAGCCTGGCCTTCTAGACTCCTAGCCATTAACTTTTAAAGACATCAGATTCCATAGTGTTCAGAATAGCCTATCGTCTGTGAGGGTACAAGCCCTCTCCCAGCACTGGTCCATTCATTCACAGGGTCGACTATCAAAATGATGAGCCATGAGGCTGCCTCATGTCACTACATTTATCCAGATAATTGAGATGGAAACTATAGATAGAGCTTTAAAATTTTTCGCTGGAGAAAACAGTTTCAGAGATTTCCTCCACACTAGCCGTTGGCTGCCATTCAGATTTGTTACAAATAAATAGAACAATGTTATGCAAATTACATTTATTAATATACAGCAATGTTAACTATATATTATTATTTAATTATACCAATAAATAAGTAAATTACCTAACAATCATTAAATAAAGATACTAGTATGATCTCTTGTTCTGAGGTGCTCTCTTGGAATTTCCTGACTTTGTTTCGCCCCACCATCTGGCATGATCCACTGATCTACTTATGAGCACCCTTCCATTGGCTATAATCTTTAGTTTCCAGTTATAACACGTCCTGAAATATCTTTTCCCCCATGGTACTGTTTAGCCATAGAACCAGCTATAGTATCATTCTTACTAATGCTTTTCCTTGGCCCTACTTACAGCAGGTGTAGGTTAAACAGGCAGAGAAACACAGAACTGTCTCTGCCGCTTAGTAATGGGGCCATATCCAGTTTAGCCATAATTTGGCAACATGGGGTGGATTTATGACCAGTTCTATAATTGGGGTATCTTGGGGAATATATATATATATATATATATATATATATATATATATATATATATATATATATATATATATATATATTTTTTTTTTTTTTTTTTTTAAGGAGTGATGATCCTCTGACTTGTCTTTTTTTTTTTTTTTAATTTATTTTTGCTGTGTTGGGTCTTCGTTTCTGTGCGAGGGCTTTCTCTATTTGTGGCAAGCGGAAGCCACTCTTCATCGCGGTGCGCAGGCCTCTCACTGTCGCGGCCTCTGTTGTTGCAGAGCACAGGCTCCAGATGCGCAGGCTCAGTAGTTGTGGCTCACGGGCCTAATTGCTCCGCGGCATGTGGGATCTTCCCAGACCAGGGCTCGAACCTGTGTCCCCTGAATTAGCAGGCAGATTCTCAACCGCTGCGCCACCAGGGAAGCCCCTCTTGGGGAATATATACCATCAAATTTAGTGATATGGATATTGGATCTTTTGTATTTATACCATCTTTTGGGGGCTATGTAAATTTAAACCCTGGCCTAGGACAACAGAATGAGGTAAAACGGAAGTTTTGTTGTGTAGGAAAGATAAATCCTTTCTCATCCTCTAACCTATCCCCCAGTTCCTACTGTTGATCCCCCAATTCCTACTGTTGATCCCTGAAACCTTTCCAGTTGGGCTCCTACCTTATGTACTCTCATTTTTAATCTGACATGATCGTTTAAATAGCTCAGCCAACCTTAAATACTTTTACGTCACTTTTTTTGAGTGTTTTAATTATGCATTCCAATTTTCAGTGAGACCACTGCCTTGAAGATGGTAAAGAATACAGTATGCTCATATATTATTCTGTTTCTTCACCTATCTCTGTACTCTGTATTTTGAACTTTGTTCAGAAATGCATACTTTATAGAAGACATTTGAAGGTGGGTAAATTAAAAGGAAATCCACTCTTCCAAAATTTAGGTCATAATCTCTGAGGTTACTTCTATTGCAGGAAAAGAAAGCTTCAAGTAGAATAGAAGAGCACTGCAGACCCCGGGGCTGTGGTAAAGGTTTAGTTTAATCCACTTAAACACTGGTATTTGTCCTTGAAGAACTTTTCCCATATCCATTTTCAATCAATTTTTTTTCACCCATACTGTGTCCACTTTCTTATCACATTAGTCCCTTTATCAGGTGCAAAGGGAACATGTTCCCTCTCTGCCCATTAGCTCATGGCCCGAGAACACACATTCTCTGCTTATTTTGTGAATCCAGGCAGTGAGCTCTAGGGTTCTGCCCAAAGCATTTGCTTATCGTTCCCATCTTTTTCTGAGCCAGTATCTCCTGCACCCACTTTAATTCCTTCCCTAAATCTTCACAGGAATTTCTATAGCTGAATGCTCATCTGGAGGTGATCTTTAATTAAGTCATCTAGGGCCCATTTACTTGACTTTAAAGCAAGGCCATTGGCTACAGCCCAAGATACCATGAATACGTAATTACTCTTCTGAGAGTTGGAGCTACAAGTACCTTCCGCAAGCAGTTCTCAGCATTGTGTAGACCTGGCCTTGCCTTCTCCCGTTAAGGTTTTCCCATTTGTGGGATGTATGCTGTTTATTTCCAAACAGCAATATAACCCCCAATCTGAGAACTCCAATCTGTGAACCAGGAACCAGCTTTGCCTCAGCTGTGAGGGATCATAAGGTACAGCCCACAGAACAATGAGATTGGTATGAAAACAGAGGGTTCTAGTTTCAGCTCTTCAGGCAGTGAAGCAAACTGTTCCTGTTACCAAACACAAGTTTGTGTGCCCAACACACAGAGACGCCAAACCAACCTAAATGTCAGAGTTTGGAGCAGAGAAAGCTTTATTGCAGGGCCATGCAAGGAGATCCTGGTGGCTCCTGCTCAAAAGCTCTGAACTCCCTGAAGGGTTTCAGCAAAGCATTTTTGAAGGGTGGGGGGGGGGCGGCGGGGAGGGCAGAGGGGGCAGGGTGTTAAAGGGTATATGATCAGCTCATGCACAATTCTCTGACTGGTTGATGGTGAGGTAACAGGGCAGTTAACATTAACAATCCTTAGGCACCAGAAGGTCTAGGAGCTACATGTTCTTGATCATCAAGTAGTTAAATTCTTCCATTTGGTGGTGGGTTTTAGCATCTGAAAAACTCAGGAAATAGGCATGAGATACCATTATCTGGGATCTGGATACTTCAGAGAGGAGCTACAGCAGAGGATACGGAGGAGGGCTCTGTCCCAGGAAGACCCCAAGGGTGCTGCTCGGTTACATTCCTGTTTGTGGTAGACCCCTTCCTCCCAATTACCCTTTCCCACTGTGCTGCTGATTATTTTGCTTCTACTCAGTGAACTTTGCTATGCTGCTCTATCAATATTCAAATGTCCTGATATCACCCAAGATATGATCAGTCTTTCTGGCCTCAGATTCTCTGATAGTCTTCCATAGTGGGGAAGGTTTCCACAAATATCCAGTAATCAAGCTAGAAATTGTCTTTCAGATGGGCTATAAGGAGCAGATGTTCTCAGGCAGCCTCTGAGTGTGAACCCAGTGGTCTCCATGTGTAGTCATTTGCTTTCTACCTGTACCTGCTGGTTGCAAATAATATTTGGCTGCACTCCAATACTGGGGTTACAAAGAAGGCCCTAGAGTCTATAGGGCCATACTTCTCCCTCCACCACCACCCCCAACCCATAACATGCTGTACTTCTACAGTCTTTACCATATCAGATATTGTTGGAGCAATAGGACGAATCACCCGGTATGTTCCATTGTTAATCTCCAGGAGATACTGATAGTTACCTGAGGTATGACCAGACAGGCTATTAAAAAGGGAATTAGTGGGAATCAAACTCTAGCTTCACTCATTTCCTTAGTCAGAGCAGTGATTTAGGGGTCTGACCAAAGCATCTGACTCATCACTCCAATCTCCCTCTAAGCAGCATCTACTTGATCCTTCTAATTCTTTCCCTAAATCTCTATATAGCTTGCTCTTTTGGAATTCTTAATGTTTACTACAAAGAAGACTCAGACAATTCCAAGGTTTAGCATGGCTGATTAAAACTGTGCATGTTCTCAGAACTATAAATGTTCCAAAGAGGTAAGGGAGTAGCCAGGATGTAGGAGTTTTTGCTGAAAAACCAAACAAAAAAAATTTTAAAAACCATGTGGTTGAACATCAAAATATAATTGCTAATCATAAAAAAGCAGACACCTCAAATTAATGATTTTAGTACTTTTCTATGTATGGGAAGATGCAAGAGTCTGGGCGTACTGAAATTATTCCTTTACTATCTTTTAACATCTTAAGATAGTTAAGATCCTTTAGCATCTTAACTATCTAGGGCCAGTATTCTATTTTTCTCCATCCTGAATTCCCCCCGGGGTGCACCATTAGGGGCAGCTACAGTGGTTGATGGTTTGATGGCAGGCAATATTTGTCATTTACCAGAATGGCAGACAACATTGTTTTTTTGTCCACATGAGCCAGCAGGTCAGTCACTGCCTCCTAAACATTATTTTAGCTTCCCAAGAACACGATTACATAAAGCACCCAAGATTAAATTGTATCCCCCTGACCGTTATAAAAGCTTATTTCCTCTAGGGCTTTTGCAAATAGAAGAGAAAATACAAATTTAAAATAAGAGGCTTAATTCTCCTTGTAGAAGATAAGAGACTTATCCCCACTTTCTTTTCTTAGAGCATTTCCTTTAGAAAACTTTACAATGAAAATTCTTTCTCTGTCTCTTTGAAATGTACTCAAATCATTTAAAAAGTTAATTAACCTCTTGTCTGCTTTATAACTCAGGAATGTCTTTTTCAAGGACCTGGGAGTCATCTCTTTGAAATGTAACCATCAAGGAAGAAAGCGCCCCTATCTCCCAGTTTCTGTGGTAGGGCAGGGACTGAATTTATTCAGGAGCCTCACTCAATACTGCCTCCTATCAAGAAGGTATGAGAAGCTTCTTCTTCCACTGGATAAAGCTAATTAGCTAACCCAGTTGGGCACCCCAATTACCAAGAGAATTTAGGATGAACTGTGTGACAAAAGGTGTTGTTAAGTCCTCCTAATTGAGGACTAGATAATGTTTATTGTGAGAACATGTATGTCATGGATTATATGTGCTTGGCTACATAAAAGGCTGAAATTTCTTCCTGTTTTTGCAGTGTCTTTAGTGAATTACTTGTGACCAAATACACTCTGGTTTAATACTTATTCAATAATAAAACTGTCTTCTTTCCCTTCTACCATTTTGGGGAGGTTTTCTGGTTTGGCAGGAGATTTTAGTTTCGATTACATTTCCTCGACAATTCTGGTAAGGAGAATGAGTCCCGAAATTCCTGAATTGAATGGGCCACCTGAACAGTCTTATGGCCAGACAACAATCGGATCTGAGACCCTGAATAATAAAGTTTCCCTTCTAGTTGTTTGCTCTTTTAAAATAATACTCAAAAACAAAACAAAACAAACAAACAAAAAACACCCAAAAAACACCCTCTCCAAACTTAAGGGTTTTTTTTTAATTGAATAAGCATTGATAGAATCCCATTCAGGATCACTATATGGTTGGAAAACATGGGAAGCTAGGAATGTTGCCTGCAGGTCTCTCTCTTATAAAGCTAAAATTTTTGTCATATTTGGAATGGGGGTATATAAGAATCCAGTCTTGCTGTTGCCTGAGGATAGTTCTTTTGATGTGGCTAAATTATGAATTTGCTGGGGTATTAGACAGACCTCCTTGCAAGCAAATAACTTTCTGGAATTTATGAGATAAATATTAGTCTAAGAAAAAAATAAATGAATTCATTTGGGTAGCCAGAAAAAAAAAATGAAGAAAAATGGAAGAATTAAAGGCATCGTCCCTTTCACAGAAACCCCCTTTCTTTACTGTCCCCGCTTCCTCTGCTTCTCCCTGCATCTCGTTATTCTTTTCTGCCTCACACTGACTCCTGGAAAGGGAGAGGTGATGATCTTTTAGACTAGTCATTCCCTTGATTAGTGGATTTCCTAGCAAAGAGGGAGGAAGGTACAACCTCTTTAATCAGTTAACAAATTCCCTGCTCTGTTGGAGGACAAGGGATTGTGTACCTCATGACTCACCCCTAAGTCCCCTTCCTGTCTCAGCCCACATTCCACCTCCAGGAATCTCTTCTCATCACACAGTCACACACGCTGTAGCTAGAAAAGCAGACACGGCAAAGTGACTTGATCTGGAAATAATTGAGAACTTCGATAAAACACTGTGCCCCCAGATGAAGGCAACAGGATAAGTAGTAGCTGCACTAGTTATTTGGGAAAAGGCAAACAAACATTAAGCTGATGGATGTCAACATGGAAGAGAAACCAAAGTTATATATAGATATAGAGACAGAGATAGAGCTAGAGATTTTTTTTTTTTTTTGGTCCCAAAGGAAGAAAAACCAGCCCTTCCTTCCTTTTTGTATCACCAGCAAAATTGATGCCACTGAGAAGTTACCCACAGCTCCCAGGTATTCACATGCCTTTCTTGCTAACAGGTATTATTCATTTAAAGACTTCTTTTCCCCTGTGCCCCAGAAGTTTTCAGAAGCACTCTGCAGCAAGTTTTCAGTTTACAGCCCCACACGTAGAGATGTGCACTGTCTACTGCGTGGAATTATGCAATCAGCAGCTACACAGAATTACACAACCAGCAGACTCTGCTGCTTTCATGGAGCAAGCTTGTCAGGGATCAGAAGGAAGATCACGCATCAAGGGATATGGTAGCCAAGTGACGCTGATTATTCACTCCCCTCCCACAACTATGAAAGACCTAAGGGTGTTAGAGACCCAGAAGAGGGTTGTTGAGTCCATCCTTGAATCCTTTCTGCTAAAGGTGAGCTGGGAGAAGGTGCAGCATTGTGCCCAGAAGACAGGTGAATGTCCCATTGATTTCCATCAGTGTTGTGCTGAGGCTTTCTTGAAATGTATTGGCATGGATCCAAGAGCAGATCAAAATGCCCTGTGGCCCTAAACACTTTGTCTCAGCTCTCTTGCTGACTATTCAAACTCAAATTAGGGAAAAGGTCATAGATCGCAAGAACAGACTATTACTCAAATCTTAACAGCAGCTACTTCATTTTGGGGACAATCTAGAGAAAGATAAAGAAGAAAAGAATATATTAAAAACTGCTGTGTTAGCAGCTCAGTTAGAACTGTTTACTGAAAGGGAATAACCTCTATTCTGGACAGTCCATAAAAGGAAGAAAGGAAGAAGGGAGATGATGTCCTTATTGCGAGAAGCTGGGATGGCAGAGAGCCTCTGTGAGAAGATTCACCTGCAGGATGCAGGAATTGCGGGGACAGGAGAATCAGGAGAGTCTTGGAGGACAAAACTCTGAGAAAATACTCGGCAAAATAGCTCAGCTGGGGAAATCTTAGAGGTGGAAATTGGTGAACCATATGTGTCAATAACTGTTCCTCAGGGTAATCAATCTTGCCTTTTCTGATACTTTTGCTACTTATTCTGTAGTTTCCTTGGGAACTTCTCATTTTCTATTTGATGATGGATCAATACAGGTCGTTGGTATCTTAGGTCAGCTCTCTCCTTGTTCCTTTCCCTCCATCATTCAGGCAGAGCCTCTTACTAGGAACATGTGTTATCATTTTCTCCTGATTCTCCTGTTGGGGAGAGACATGCTGTACAATTTAAAGTCTAACCATAGTCTACTCTGGATGGAGTGTCTGTGGAGCTCCTTGGAAAAGACCCCCTGAGTGGGTTACTCTGTGCTTTCTGGTAAAAAGGAGTATAGGAAAGAGTGGCAGTCTTACACTGTGCTAGACAGGCACCTTGAGCTGAAACAAACTGATGCATCACTTAGAGCCCTAGGGAATAATGATGCTCGTTTAATTCAAGGTAATAGAACCAATAATAATTGTCTACCAGAGAGATAACCCATGCCCTTGTGTAAAACCGTATCCTTTGTCAAGTGCTCAATTAAAAGGAATAAGACCAGTTATAGAAGAATTAGAGGGGCTTCCCTGGTGGCACAGTGGTTGAGAGTCCGCCTGCCGATGCCGGGGACATGGGTTCGTGCCCCGGTCCGGGAAGATCCCACATGCCGCGGAGCGGCTGGGCCCGTGAGCCAAGGCCGCTGAGCCTGCGCGTCTGGAGCCTGTGCTCCGCAACGGGAGAGGCCCGCGTAACAACAACAACAAAAAGAATTAGAAAAATAAATAATTGTTAAAAGGGTGTTTTAGTCCATTTAGACTGCTATAACAGAATATCATAGACTAGGTAGCTTGTAAATATAGAAACTTATTTCTCACAGTTCTGGAGGCTGGGAAGTCCAAGGTCAAGGCTCCAGCAGATGAGGTGTCTGGTAAGAACCCACTTCCTGGGTCAGACAGTGGTCTTTTTGCTGCGACTTCACAAGGTGGGAGGGGTAAGGGCTCTCTTAGCATCTCTTTTATAAGAGCACTAATCTCACTCATGAGGACTCCACTCTCATGACCTAAGCACCTCCCAAATATCCCACCTCCAAATATCATCATATGAGGGTTAGATTTCAACATATGAATCTGGGGGGACACATTTGGTTTATGGCAAGGGAATAATCCCCCTTAACACTCCCACAGTGCCAGTAATGAAAGAGGTAAATTTGATAAACATGGTCAACCATTTTATAGATTTGTACAAGATTTTAGCCATTAATCCCTGTAGTCCCTAACCATGCAACTGTTCTGACTTCTGACTTCAGTACAGTTATCTGCAAAGTTGTTTCTCTGTAACTGACCTATGTTCTGCATTTTCTTTTTCTTTCTCTCTCTCTCTTTCTTTCTCTTCCTCTAGCAGATGAGTTTAAATTTTTGTTTCCTTTTCCTTATGGTGTCCAATATTTAGGTCAAAGGATTCCTCAAGGGTTTCACGACTCTTCTAGTATTTTTTCTCGTTATTAAAAAAAAGTAGCGAAATTGGTCTCACCCAAGAGATGTATAAGTATTAAAAATGCAAATGATTTGTGGCAGAAACTAGGGAGCAATGCAAAATGGATATTTTGGCTCTAATACAATCCTTTGCTTCATAAGTGTCCAAATCCAAAAGTTTGTCATAAAAATATAAGAAGTTTGTTTATTTTTTGGATAAAGCCAGTTAGCTAACCCAAACCCAGATGGTCACCCCAATTAACAAGTGTATTTAAGATGAACTATCTATGACAAATAGTGCTGTTGAATCCTCTTACTTGAGAACTAGGTATCGTTCCTCTGGAGAGTATGTCTGAAACAAGTTCTATCTGCTTGGCTATATAAGAGGGTGAGATTTCTTTCTGTCTTTGTAATCTCTGGAGTGAATTACCTGTAACACATATCACATTCTGATTTAATGCTTATTCAGTAATAAAACTGTTTTCTTTCTCTTCTACCTTTTTTGAGAGATTTTTCTGGTTTAGCAGGAGATTTTATTTTTAATTATATTTTTCCATACACACAGACAATGCCTACCGCTTCAGGAAGAGTATTTAATTTGTGGGTTGAGATGGAGGTGTGTCAGATACCTTTTTCAGAGTAATTTGGCCAATCTCCCACCTTCATCAGACGTAAGCGGTCAGGCGTCATACCGTCTGGAAATGTCTCCTCATAAAAGTTCTTAGTCATTTGGAGATCAGTCATCAAACACAATTTCTTCTCTTCTCTGTCAGTATCCATCATTACAACGTGCCAGTAATGATTTACCAGCCTTCTGCCGGTAATCTCTGGAAAGTGACCTCATCTTAACAGAATATGCTTGGATTTTGTAGTCATCTAGTCTCGGCCTCCAACTACCTGTTTAGAGTTTGATCAATCACTTGAATTACTTGGTAAGTAAATATAACACCTTCCCAGGTTGCCAGAAAAGCATTAGAAGGCTTCCCAGTAACAGGGAAAAAATGATATTACTGATTTTTTTCTCCAACTGCTGCATCTTTTAGTGGACTTGCTTTAAAAAGGGCTATTAAAATTTTCATTGGTTTTTTTTTTTCTGCCTGTCACTCTCTTTCTCGCCTTAGGTATTTCACCCAGATCTAAGTCTATTTCCTTCAACTTCCATGAGTACGATTTTTTCTCCCCAAGGCTTTTCTGACTTCAGTCCAGGGATGGGTAGGCAGCCATCCTGATAGCTAGTTTTCATCATGTTTTTACATCCTGTCTTAGTCAGCTTGGGCTGTATAACGAAATACCTAGCCTGGGAGGCTTAAACAACAGATATTTATTTCTCACAGAGCTGGAGGCTGGGAAATCCAAGATCAAGGTGCTGGAAGATTTGGTTCTTGGTGAAGGTCCTCTTCCTGGCTTGCAGACTTCCTCACTGTGTCCTCACATGATGGAGAGAGCTCTAGTCTCTTCCTCTTCTTATAAGGTCACTAATCCCACCATGGGGGCTCCACCCTCACAACCTCATCTAAACCTAATTTTCTTCCAGGTGCCCTGCATTCTAGAACTATCACATTGAGGGTTAAGGCTTCAATATATGAATATTTTTTTGGTGGGGGAGGCACAAACATTGAGTCCATAACACATCTCATCCTTTTTTTTTTCTTACCGAAAGTGTGTTAGCCATTATGATTTATGGTTGATTTATAAATCATTATGATTTATGATTGTCCAAAAGACAATAGTGCCACAGTGACAATCTGATTTAACTGAAAGGACTGGACAGTTCAATCAGATACCCATTAAGCAGAAACCTTGATGAGAATCAAGAATTACTAATTATTTCAAGAGCATAATAATTAAGAAGCACAGGTGGAGCAGGGAGAAATCCAGGGTCTCTATTGCAGCTCCCTGGGTCCTTCCTTGCCGCTCCAGCTGAGGGTTAGAATACAGCTCTCTAAGCAACGTTTGTAGTCGTATCACTTACAGAGAGGAGCCATTTAGGTCATACAATGTCTCTATGTATACTCAGACATGTACGTAGCCTAGGTGACATTTTCCCGGGAATGATGCCCTATAAATCTGAAATCCCTAGCTTTCTTTAGAGTAAGCGATCCCAAATAGCCATGGTCATATTGCTAGAATATGAAAGATTCTCCTGCTGGCAATGACTTTAGACTGTTTACCTGCATATCTGACATTAGCACGTTTACAGGAAAATTTGATCAGGCTACCTTGTTTCTTTCCTTGAGTGTTTCTCTAGGTAAGGGAGAAAATGGATTGCAAATTTGTTGCTTACCCATTTCCTTCTTATCCCTCTAACCTAAGTCTATGATTCTGAAAGTGTGCATTAGCATAAACCTGTATGTCATTCTAAATCTGTTAGTTGAAGTCATCCAATAATGCTTGGAGATAGGGAAATTGTATTTGTGTCACCAAAAATATGTAGATGTATCATAATATCATTGTGAACAAAATTATCCTTTTTGATACTGTAGATGGATATCTAGTTAAACAAACCATATACAAAGGCAGTGGCTAATATGAGAGTCCAGGTGATGTGGTGACGAGGGCCATGGACCAAGGGAGGGATCCTGAGCTCTAGTTTCACTCCTCTCATATCAGTTCTAGGACAAGTTACAATGTTTCTCTTTACTGCAGTTTTCTCCTTTATTAAATAAAAGGAATGAATTAATGATCACTAGATTGTTTTTATACAAGTCTTCAGTACTTTCATTATTGACATGTAGCTGTGATGACAAATATAACTGATTATCATATTAATCTAGGAAAGTTTTTGTTAAAATACCTGTGTCTCACACCACCTCAGATCCATTAAACTGTAATCTCCAGTTATAAACCCCTGAAATATAAAAGTCAGATGATCAGTCAAGTTTAAAAAACATTTCCAGGATTCAATATAGAAAACATGTTCACCAAATCTGTGCATGAGAAAGTCAAAAAGCTGGAATGTATAATTCATGGAATATAGAATTAGTGTGCTTTGTTATTCAAATGACTGAAGAGTAACCGAAAAACTTGACAGAATAGAAGAGGGGTTTATGTTGAAAACATAAATTACATGACTATAGGATAGTTGAGACCAGGTTTTTTTCAACCATAAAGAAATATGTACTAATTTGAGGCTGTATAGTGTCCAATCAAGGAAAGTAATAGATTCATTTATAGTTCGCACAGTGACTGTAAGAGTCCCATGGACACATTTTAGAACATCCAAAAGAAAGCAAGGAGAACAGTGAGACCACATTATATGAAGAACATTTGGGGACTTTGAGATTAGTTAATTTGGGAAATATAAGACCAAAGTGGGTTATAAAACTCTTCCTTATGTTTGTTTCTCTCAAAGGACAAAAGCAAGAATTAGGCATGGAAGTTAACAGAAGAAGATTTCACCTCAGAAACAAGGAAAAACTTTTCAAGTAATTAGAGCTCTTCAGACAAAAATGGAAATAACTTTCTGACTTGTGAAGGAAGTTGGAAATGATGGAATCTAGAGCCCTTTTTCTGATAGTCTATATTTCATTCTAATATAGAAAAAGTTATGTAAGCAAAATAATAGTCAATCTCCACAGGCTAGGAAACCTATTTTGTTTAGTTAAAAAATCTATTTGAAACTTTACATAACTTTAGAGGAAATGTAGATGTAAATATAGTTATTAATACCTCTGAAGATCAGAACACAATAGGGAATAACATTTAACAGAAAAGAAGAAATGTTAATTGTCAGAAAAGGTTTTATGTCTTTTTATAATTTATGATTAACTATTCAGTACAGATGTCTTTCTCCCTCTGAAGATCATTATTAATATAAAAATATGGCATCTGTGAAAGATAAATAACTCCAGGGAATTCTAAATAATTTTGTGGACAAACTACCAATTTAATTTTTGGACAGTATAATGTGTATAAAGAAATATCCTAACTCACCATGGTAAATTTTACTACTCTGACTGTGATAAGCAATTCTGCCATTCTTTTTTTTTTTTTTTTTGTGATACGCGGGCCTCTCACTGTTGTGGCCTCTCCCGTTGCGGAGCGCAGGCCCCGGACGCGCGGGCTCAGCGGCCATGGCTCACGGGCCCAGCCGCTCCACAGCATGTGGGATCTTCCCGGACCGGGGCACGAACCCGTGTCCCCTGCATCGGCAGGCGGACTCTCAACCACTGCGCCACCAGGGAAGCCCCTCTGCCGTTCTTAACATGCAAATTAGCGACTATTCCTTTATTTCTGCACTCTTTCAGTACTACCTTGGAGAAAAGTGCACTAAACTATTTTAACTACATCTGAGAACAGTTAATTGTAAATACAGGATTTTAAAGTTACTTCCTCTGTGTGTTCATCAGTAAGCATGTCGAGTCTCTTTCACAAGCTGACAATTACAGAACTAGGTACTCCTAAAATCTCAACTTACTGATTTAGGCACAAAAACCATATACTGTTAGTACACAACCATGCACTTGCTTCAGGTGGTATGTTGTGATTAAGCATAAGCAATTTAATAAATTGTTTGTAGCGGTCACTAGAGTGTGTAAATCCTATTTGAGCTTCATAATGTGGTACAGGCCTTACCCACATTTATGAATCTACTTCAACTTTTCTTCTGATTCTATTTTGTAAATGGTAATTTTTAAGGGCTCTAAAATAAGGATACTGTGGTATCTCGTGGAAAATTTAGGGCATCTTTTGAAGAGTCTATCCAATTCACACCCATATTTTTAAAAACTCTTAGCACAGGTGTAGCCCCCAGCATCCCTATTTATACCATAGGATCCTGCACTTCTGGAAATAATTGGGTGGGTCAGGGTTGTACACCTTGACTCAATGTGGATTAATAAGGGGAGAAGATAAGGATGAAAGAAAATGTGAGGTGGCCGCCGCCTACTCATCTTGGGCACAGTGGAGCAGAGAAAATAAAAGGAAAAAAAGAGAAAGCTGGTCTGCAAAGAAAGATGGATGTGCCAGATGCCCAGTAAGCAGCAAAAAGAGAGAACAGAAGGAGATTCTGGCTCTGGTTTCTTATCTTCTGCAGACTCTTCCTGAGGTCCCTCTGCATTCCTGCTCTGAGGTTTCCAAGAGAACCCACAGTATCCTTTCAAAAATCATCCTTTCTTGCTTAACCTAGTTCAAATCATTTCCTATTACTAGTATTCAAAAAATTCTAAAACAATATTTATTTATATATCCCTAGGTATGTGGTAGAGCTTTATATACATTTAATTCCCAATCAAAACAGTAACATGGGTATTATTCCCATTCTACAGAGAATTAAATATGTAAATATATGTGAAGGACTTAGAGTCGGCCCAGCCATATATTAAACCCTACATAAGTAGGGGCTATTATCATTGCCCTTTTTGATTGAGAGTTCCTTCAGGACAGACCATGTTCTGATCTCCTAGTTAGAATACATGGCACATAATAGGTGTTTGCTAAGTGATTCCTGATTGAATGAATAAGGTTGAAAAATGTATGGTGGTATATTGTAATTTTGGTATATGATTGTAAATTTAGCATGATTTTAGTATGTTATTGGAATAAAACGAAATTTCTTTAGCTTGTCACTCAGCAAAATAGTCCTATATCAACCTATGAGTGTTACCACTGAAAATTCATTTTGTACTTAGTTTCCACTTCCGTTGCAAATTTTTTTCCCTTGAAACATCTTGTACCAGTGGTAGTTATACAATATATGATCAATCAGCACCCAGAAATTGAGAATTCCTAATAATAATGGAAATGTGTAGCCCTGTATGCAATACTGCTTGTGTGTGTGTGTGTGTATTCTTTTCTGTCTCTTTCCAGTCTCACAAGACTATTAATAAGGGGTTTCAATTTAGATACTGTATGTGAAAACATATAAAGCTTTATCATATATGCACTATATACTATAATAATGTAAAACATGTAAATATCATCTGTGCTACTATAACTTGAGAGAAAATAATATTCATATAATTGGGTTTAAATGTATTATTGCATAGGACTTATAATTTCAATGCATTTTTACATGTTATTCCCTTATGAAGAATAATTATTATTAAATATGAGCAGAATAAGGCTCCAGGATTTTTGTGTTTTAACCAAATTAACTCTATTAGAACTTTATTAGTCAAGTTGGGAGTTGAACCCTTGTCTTTGGATTTAAAACCTATGCTCTTTCCAATGACCTGGGGACAGTTGCTATTTTTAAAGATAACTTTTTAAATTACTGGAGTAGTAATATGCCAAATAATTGTAGTAGAGAAAGGAGGCCACAGAGGGAGCAAAACTAACAACTACTGAGCACCTACTACATACCAGGCATTGTGCCAAATGATTCTATATATGTGTCTCCATTTAATCCTCAAACCAAACCTTTGTGACCTATGGCTTCCATCACAGAGCAGTGCTACAAGCAGCAGAACATGGCATTGTTCCATAAGTGATTCTGAGTCCCAGAAAGAGCACTGTGGAATTATTTTCAATCATGATTCACTTTGTGTTGCCTGATTACTGCTGCTTGTAGCACTGCTACAATATAGAGGACTTAGTGATGATGCATTCAGGGATTCATAGTTGTCCATTTTGTCAAGACATAAACTAAGACTCTGCAAAGTGATGCCATGCTCAGAACTATGTAGCTAGAAACAGTGTTAGGGCCCAGTCGTGTACTGATAGTTACTAACAACCCTTTAAAACAATTATGGCTAAATTTTTACAGGAAAAATGATCAAAATTAGCCTTCATTTTACAGCTAAAGAATTTCTCAAAATCACACAGATATTATGTAATCAAGTCAGGTCTAGAAATCAGGTTCTCTATAATAAAGTTTAATGATATTGCTATCATAAATCACTGTCTTTTTTGAACTGAGAGTAAAGCAAGGACAAATAAAAACATATAGAATGCTACTCAAAAAGCCCCATATAATTTGGATGTCACTTCTTTCCACTGGTCACTGTGGTCTCCACTGGCCACCACTACCACCCTACCATGTGTCACCACTGGTATTTTAGATCCCTCAAATTGTCAAAGGTGCACAGTAAATAAGCTCATGAAAGTAGGGGACACTTCCTTGGCTGAATGAATGGGTAAATGAGGAGACCCCTGAGAGATCTGCTTGGTCCTCAGTGGTTCGCAAAGTTTTCCATCTATCAGTGTCTCCTCCAGGCTTGTGTGCTGATGGATCTGTAGTGTTAGCAGCCACGCTAATCACAAGTTTTGGGTCAGCTCACTGAGTTTTCTCACTCACAGAAGTGTCCTGAATACCCTGCACATCGGTTCCTCCTTGGCCTATCTGGTCCATGTGTCAGACAGAGCAAACAAGCTTGAGTTATCTCCCCAAAGGCCCCTTATTCACTACCAAGTAAACTTTTGTGAACTGGTTGGGTTACTGGCTGGTATGCCCATCTGCACTGTATCTTTAACACATTCCCTTCGTGGCAGCAAGTCTTTTTATTTTTTTGAGTATTTTTTATGTTACCAGACAAAAAAATGATATAACAACCATTTTAAATTGTATTTTTATTATTAGTGAGACAATACTTACTATGTTTATTAGCTCATAATTTATGTTTTGGACACATCTTTTAAGATATTACTACTTTACTAAATCAATTCATAAGAAAAATTTTCATATATTAAGAATATGATTTATTACTTTCCTGGTTTCATTTATTCACTAATTTCTTATACATAATTTCCCATTCTTTTTTAATATTACTTTACTCAACTCTTAGTTGAATGATATCTTGTATTCTTTTAAAAGAAGTTTACATAAGTGGTAATTTCAGGAAGCCTTGAAAAATTCTCTTTGCAAGCTGATGGAGCCTCTGGGCTTTTACCATGATGCTATTCTTCCTTGTCTGAGAAGAGATGGAATTGATAAGCTCTTGCTCTTGACACCACATGACTCTACAGCAAGGACAATACAAGGCCCTGAGGAATCCCACCCAGGAGCAAATTTATAAATCTTGCAAGGCAGCTTTTGAAAAGACAGATGGAAGAATCCAAGGGTAATCATTTCCAAAATTCAAATTTTTCTTCTAGGTCCCAAAACAATGATGCCTCTTGCTATTTTGTGACATGTCTACTAGGTAGTAGAGAGGGCCTGGCTTTTAGTGCCCTACTGAAAAAAAAAAAATATATATATGCTCAGAAATAATCACTGTCAGTCATTTGGATTACAAATGGGTGGTTAGAACAACTTCTCCACTGGAAGCATTTGACAGGCACTGTCAACTGTGAACAGCAGTGGCTTTCTGTCCCTAAGGAGGGAGCTGACTCCATGAGCATTTAATCTAAAGCAGGAATGGGCCTGGGCAACCAGCCTTCACAAGACCTGGTAGTCACCCAGTATTGTTTATATCATCTTGAGTGGAACTCTTTCTTCTCTGGTAATCTCTCTTTTTTGATATTCTGAATTGCATTCCTCATCACTTTATAAAGAATCAAATAATTAAGGAGAATGTGGGGAATAAAAGGAGTTACTCTGGATTAAGTCAAGATTTCTAAAACAGCCGTACTTTGCGTATCTCAGACTTCTTTTCACACATGAGTGAAAGTTTGACTAAGTATGAAATTACGACCTCGTAAGTTTCCCCTCAGCACGGCATTTCCGATAGTTAGCACTGAACGGGAAAATTTAATCAGACTGACTTCTGCCACAGGGTTGCTTATTTGGATTTTGGTTTATTATGGTTTATATTTTTAAACTGAATCCCAGGTGAGAGTTTTTGTTTGTTTTTAAATTTCAAGGATGAAGTTTTCATTATTTTTAATGAGAATATACAGAATTCTTGCAGTGTTCAGGCTCAAGGTTGTGTTTACATGTTTATTTTAATTGGAAAAATTTTCCTATGTCATAAATCTCATTACTACTTTTGTTTCATTTTTTTCCTTAAATCTTCTTGGGAGTACCTGCTTTCTAAGATTTGATCCGCATTTTATGTCATGTATTTTTTCCATCACTCCTGTAATTTTCCTCCTCTTTGCAGTTACCATTGACAGTTTGCTGCTACAGCTATTTTAACATGAGACAAATTAGGTGTTAAGATATAAATAGCATTACTAACAATAAAATCAGTAAGTACATAATGAGAAAAGTTGTATTTCATAAGACAAGTAAAAAAATTCTGATCTTACATGTAAGTATAAGCAGATAACAAGATAGCCCCCAAATATATAAAGCATATACTGACATATGCAGATCTCTATACTATAATCCTCAGAACTGGTGAATATGTTACCTTATATGTCTAAAGGGCCACTGCATGTGTGATTATCTTATGGACTGTGAAATGAGGAGACCATCTGGATTAATACATGTAGGCCCAATATAATCACATGAGTCCTTAAAAGCAGAGGATGTTTTCCTGCTGTTGTCAAAGAAAGCTGGTAGCATGAGAAAGATTTGATACTGCCCCATTGCTGGTTATAAAATGTAGGGGAGACAGAAAGATAGACAAGATGAAAAGGCAGAGGGATAGGTACCAGATGAAGGAACAAGATAAAACCCCACAAAAACAACTAAATGAAGTGGAGATAGGCAACCTTCCAGAAAAAGAATTCAGAATAATGATAGTGAAGATGATCCAGGACCTCGGAAAAAGAATGGAGAACAAATGTATGGACACCAAGGGGGGAAAGCGGCAGGGGGTGGTGGTGGTGGTGTGATGAATTGGGAGATTGGGATTGACATGTATACACTGATGTGTATAAAATTGATGACTAATAAGAACCTGCTGTATAAAAAAATAAATAAAATAGAATTCAAAAATTCAAAAAAAAAAAAAAAAGTAGGGGACTATGTGTAAGACCCAGAGAGAGGAGTCGAGAAGCTGGAAAAAGCAAGAAAATGGTTTTTCTCCTTGATTTCAGTCCAGTGGTACCAGTATTGGTCTTCAAACCTACAGAACAATAAGATAACCTATTTGGGTTGTTTTAAGCCATATATATATATATATATATATATACACACACACACACAATGTTAAAATAGCTAAGCAAGGAGGCCATTACATAAGTAAACCAAAACTTAAGCCGGAATCAATGCACTCAAATCTGAGAAAATGAAGCTTAAGAACAACCAATCATAAACAGCCAAATAGGATCTGTAAAAGAATATATATATATATATATATGTATATATATATATATATATATCTCCAAATCTCTTTTCTGGACAACTGAAACTAACACAACATTGTTAATCAACTATACTTCAGTTAAAAAAAGAATAAAAAACAGCCAGCTAGGCTCTCCCAAGTAAGACACCACTTAAGCTCTTGCCAGTCAAATAATTTCCTTGCTTTTCTTCCATGTCTGCTCTATAAAAACCTGTCTCCTGCTACTGTTGATAAAATGCTCCTAACCATGTTCACCTTGGCACTGCTCAATTCAAACTGATGTTTGCTCAAATAGTCTTGAAAATTTAATGAGCCTCAATTTATCTTTTAACAATATCTATATATCTATATCTATTCATACTCATTCCAATCCAAAACCATAGTGTTCATTCCAGCGTTCTAGCATTCCTTCTTCACTCATTTCTAACTTCTTTCTCTGACAGTAGGAAACCTGGCTCTCCTTACTACAATATATAGTATATACTACGTAATTATTGTTCAACAATACTACACACGGAAAGTAGTTTCAAAAGTGCTAGCCCACACCCCTGTGAGAAAAAATGTATACCAACTGTATACAGTTTCTTCTGGATTTACCCTTACAGTATCTACTAAAAATATTGTTTTACCAGATTCCTTATCAGCTCAAGTGCACATGGAACATTCTCCAGGATAGATCACATCTTGGGTCACAAATCAAGCCCCAGTAAATTTAAGAAAATTGAAATCATATCAAGCATCTTTTCCGACCACAATGTTATGAGGTTAGAAATCAATTACAGGGGAAAAAACGTAAAAATCACAGACACGTGGAGGCTAAACAATACGTTACTAAATAACCAAGAGATCAGTGAAGAACACTATGGCTTTCCCACCATGAGGGACATTCTCAACCTCTAAGCAGCCATTTCCTGCTCAGTATTTCTGCCCTCTGGCTCCAACCAGTTAGAAATCAATCAACAAACACTGTAAGGAGAAAAGTAGCTCAGGCAATTGGGCTCACTTTTCTGCCTTTCTTTCTTGGGTATTTACACTTGATTTTTTTGTTGTTGTCATTGCCTTGTCCAGTTTCAACTTATTTTTGTTCAATGGCTCACAAGATTGTTTAAAGCTCTATTCAGTTTCCTCACCTCTTAACAAACATTTTCTGCTTGACTTCTAAGCATATCTAAAGAATGCTAAACTCATCACAGTGAGTTTCATTTTTTTCTCTGGAATCTTGGCTCCTTAACTCTTGACTGCCTTAACTGCAGTCCAAAGCTTTCCAACAGATGGGATGTTTGTTTTGCTACTTTTTTTCCTTCAGCTCTTCAGTTACTCTTGGGAGCTTTGGTCAGCAACAAACTAGTCCTTAACAGCTAGATGGGGAAATCTCCAAAGGCTGTAACTATTTCCCTGGATGGTATTTTTAGTGTTTAGGTTTCTCAGTTAATCCAAAATTAGCAGCCTGCAACTGTAACTTCTCCTGTCCCCATTTTTTTAATGGAGAATTATCTTTGGTTTTAAATTGTTTTGTACTTCTTTGCCATTTTAGAACTTCTAATTGGAGTTTTGAAGAGAACGTATGAGTCCTTGCAAGCAGGTTATCATATTGGTCTGGACATCTCTATAGGTTTGGAGTCAAAAAATTTTTTTTTCTTACTCAAAGAATAGAACACTTTTTTAAGTCAAAAAACTTTCATTGTTAATTTGGGTAATTCCAGAATTATTTTCATGACATCATTTGCCCTGGGGAATGTCTTCAATTATGGATGTATTAGCAAAAAAGCATTTCAGGCTTTAGAAAAAAAAATTAGAGTGAATTAATATGTGAAAAGTGTTCACAAATCAAATAAACACACAAATTGAATAGCTTTCATCTTTTCAAATCCACCATTAAGTAAAGGAATTATTTACTTTATTCAATTTTATATTTCAAAAAGTGTGGTGGAAATTATTTTCTATATAGACAAATGTAATGAGTATTCAGAAAGTGACACTGTGTGACTGACAAAGGCACGTCCTCCTCCGTAAAACCTCCGATTTCCCACTGAGTATTCAAGTCGGTTAGCTGAGACCCAGGAAGGCAGCAGAGAGTATATGCAGTTAATGTTAAAGTATCTTGGAAACCCCCATCTCTCACTGTTCCCCATTACCTTGGCAAAATTAGAACTGATTTTTCCTATCAACACCCATGTACTTATCTTGCCAATTCTTTCTTTCTTTTCATATTCAAAGCAATCAGTCACATTCCATTTAATCGGACTTTATCTTTGTGAGACACAGGTCACGGAGTAAAGGAGTGGGGCTGCCTATGGGATTTCACACAGTCCTTCTTGAAGCATGCTTATTCACTTATCAAATATTCATCTAGCCTTGTGTGAGTGTTAAGAACATAAAAGTGAATGAGACATAACCATACTAATGTGCAGTATATAAATTAATTCTAGGATAAAGAATTAATATTTTAAATCTCTATCTTCAATGTATGTAAAACTACATGTAAATTTTAGTTAAGGTACTTACTCCCAGGCTGCAAATAAAAGGAAAAAGAGAGAATTCACTTTGGGGTGAAGAGAAATTCCCTTTCCTCTAGTCCACTAGAATTATCAATCAACACCAAAGAATACAATAGTGAAAACAATGTAGTTTATAGCTTTTCTGTTCAGTTGCTATACCATGCCCCTTTTATGTGCACCCATATTTTTGTGGAAGAAAGTCTTTTTCCTTCTTATGATTCTCAGGCAGATCTTCTGCCTCCAGTGTTCTCTTACACAAGGCTTATAAACTCGCCCACCATCCTATTCTATTTGGAAGAAGACTAGACCTATATAAAGGTCTCTGTTTTAATCTACATTCTACCTATATTCCAGAATCTGTTGCTTTATTTTTTTATGTAGTAAAAGTGCCTGTCTATTAGTAGCTGAGGCAGAGTAAGCGCTTAATGAATATTTATCATATGGATGAATTATCACTAGTAAATTCATGATATTAGCCACATATTACTAAGTGCTCACTATGTATCAGGTACAGGATTAATGTTTCTCATAGATTGCCTCAACAAATCCTCAGACCAAACCTGAGACATGGATATTTTCACTATCATCATCCCCATTTTTCAAATGAGAAAACTAAAGCACAAAAGAATAAAGTAACTTACAGGTCAAAAAGCTTGTGATTGAGATAGAATTAGGCAGTCTGACTGCAAACACCATGCCCTTAACCACCATGCCATAACCTGCTTTTCTCATTTCAACAATTATAGACATTTTCCCTTCTTTAAGAATGTCTTAATTTGATTAGTCATGGAGATCCATGTTCGTTTTTCAAATGCATTACCCTTCTCAACTTTATTCTTAAACAAGAATGCTAACTCTTAGTGATTCAATAAATATCAAAAATATTGATCAGGAGGACCTTCAAGATGGCAGAAGAGTGAGACGCGGAGATCACCTTCCTCCCTAACAGATACATCAGAAACACATCTACATGTGGAACAGCTCCTACAGAACACCTACTGAACGCTGCCAGAAGACCTCAGACCTCCCAAAAGGCAAGAAACTCCCCAGGTACCTGGGCAGGGCAAAAGAAAAAAGAAAAAGCAGAGAAAAGAATAGGGATGGGACCTGCACCAGCGGGAGGGAGCTGTGAAGGAGGAAAGGTTTCCACACGCTAGAAGCCCCTTCGCAGGCGGAGACTGCGGGTGGCGGAGGGGGAAGCTTCAGAGCCACGGAGGAGAGCACAGCAACAGGGGTGCCGAGGGCAAAGCGGAGAGATTCCCGCACAGAGGATCGGTGCTGACCGGCACTCACCAGCCCAAGAGGCTCGTCTGCTCACCCGCCGGGGCGGGCGGGGCTGGGAGCTGAGGCTCGGGCTTCTGTCGGAGTGCAGGGAGAGGACTGGGGTTGGCGGCGTGAACACAGCCTGAAGGGGTTAGTGCGCCACGGCTAGCCGGGAGGGAGTCCGGGAAAAGGTCTACAGCTGCCGAAGAGGCAAGAGACTTTTTCTTGCCTCTTTGTTTCCTGGTGCGCGAGGAGAGGAGATTAACAGCGCCGCTTAAAGGAGCTCCAGAGACCAGCGCAAGCCGCGGCTATCAGCGCGGACCCCAGAGACGGGCATGAGACGCTAAGGCCGCTGCTGCCGCCGCCAAAAGGCCTGTATGCGAGCACAGGTCATTGTCCACACCTCCCCTCCCGGGGAGCCTGTGCAGCCCGCCACTGTCAGGGTCCCGTGATCCAGGGACAACTTACCCGAGAGAACACACGGTGGGCCTCAGGCTGTTGCAACGTCATGCTGGCCTCTGCCGCCGCAGGCTCTCCCGGCATCCGTACCCCTCCTTCCCCCCGGCCTGAGTGAGCCAGAGCCAGTGAATCAGCTGCTCCTTTAACCCCGTCCTGTCTGAGCGAAGAACAGATGCCCTCAGGCGACCTACACGCTGGGGCGGGGCCAAATCCAAAGCTGAATCCTGGGAGCTGTGCGAACAAAGAAGAGAAAGGGAAATCTCTCCCAGCAGCCTCAGAAGCAGCGGATTAAAGCTCCACAATCAACTTGATGTACCCTGCATCTGTAGAATACCTGAATAGACAACAAATCATCGCAAATTGAGGAGGTGTCCTTTGGGAGCAATGATATATATATATAATATATATATTATATTTAATTAATATAATATATTAATATACATTTAATATATAACATATTATATATAGAATATATGATTAATATATTAATATATATAATATATATAATATATAAATATATTATATATATATAATATAAATATATACATATATATATTTCCCTTTTTCTCTTTTTGTGAGTATGTATTTGTATGCTTCTGTGTGTGATTTTGTCTGTATACTTTGCTTTCACCATTTGTCCTAGGGTTCTGTCTGTCTGCTTGTTTTTGGTTTTTTTTAGTATAGTTTTCAGCACTTGTTACCATTGGTGGATTTGTTTTTTGGTTTGGTTGCTCTCTTCCATCTTTCTTTCTTTATTTTTTTAAATTACTTAAAATTTTTTTAATAATTATTTTTTACTTTAATAACTTTTATTTTATCTCTTTTCTTTCTTCCTTCCTTCCTCCCTCCCTCCCTCTCTCTCTCCCTCCCTCCCTTTCTCTCCCTCTCTCTCTCTCCCTCCCTCCCTCTCTCTCTCTCCCCCTCCCTCCCTCTCCCCCTCTCCCTCTCTCTCTTTTATTCTGAGCCATGTGGACTACAGGCTCTTGGTGCTCCAGCCAGGCCTCAGGGCTATGCCTCTGAGGTAGGAGAGCCAGGTTCAAGACACTGGTTCACTAGAGACCTCCCAGCTCCACGGAATATCAAATGGCAAAAGTCTCCCAGAGATCTCCATATCAACACCAAGACCCAGCTCCACTCAATGACAGGAAGCTACAGTGCTGGACACCCTATGCAAAAAAACTAGCAAGACAGGAACACAACCACACCCATTGGCAGAGAGGCTGCCTAAAATCATAATAAGGTCAAAGACACCCCAAAACACACCACCAGGTGTGGACCTGCCCACCAGAAAGAAAAGATCCACCCTCATCCACCAGAACACAGGCACTAGTCCCCTCCACTAGGAAGCCTACATAACCCACTGAACCAACCTTAGCCACTGAGTGCAGACACCAAAAACAATGGGAAATACGAACCTGCAGCCTGTGAAAGGAGACCCCAAACACAGTAAGTTAAGAAAAATGAGAAGATAAAGAAACACAGCAGATGAAGGAGCAAAGAAAAAACCCACCAGACCTAACAAATGAAGAGGAAATAGGCAGTCTACCTGAAAAAGAATTCAGAATAATGACAGTAAAGATGATCCAAAATTTTGGAAATAGAATGGAGAAAATACAAGAGATGTTTAACAAGGAACTAGAAGAAATAAAGAGCAAACAAACAGTCATGAACAACACAATAAATGAAATTAAAAATTCTCTAGAAGGAATCAATAGCAGAATAACTGAGGCAGAAGAATGGGTACGTGACGTGGAAGATAAAATGGTGTAAATAACTACTGTAGAGCAGAATAAAGAAAAAAGAATTAAAAGAATTTAGGACAGTCTCAGAGACCTGTGGGACAACATTAAATGCACCAACATTCGAATTATAGGGGTCCCAGAAAAAGAAGAGAAAAAGAAAGGGACTGAGAAAATATTTGAAGAGACTATAGTTGAAAACTTCCCTAACATGGGAAAGGAAATAGTCAGGTCCAGGAAGTGCAGAGAATCTCATACAGGATAAAGCCAAGGAGAAACATGCCAAGACACATATTAATCAAACTTTCAAAGATTAAATACAAAGAAAAAATATTAAAAGCAGCAAGGGAAAAGCCACAAATAATATACAAGGGGATCCCAATAAAGTTAAGAGCTGATCTTTCAGCAGAAACTCTAAAAGCCAGAAGGACATGTTTAAAATGATGAAAGGGAAAAACCTACAACCAAGATTACTCTACACAGCACGGATCTCATTCAGATTCAATGGAGAAATTAAAACCTTTACAGAAAAGCAAAAGCTAACAGAATTGAGCACCACCAAACCAGCTTTACAACAAATGCTAAAGGAAATTCTCTAGGCAGGAAACACAAGAGAAGGAAAAGACCTACAATAACAAATCCAAAACAATTAAGAAAATGGTAATAGGAACATACATATCGAGAATTACCTTAAATGTAAATGGACTAAATGCTCCAACCAAAAGACATAGACTGGCTGAATGGATACAAAAGCAAGACCTGTATATATTCTGTCTACAAGAGACCCACTTCAGACCTAGGGACACATACAGACTGAAAGTGAGGGGTTGGAAAAAGACATTCCATGCAAATGGAAATCAAAAGAAAGCTGGCATAGCCATTCTCATATCAGACAAAATAGACTTTAAAATAAAGACCACTACAAGAGACAAAGAAGGACACTACATAATGATCAAGGGAGCAATCCAAGAAGAAGATATAACAATTGTAAATATTTATGCAGCCAACATAAGAGCATCTCAATACATAAGGCAAACGCTAACAGCCATAAAAAGGGAAATCGAGAGTAACACAATAATAGTAAGGGACTTTAGCACCCCACTTTCACCAATGGACAGATCATCCAAAATGAAAGTAAATAAGGAAACATAAGCTTTAAATGACACATTAGACAAGTTGCACTTAATTGATATTTATAGGACATTCCATCCAAAAACAACAGAATACACATTTTTCTCAAGTGCTCATGGAACATTCTCCAGGATAGATCATATCTTGGGTCACAAATCAAGCCTTGGTAAATTTAAGACAACTGAAATCATATCAAGTATCTTTTCCGACCACAATGGAAATTACAGTAAAAGACTGTAAAAAATACAAACACATGGAGGCTAAACAATACACTACTAAATAACCAAGAGATCACTGAAGAAATCAAAGAGGATATCAAAAAATACCTAGAAACAAATCAGAATGAAAACACAACGATCCAAAACCTATGGGATCAGGAAAAGCAGTACTAAGAGGGAAGTTTATAGCATTACAATCCTACCTCAGGAAACAAGAAAAATCTCAAATAAACAACCTAACTTTACACCTAAAGCAATTAGAGAAAGAAGAACCCCAAAACCCTAAACTTAGCAGAAGGAAAGAAATCATAAAGATCAGATCAGAAATAAATGAAAAAGAAATGAAGGAAACAATAGCAAAGATCAATAAAACTAAAAGCTGTTTCTTTGAGAAGATAAACAAAACTGATAAACCATTAGCCAGAGTCATCAAGAAAAAAAGGCAGAAGACTCAAATCAACAGAATTAAAAATGAAAAAAGAGAAGTGAAATCTGACACTGCAGAAATACAAAGGATCATGAGAGATTACTACAAGCAAAGATATGCCAATAAAATGGACAACCTGGAAGAAATGGACAAATTCTTGGAAAACCACAGTCTTCCCAGACTGAACCAGGAAGAAATAGAAAATATGAACAGACCAATCACAAGCATTGAAATTGAAACTGTGATTAAAAATCTTCCAACAAACAAAAGCCCAGGACCAGTTGGCTTCACAGGCGAATTCTATCAAACATTTAGAGAGAACAAACACCTATCCATCTCAAAATCTTCCAAAATATAGCAGAGGGAGGAACACTCCCAAACTGATTCTACGAGGCCACCATCACCCTGATACCAAAACCAGACAAAGATGTCACAAAAAACGGAAACTACAGGCCAATATCACAGATGGACATAGATGCAAAAATCCTCAACAAAATACTAGCAAACAGAATCCAACAGCACATTAAAAGGGTCATACACCATGATCAAGTGGGGTTTATCCCCAAAATGCAAGGATTCTTCAATATACACAAATCAATCAATGTGATACACCATATTAACAAACTGGATGATAAAAACCATATGATACTCAATAGAATAATCTCAATCTCATATTGATAATCTCAATAGATACTTAGTAGTTTAATGAATAACTATGTGTGAAGCCCTGCCCTAACAGCTTATCTCATTTCTCACAGCAGTCACACAATGATGTTTGACAGTTCTGCCTCCTATTTTACAGATGAGGAAACTGAAATCTAGTGAGATAACCCAAGATCATTCAGGTGTGAAGTGGTAGGTGGAGTTCAAACCTGAATCAGTCTGCCTTTGCAGTTTAGATTGGGAACTGTGGCAAGACAGTGTCTCCCTGTTACAGAAAGAAACGCCCTCTTCTGGGATGTCCTGTTCTTCCCACACTCCTGAGTCCTGGGGTGATGTGCTCCCACCAATCCTCAGGGTTCAAAGCTGAGGGTTGCTTTTCTAAAAACCACCCTGGGATGACACATTTTAAAAACAGAAGTGCCCCTTTTCCTTCTCATACCCCTAGCATTATTGCCACTTTCTGTCTCTTCAAGTTCTGTGGGATGGACTTAGGCAAAAAGCCACTCCCATAACCTCTTATTTTCTTTTTTTTTAAATGTTATTTAAAAAATATTATGATACAACCTGATGTGAGAAGAGGAGACACGGTCACTTTGTTTGAGCCTCTTTAGCGAAAGTCCAAGTAGCAAATGAACTTGATACTATTTCACTTTGTAGGAGGAAATAACATGTGTCCATTACTCAGCGATGAATCTAATGATAAAATCTCGATTGAGCCAGGTCTCTATTTTGTTAACATTTTTATTGCTACGTGCTCCCAATACAACAAACAGCATCAGTAGTGTACACTTTGATAAAAAGGAATTTTTAGCTTAGTAGAAAAGGAAGCTCAAAGATCAGAAGTGTAATGAATATATACATCTTTATGGGAGGTGTATGTGTGTGACCAGCTTTCTCTGTGTTCCCCCGTGGACCAGATGCATGCACGCGCAAGCAAACTAGAGGAGAATTTCATGCTCGGGAAATTTTTAGGGGGAAAAATGACTTCTATTTGAGGTTCAGGGATTGTTTTACAATCTGGAATTCACCTAATTCATTTGACTTTCAAACGTCTTGCACCAAGTAGCAGCGATTCTTTAGAGGTATAGAGTCAATAGGTGAAGCTGTTGTTTTTACCATGGTTAAAATGCTAACGTTCTTGCACATTCTGTGCCTTGAGAAGTTAACATATCTATATTTTAGTTTGCATAATGTATTTTTAGACAGTTCAGGAACTGACCTCCAAATCATTATGCTGTCAACACTTATCTTTCTTTTTTCTTTTAAGTGTAATTCATGAAGTATTTATCTCCTTCACATACTTCTTTTTTGGTGTTTCTAATTCCCTATTTCATTAAACAGCGAGCTATCTGAGCCCATACTATTTTATGTTTCATCGAAGGGGAAAAAGTTACCAACTTTGCATCAACTACTCTAAAAATGCAAAATTTGCATAACATCAATTTTGTTCAATTTTAGCTCTTTGATTTGACTGCTGTAGTTTGCTTAAATTTCTCCTCTATGTACAGAACAAAGCATGCATCTCTAATTATGTCTCTCTAGTTTACCAAAATATGTCATTGATATTAGCGTAAATATTTAGTACATAAAAATACTATCAAGAAAAAAAATCAACTTTTAATAAATATCTTCAGTTTTGAATTCTATATACAAGTACTTTACATCTACTCCCTGGAGAGAGCATTTCTGGCCTCACTGTGAGTAAGGTGATCACTGACATAAATTACTAGCACATTATTGCAGTCAGATGCATGGTGGTTGTGAACATGTGGATATGAACCATGAGGAAAATAAATATTGCAACCATTGACAAATGCTTTCTAGAAGCTGCTTCCAGAGCCCTAAAGCCCTGCTATACTTGATTGTTATTTCTCGTTCAACGATGCTTTTCTCAGCTACTGACATACAAACAAATGATCTCAGTACATTTTTCCTTTGTTAATAATTACAGTACATTGAGTATACCTGTTTGTATATGTCAACAATGGGACAATTAAAAACAACACAGGAAAGCAGGACAATTCAATGGTGTCTATTGAGGCCCTGGTAAAGGGTTTCCATTTTGTCCTGCACAGGCTCATTTACTGGTCTCTGTTCCCTGTGACTACGAGTATACTAAGACACCAAACTTATTCTTTTTTATTTAAAGTATGGAAGGTAATAGGTAAAGTTGAAATCTCTATATCTGTAGCTTATCTGTTTTTTTCCTTTTTCTGTAATTTAGGTGTCACATTGTTGATCAAACAAAACCACACAACAAAACCCTTTGTATTGTCAGTAGTGGTGTTTCTAACTTCTTTGTAATATTCTGCTTTGAAAATCAACTCATAGAACGTCAAATAAGGCAATACTCAATAACAGGCACCTAGAATATCCAGAAATGTAATATAGTAAACAATCATTTGAGAACACATCTCTTAAAATAATACTGATTTCTGCAATATACAGTATTTACACAACAGCTGCAAATTTGCTCATACAATATTTCTAATATAGATAAATAGGAATACAAGTCTAAGAATTCTTTGCTCCATTTTTAAAACCTTTTGTTAAAATGTAAACCATTGGCACCTCTTTTTTATTTTTACTGTAACTTTTTTAAAACAACAAAAAAATCAGCTGATATGCACAATTGATTCCAGTCCCTTTTCTGCTTTAGAAAATGACCAACACGCTTAGCAACTTACTTTCCTTCGGTTAATAATCTTTGGTGCTTTCTTCCAATGAATTCTGGTAAATGAGTCAATGCAGAACAAAAGGAGGATGAAAGCAACTAGAAAGTGAACCAGCACTTTTTGTTCTTCCATGTACAGATAAAATGAGTTGATGATTTATGGAGATTTCCACTTTAAACAAGCTGTATGCACCACGGGGAGAGCGAGCTTGTCCAGATTTTCCATTGATGTCTAGCCTTTTGGCTTCACTTTCTTATCTTTCCAACGTGGATGATCTTAGCGGACGTCTCTTGTCAATAATCTTTTCATCTTTCTTTGAGGTTCTTGCCTGAGAAGAAGCACCTATGGAATCACTGGCTGCAAGGAAGGGGGCAGCAGCCATTTGTGGAGATGAACTGAGGTGGCCACTCTTGGTGGGTGGGGAGGCCAGTCTCAGAGTCTTATTTTCTGCTGGCTGAGCTCTCCTCTGGGGTAGGTTAGCACCACTGGATTTACTGTTTGGCCTGAAAGCAGCATGTGCATTTGGACCTCCTACAGAAGAGATCCTGCTCAAAGATTTCTTCTTCTCAGCAGGAGTCTCTGAATAGTAAGGAACCAAAGATGTAGGCATCATTAGAGATTCGGGGAGGTCACTGGAGTTAAAGATAGCATCATCATGAGTTTCAGCAGCTTCTGGAAGGTATGGTGGTGGCAGGGTGCTGCTGCGCTTGCTACATGACTCACAACATAACTTGTTATAACCTGGTATGGAGCAGTATCGTGCCAGCACCTCCATTTGACAGAATATGGATTTATCTCCCAAACATGGCTCATCTGCAAAGATTAAAAGACAACAAAATGAGACATACATCCAAACATAAAAGGAGGACAACATGGATGGAGCTAGAGGGCATTAAGCTAAGTGAAATAAATCAGACAGAGAAAGATAAATATTGTATGATTTCACTTATATGTGGAATCTAAAAAACAGAACAAACAAAACAAAAAACAGAATCACAGATACAGAGAACAAATGGGTGATTGCTGAGGGAGGGGCAAAACAGGTGAAGGGGATTAAGAGGTACAAACCTCCAGTTATAAAATAAATAAGCCATAGGGATGTGACATACAGCATAAGGAATATGGCCAGTCACATGTTAATAACTTTCTATGGGGACAGAATTACTGTGGTGATCATTTCATAATGTATGCAAATACGTTATGCATAGTGTATGCAAAATCACTAGGTAGTACATCTGAAACTAACAAAATACTGTATTTCAGCTATATTTCATTTTAAATATAAAAATAAATATAACTAAAAATGAATAAAAGGAGGGAAGAAATTTAAATCGTATGTGACTATAAAAAATTTTAAGTAAAATCTAACATTTATGGGAGTTGTCCACATTAGACTTCACGTTAAAAATATGACTATTATGATGAATTTACTAAAATAAGTATTCTTTATGTGCAAAGCACTTGAATTGACCAGCACTTTCACAGCTCCATCAAGAGTCTTCAGATCAAGGGTAATTTTTTCTTCCTAGTAGAAATACATATCTGATTTTAGACTGAGAAAATAGAACTAGTTTTACCATATTTTTAAGATATAGAGGGCACCGGTTTTTTTCATTTTATGATATTTCTTTCTTTATAATAGAGTAGCCTCTATATTAAATTTAAATTTAAAATCAAAATAAATATTAAAGACCTGTTGGAACATATTAAATCTTAAAACTATATTACCAAAAGAAAAATCAAGATACTATTTTGATTTGGAGACCATTCTCCAGAGTGAAGGCAACAGTTTCATGTTTACCATTGAATGTTCTCAGGTTATTTGTTATTTGAAAGCACAAATCTGGGTAAAGGGTGCCAACTTTCTTATGAATAATTCATGGTTCTTTAATTTCATTGAATTGATAGTACTTTAAAGGGTACTAAAGTAACACCCACAAAACACTTGGTAGGTATGTGTGTACAGACTATTTCTATTATTTTTTAATTTTATTAATCATAGGTTATAAGAATTAGATTTCAAAAAATCCAAACATTGAGCTCATGAAAATGTTAGCTCATATTTCTTTTCAGCCATTCCAGAGCATATCCTATGCAGAGAGCCCATGCACACAGTCCAACACAGAATACTGATCCCATATCCAATTAATAAATGCAAAGAATTGTAAATTGTGGCATTTATGTAATATAATCACTTAAAATTACAATGTAATATTGGGTGATTCTACATTTCTAGGTAAGGAACCTGCTATATAACTTGCCAAAAAAATTAAATCCCTTTTCTAAAGTTTGAGGGGAAAAAAAGAGCGTCAGTTGTCAGGGCCAAAACAGGCTAAACTTACCACCTTTGTTAGCGTTATAATGCCATGCCCACTTCCCAAGTGGTGGAATGACTTGTATTTCCCTCACATTTACACAACTATGATACAGTATGATGTGTTTGAATATTTCATATTAGCTAAGATAATAATCTAATTAGGTTGTAAATGCCTGAGAATCACATTAATGGTTTTCACCTCAAGTATCAATCCCTTTTCCTATCTGAATTATTTTTTCTATGTCTATAGCTTTCTATGCCTATAACATTTTCTTTTGGCTTAAGGAAAAGTATCAAGCAAATTCTTGCTGACAGTTGGGCATATTTGCAGAAATATATACCTCTACCATGTTAAGATCAATAAAGCTTACTCGAAAAGTGTTTAACCTCCTGACAGTAATGCCTATGTAAGAGTAAAATACTATGGTGACAGGAAACGTTATTGCTTCTAACTAGGTAAATTTGTTCTTTTGGCTTTTACTTGTGATTTGAAGTTTCAAATATACTTTCCAGAGAAAAATGATTAAATATGTAAGTCCTTTGTCACCCCCTCATGGTCATACTTGTTCATGCCACCCCACATTTCAAAGGAAAATGTACAAAGAAATATTTTATAAGGTTTCTTTGGAAGAGTAGACAGGCAGTGGGAGGATAGGAAGAGAGAGAGGGAGAGAGAGACAGGCACAGAGAATCAGAGGGGAAGGGACACGGGGGCTGGGAAAGAGAGAAGGCAGGGAAGGCAAGAGGCACAGGGAGATGGAGAGACAGATGCAGAGTGGTAGAGACAGGGAGGTGGGCAGGGAGGGTGAGGAAGGACAGAGAAAAGTGGAGGAGAAAGAGAGACACTGACAGACACATGTGCCAGAAAGGGGAGAAGGAGGAGTGTTAGAGAGAAAAAGAGGGAAATAGAGAAAAAGGAGAGAGTCAGGAAGAGGTGAGGAGAGAGAGGAGAGGAAATGGAGAGAGCAGGAGAAAGAGAGAAAAGAGGTAGAGGTAGGGAGACTAGGAGGGGGAGAGAGAGAAAAGCACGAGTGATATACACAGAAAGTGAGCAACATACAGACAGCAAGTGACAGCAAGTCAGAGACTGAGAGAGAAACCCACAGAGGAAAGGAGAGGAGAGAAAAATGGAGATACAAAATGAGACACAGAGCTTCCCTGGTGGCGCAGCGGTTGGGAGTCCGCCTGCCGATGCAGGGGACACGGGTTCGTGCCCCGGTCCGGGAAGATCCCACATGCCGCGGAGCGGCTGGGCCCGTGAGCCATGGCTGCTGAGCCTGCGCGTCTGGAGCCTGTGCTCCGCAACGGGAGAGGCCACAACAGTAAGAGGCCTGCATACCGCAAAAAAAAAAAAAAAAAAAGAGACACTAAGGACACAGACAGATGCAGAGAGAGAAAAGGAGGAAGAAGGCGACAGTGATAGAAACTGAAACCATCCAATATATGCTATTTGTTTTACAATAGCAAATTGAAATTATACAGATGTCCCCTGACTTATGACGGTTCTACTTATGATTTTTGGACTTTATGATGGTGTGAAAGCCATATGCATTCAGTAGTACTTTGAATTTGGATCTTTTCTGAGCTAGGGATACATAGAATGATACTCTTTTGTGATGCTGGGCAGGGCAGCAGCTGCAGCTCCCAGTCAGCCAGGCGACCACGAGGGCGAATGACTGACACACTTATAACCATTCTGTACCCAAACAACCATTCTGCTTTTTACCTTCAGTATAGTATTCAATAAATTATATGAAGTATTCAACACTTTATTATCAAATAGGTCTTGTGTTAGAAGATTTTGCCCAACTGTAGGCAAACGTAAGTGTTTGGAGCACGTTTAACACTAGGCTATGGTGTTCAGTAGGTCAGGTGTTTTAAATGCATTTTCGACTGACAGTATTTTCAACTTAGGATGAGTTTATCAGGATGTAACTCCATTGTAAATTGAGGAAGATCTGTACATTAAAGAAAAGAGACTCTGCTTTTGCAATATGGCAAGAGTAAGTTAGGCAAATTTTAGTATATGCACAAGGTATCTATTTTGAAAGCACGCTGTTCAAGCCTATGGAAATGGATAGGCAGGTATTGGAAGTGGCTTTGTGAACAACATTTATCATCCACATGCCTAAATTGAATGATTTTAGTAAAGTAATGCCAAACCTTCTTCATTATTATGCCTTTGACAATGATGTGAAGTCATAAAGAAAATCAAAGAGAGAAAACAAGTAGCTCCTTCTAGAAACACAAATTGACAGAAGCTACATATACATGACACGGCCCTCACCCCAGCATTACTGCCTACTGGGAACCACAGAGGCCGCAGCGGTTATGATAACTAAATGGAGGGGACATTGCTGCAGACACCCATCTTAAAGAACTCTATTAAGCTAATATTTCAAGGGTGTTTTCCTTTAGTCATTTTTCAGTAAGCAAATGGAAATTCCACAGCTTGCCCCGAAAGGAAGTTCTGCTTTTTGAGGCTCAAAAACCATGATCAGAACGGTGAAATCAATCAGTGTCACACCTACCATTACAGGGAGGCAGCTGACAGGCTCGGACAGACTCAGGCTTTTCACCATCGCAGTGGTCACCCGCCCTGCAGAGGACCTGCCTCACCTCTGTCCCTTCGCCGCAGGTTACCGAACACTACAGAAACAAAGGCTGTGATTACAGACGTTTATTCCACCAGGGCTGTCTTTCTTCCTTTCGCCATGTGCACACTTAGACACACACATGCACACACGAGCACACACGCATACACAGCTCTGGAGTTCTTTCTCTATGGCCCAGTGTTACAGTGACTTGGGAGACAGAGAATCCTAGCTTTATACCCTGGGAGCATTGTTCTTCCTCTGAAAGCTTCATAGAATTGCTGTATGACTAAATGAAGGCAAAGGAGACAATGTATATAAAACAGTTATGCCTGGCATGTAGAAAGTATTTGATGCCAAACAAATCATTGTTATAATGTAACACCTTCTGTAGTTCCTGAAAGCAGTAGTGGAGCCTGTTTTCAGAGAGCCCTCACGGACTGAGCTTCCCATTCTCTCACCTTCCTTACAAATGGTGAATTTACTGACATGCTATGTTGGTTAATTAAACCTCTTTGGAACTACTATTACTCTATTCCCACAACTTCATTTCTTTAAGGAATGGGCTAACTGCTCTAAAACTAAGCCCAGAAGCAGCCGTGCTATTGATCTAGGTAGGAGCTGTAGAGGAGGGATGCTTGTTCCAGGACTCTGAGGGGAACGAGACATGAGTTATCCTTAAGGTCCTGTGCAGGTCACTTTCATGTGCCTGTTCCTTCCCTCCTGGGCCTGCTCTCCACTTCCTCCTTTGTCCTCTGTCTACTTTTTGCTGCCCTTTCCTCCGATCCACTCTACTATCACCCCCTGATTCTTCATTTGGAGTTTTTAGATATATCAAAGAACTGTGGTAAATACGGGCAATGAGACACTGATTCAGCCAGTCACCACGCAGACGTCATTTGGACAGGCACCGACTGGGCGCTGGGGAAGCAAAGCACCTGGTTTTTTGAGAAATGCATGGACTAGTGGCAAGCACAGGCTCAAAGACAGGAGTTACAGTACACTGCTGTGACCAGCAAGCCACTGGAAGGCCTCTTTGCCTTTGGAATGCAGAGGAAGGACTGCCGGGAAGGGCAGCCCTGGAAGGCGGTATCTTGGACCATGGAGCTGAGCCTTGGTGGATGAGGGGCAGATGGTCACATAGGAGGAGGGGGAAGGGCAAGCCAGCCAAAAGGGAGGAGGCTCAGACCAGCATGGTCTTTGAAACAGTAAACAGTTTACTCAGACTGGGACAGAGAGTTAGAATAAAGGAAGATGAACAAAGAAGAGTTATCATGGGATTTATTGTGGTTATCATTTTGCAATGTATACAAATATCCAATCATTAAGCTGTACACCTGACTCTAAGGGAACGTTACATCAACTATACTTCAACAAAAAGAAAAAAAAGAAGCGTTCGTGTGGTGTCAAATGGGGCAGGGCCCTGCATTCAAGGTCAGGGGTTTGGAATGTATCCAGGAGGAAAGGTGCAGTCCAGAAAAAATACCGGACAGAAGATCAGTCACTTTTCAGAGGCCTCTGTGTCACAAGACATCCAAACGTGGTTTGCCCCCATCAACTAATCTTTCATGCAAACACTGTTTTAACCTGTGAGTTTTTCCTAATACCTACAGATGCGTAATGCTTCCAAAATATGTGACAGTTTTGCAATTCACACAAAGCCTACCTGATACGGAAGCCAAATTAAAATACACTTCACGTGCCTACCCCTCCCCCGCCGCGCCCCCCCCCCCCCCCCCGCCAACGCACACAGAATTCGCACACCCACCTCATTCCAGGGCCCCGTTTTCCACTGGGCCGGGCAGGGCACTCTGTTACAAGGCCGGCGGCTCTCTGGACGGCCACCCACGCAGTACTTGCTGTGCACCGAGCGGTTGGTGCCATCGTGGGACGGCTGGAGGCAGCGCACGGCACGGAGCTGATAGCCGGAACTGCCGCAGGTTTTGGTGCAGTGCTCCCACTCTTCTGCCGCCCAGCTGAGGATGGGGGTTAAGACTGAACTTGGCGACCGGGCTGCGTGGTGTGCCCCTCCCTGCACCGCAAGCCTAGCTCTTTCTGCCCTCTGAATGACGTGCCCCCGCCCCGCGGGGCAGGTTCAGAAAGACGGGCGCATCAAACAAAAAGTCTTAAAACTTTCTAACAGTCATAGGTGGGGCACATCTATTTGTTATGCCCTAGTGTTCTGTCTCCCAGTGACTCTGAAACAACCTTCTCTTTTCCAAAAGGATCATCCACAGGGGGTTTCTGAAACTCATCTTAAAGTTGTCCCCTTAGGTTCAGGCATGATGGTAGTTTCCCAAAATAGCACCAACTCATAAAGAAGATGTGGCACATATATCCAATGGGATATTACTCAGCCATAAAAAATGAAATAATGCCATTTACAGCAGCACGAATGGACCTAGAGATTATCATACTAAGTGAAGGAAGTCAGAGAAAGACAAGTCTCATGATATCACTTACATGTGGAATCTAAAAATATGCTAAAAATGAACTTATTTACAAAACAGAAATAGATTCACACACATAGAAAACAAACTTATGGTTACCAAAGGGGAAAGGGGGTGGAGGAGTGATAAATTAAGAGTTTGGGATTAGCAGATACAAACTGCTATATATAAAAGAGATAATCAACAAGAACCCCACTATATAGCACAGGGAACTCTACTCAATATTTTGTAATAACCTATAAGGGAAAAGAATCTGAAAAAGAACATATATATATATATATATGTATATATATATATATATATATATATATATATATATACATATATGTATATGTATGTATGTATAACTGAATCACTTTGCTGTCTACCTAAAACTAACACAACATTGTAAATCAACTATACTTCAATAAAAATAAAATAAAATAGAAACCAACTCATTATAATAAATAATTATAAAATTATAAAAACCAACTCATTAAAATAAATAAAACCAACTAATTCTCAGCCATATTGCCTCACGGTGTTAAATATTTGAAAGGAAATTAAAAAAGGCTCCATCTGATGCCTGCTATGACAAGGTGATTTGGTTGCTGCTGCTTTTTCATTACCTCATGAGTTTACTCATGTTTGAATATTCTAAATGAGATTACAGTTCCATCTCTATGGTTGTTGCTGTGAAGGCTACCTGACATATCCATCATGTTTGGAAAATTCAGTTCTTCATATAGGCCCTTATTGGACCTGATGACAAGGTAAAGGTTGTATGCATCTGGGCCTGAGCAGAAACTGCTTCCATGAATGTACCTGATAGAAATATTTCCAAGGAATTCATTTTCAAAAAGATATCCCAAATTCTATGTCCAAATTCAATGTCAGTGCCCCAGCCCTCTCCAAATTAGCTATGGATACAATATTACAGACAGTTCGTCATTGCATATGTCCTAAAGGGTTGTCACCATTGATTCCCACTAGGTAATCAATCTGTTAGTATGTAATGGAGGCATACTATTTATCCTTTCCAAAGTTACTTTCCCTGTGCAATTTTTTTTCTTTTTTGTATGTATGGAGCACCAAAATATAAACAGGTTAAAACCTTGGCAGTCTTTGCTATTCAGAGTTTAAGACTGCTATAGGTTTTCAACTGGCAGTAGAATGAATTGTGGCAACTAAGAAATTACTCAATTTTGAAGGCTTTCACTGTGACTCTCATTTAAAGATAGGTGTTAACATGAGAAGTATATACTTCATAGTCATAGATACTTTTTGTTACCTTTATTCCCTCCTGAAATTCCCAGAATGACAATAAAAAAATACATAAAATGGCATATACTCATAAAGTGTTCAGCATGATGGTTTGATTTACATATATTGTTAGATGACTACCACAACAGGTTTAGTTAAATCCATCATCTCATATAGATGCAAAGAAATAAAAGAAAAAAAAATTCTCCTTGTGGTGAGAACTCTCAGGATCTACTGTCTCCATAACATTTCTATGTATCATACAGCCGTTTAATGCTGCATTCTATACACATGTGAACAGCCAATGTTCACCAGACATAGAAAGTCTCTAATGCAAATGCTGAATGAAGGGAAAAAAGAAATAGAAGAAGTAATACACAAAAAAGCAAATAATCTTTAAGAGCCTAAGAAAGATAAATGAATATATTACATCTTTGAAATAAGAATCAAATGTCTGGAAAACAGAACATTTGATAAACAAAACAGCGCTTGGATGTTAAAACTCTCTTGGATGTTAATGACATAATAGCAAAAATGGAAAAATTCAGCAGGAAGAACAGTAAATACCAGGAGAGAAAATAAAAGAAAAGAGTTAGATCTGTCTAGAAACCCTAACTACAAATTTCCCAGAAAGAATACTGAAAATCATAGGGGAAACTTTTCAAAGAAAAAATACAAGAAAATTTCCCAGAGGTAAAAGATATTAGTTTTGTGTTTTAAAAAGTCTACAAGTATACAGCACAAGAGATGAGAAAAAATGAGCATGAAGACAGTTTATCACTATGAAATTTCAAGACACTAGGAACAAAATGATCCTACAAACTTTGAAAGAAAGAAAAAAAAAGAGGTCATATAGAAATAATTGAGAATTAGAATAGCAAATGACTTTTCAAGAGCATAACTGGAGTCTAGAAAATAATGGAGCAAGTTTATAAATTCTGAGAAAAATATATTATATGTTGGAATGGTATACATACGTGTGTATCCAAATGGTCAAGAGTAAGAGTAGAAGAAAGACTTCTTATATACCCTTATACTTTAACCTCTTATATACTTTTCTTAGGTGTATAGAAGCTTAATTCTTATATAAAATTTTTCCTTTGTATATAGTTTTTTCATGAAATGACTGAAAGATATACCCTACCAGAATGAATGAATACTCTAAAAGATAAAAAGGATGCAGAAAACAGGAGGTCCAATACAAGAGACATGCAGTAGGAATCCCTTGGAGGATGGTAAAAAGAAGCCCCAGGAAGGAAGCTGTGTACGAGCTCAGGCAGGAGCTAGAACACAGAGAACTCTCTGGGACATGTCTCTAAGAAGACACAAGGACAGGATACTTGGGTGCGTAGCATTTAGAGGAGAAGAGTTTGGGGATGAACTAGTGAAAAGTAGTAGAAAATGATACATAAAAATCAAGACATTCACTAACTCTAGGAGAAACAAAGTTTAGTAAGAAAAGAAACATAAGCAGAGCATGCTAAGTGACTCAACTGTCAAGAGAGACACATGTTGTTAGAATAATATGAACTCTGAATATCAATATCAGTATTGATACACACACACACACACACGCACACACACAAATGAATCTATACATAAAACAGAAAGAGACTCACAGACATAGAAAACAAACTCAAACTTATGGTTACCAAAGGGGAAAGGGAGGGGAGGAGGGATAAATTAAGAGTATGGGATTAACAGATACAAACTACTATACATAAAATAGAAAAGCAACAAAGATTTACTGTATAGCACAGGGACCTATTGATATATTCAATGTCTTGTAATAACCTATAACGTAAGATAATCTAAGAAAAAATACATAACTGAATCACTTTGCTGTACACCTGAAACTAACACAATATTGTAACTCAACTATATTTCAATAAAAAAAGAGAATAATAAATAAAAGCAGTTATTTTTGAGAAGCAGAGATATGGGAAAAAAACCCACAGGACTACAGCTTTATATAATTCCTGTGAAATGATCTGATCATTGTAACCAGGTATATGCATTAGCTTTGACTAAAAGTTAAGTTAAAACTAAAAAGAGCTAAAGACATTTAAATCCTTTTTTTTTTGTCCTCAGTATATGATAGTTAAAATAAACACTTACAGTGGATGTGTACACTCTTGAATATTGCACATTCTTCTAATAGGTTTTGGTTTTTTGTTGGCCTCACAGAAGCTACGATGAACCATTTTATTATCACTTTTCCTACGGCATCCATATTTAGTGTACTGGAAACCTGGTAAGGGAAATAGATTTCTTTGGATTTAATCACTTATTCATTCCATCATACATTGGATCATTCACTCATTCATTCATTTATCAAATATTTATTGAGTCATAAGTCAGGCACTGATCTAGGTGCTGAAGTTTCAGAAGCAAATTAAATAGTTAAATAAAAATTAAATAAACAAAATCCTTTATCTTTAATAAATATTACAAAGTATTAAATAGCAACTGCATGCTTGTTAATAAACTAGACCCTGATAAACAGTCTCCTGTGAGAGTCAGATATGAAAACTATGGCGACAATACCCAGTAACATAGGCTTCTACAGAAAAGACATATAGAAAATTGTAGGTCTCTTTGAATGGCTGAAGTACCATATGTGAAGTGGGTGGGAGATGGGAAAGGATCTGTTCTTAAAAGCCTTGAATGCCAGACAAATGTTTGGACTTTATCCAGGGAGTTATTGAAGGTCTCCACAAGCACTGACTTAGACGTTTAAAAAAATATATGTGTATATATTTTTTAATTTTGAAAAATTTCAAATCTACAAAAAAGGTGTAAGGAAAGCACAATGAACATGTTACATGCCTTGCATCTAGATTAACTTTGTGCTACCGTGTCACCATATTTGATATATATTTATATATATATTAGTTATAATATATAAGACACATACTATATATACATTTATATATAAAATGTTGCTGAACCATTTGAGAGTAAGTTGCTGACATCCTGATTCTTCACTTCTAAATACCTCAGCTCATAACAAGCACATTCTCTTACATAACCACAATATAATCTTAAAATCAGAATATTTAACACAAATATAATACTATTATCTAGTGTAAAGACGATATTCAAAATTTATCAATTGTCCCTAGAATGTTCTTTATAGCAATGTTTTTCCGATCAATGATCATGCACTGCATTTAGTTTTCACAGAATTAGTTAGGAATAATTTCTGAGCCTCTTTTTGTCTTTTAATATTTTTGAAATGTATAAGCCAGCTATTTTGTAAAATGTCCCACAATTTGGGTTTATTTGTCAACTAATGATTAGATTCATTCAGGTTTTCACTTTGGGCAAGAATATTACATAAATTATGTTGTGTCAAATATCATATATTAACTCATATATGTGGAATCTAGAAAATGGTACAGATGAACCGGTTTGCAAGGCAGAAAGAGAGACACAAACGTAGAGAACAAACATACGGACACCAAGGGGGGAAAGGAGGGGTGGGATGAACTGGGAGATTGGGATTGACATATATACACTAACATGTATAAAACAGATAACTAAGGAGAACCTTCTGTATAGCACAGGGAACTCTACTTCACTTCGCTGTACAGTAGAAACTAACACAACAGTGTAAAACAACTATACCCCCGTAAAAAAAAGAATTATGTTGTGTCTTTAGGGTAACACATTAGGAGACTGAAGGATCTGAATCAGGGAAATAATATAATTCTATTCAAATTCATTCATTCATTCATTCATTCATTCATCCATTCAAGAAAGATTACCCTGGAAATAAACAAAGAGAAGAAAATCAAATTTAGTTGGCTAGTTAAGAGACCTTTGCAATAACCTTCCCTTCCAAAGTTGTGAAGGAAACCTGGTGAGGGAGGAATAGATCTGGTAGATATCAAAAAAGTGTTTCTGATAAGTCTTGTGACCAAGTAGATGTTGACAATACAATAGAAGGGAGGATCCAAATTAAATAAGCATCTTGTGATGAATAAAGTGTCATTTAAAATAATTATCTAAAAACATTTTATGCCCCCTCTGGAGAAAAAAAAATCTTTGAATTTAAAATTATGAAATATTTACCCAGGCATTCCCTATACAAACAACAAAATAATTTCTTGTGCTCAATTAGTCAGTATCCTTGTGAGAGAATTCTGTCTAGGCCAGTTCTATTCTGGAGTATTTGTTGTTCTGAACTAGAGGAATGGATGATGGCAGAGATTGAGAAACTCTGAGAACAGCTTAATGGATCTACTCTAGAGAGAGCAGAGAGGCAGCAGAATGCAGTACAGACATGTATGAAGCCAGACTACCTCCCTGGGTTTGTATCTCATGGCCCCAGGCAAATTACTGATCTTCCCTGTGCTTCAGTTTCCCTATCAGTATGATAGAGGTAATAATAGTACTGACCTCATAGAGCCATTGTGAGCATTCATCATTAATATGTAAAATGGTATCTGGTACATAGTGCAACTAAGAGCTCTTTCATTATTAACACTGAAAAGAAATGCATAGGTATGGAAAGTAAAAGTGGAAAAGAAGAAAGGCAAGAACCAGAGGACACTGAATTTGGGAGAGTCTGGAAAGAGTAAAGTGACTAAGGGTAACACTACATGGATATGAGACAAGGAGGAAAGGCAAGGGTAAAATCCCCTTGGTAGAAGGTCTACCACTGTTATGAATGGATTCCTATCCTTTGTAGGTCCTGAGATTTCAGTCAAAATGCTTTGTATTATTCAGTTTTGGTTATAGTTGGTGTTTCTCAGATTGTGGCCTCAATTAGAGACAATCCTTAAGGCAGAAGGAAGAAGATTGGCTTTTATATGAATTACATTTTAATATAATAAATGTGTTCAATTGTTACCTCCACCACAGGGTTTGGAACACTGAGACCAGCTCTTCAATGCCCACTCAAAAGTATCTAATTCTTCCTGGATGACATTGTTGTTGTTGATTGTAGGTGCAGAGTCCTCATGGATGATGTACTTATATGTCAGGCTAGAGCGCGTATCATTCTCTTGAGGTATAATCTAACATACACATGAAATAGATATGTAAATCACCTGAGAGAGTTTTAAATTTGAATGAAAAAATTACAAATAGTTCAGAATGTGTATCTTATTAAAATGGGAAGACTTTCAAGTAGTTTCTAAAAATAGAATGTTTTTCTATCACTAAAGTACAGGTATGCGCTGTTTAAGAAAAAAAAAAGCAAATATATAAAATATCTTAACATTAAAAAGTAAAAAAAAATCCACTGAAGGGTAAGAAAAAAATTTGTATTATAAAAATAATAACCTTACAATAAAATTCACCACAAATTTCCTCAAGTTATATATCTCCTGAGTGTACTTAAAAATTATTGTTTGAAAGACTATTTTGTTATGATAATAAAGATAATAATGTTCCATCCAGAAAATATAGACACCATGGAAAAATATAAAGAAAATAAAAATCATCCATAATTCCAGTAAACCAGAGAAAACTAAAGTCACTTTTATTATTTTGGGATATAGCCTCAAGATATTTGCATATTATCTGTGTGTGTGTGTGTGTGTGTGTGTACACATACATACTTTTCTGGTCTTGCTTATTTCACTTAATGTGTCACACACATTTCCCAAGACAGTAAATATTCTTTGAAGACATACATTTTTTTTTTTTTTTTTTTTTGTGTGGTACGTGGGCCTCTCACTGTTGTGGCCTCTGCCACTGCGGAGCACAGGCTGTGGACGCACAGGCTCAGTAGCCATGGCTCACGGGCTCAGGCGCTCCATGGCATGTGGGATCCTCCTGGACCGGGGCGCGAACCCATGTCCCCTGCATCGGCAGGCAGACTCTCAACCACTGTGCCACCAGGGAAGCCCTGAAGACATACTTTTAAATGTCAGCATAGTGTTTAATCCTAGTGTGCGTTATTTAATCATATAAATGAATATTTATATTTTATCCCCAGTTTTGTGATGATTTCTGATTCTCTTTAGTGTGCTAAAGGGTACAAACACTTTTTTATAGCTCTCATAATAGACTAGTGAATGGCTCTTCAGAATAGTTAAACAATTATTACTTTCATAATGAAAGTATATGACAATGTCCCCATTCAGCACTGCATATTATATCATTTTCCTCTTTGTTAACCGAATGGGCAAAAGATTGTTGTTTTAATCGTTATTTATTTGATAAATAGTAAAGTTTAATTTTCCTAAGTTTATTGGTCACTTGTACTTTGCCCACTATGTGTTTCATGTTCATGTCAGGTCCTCTTTTTTTTATTGCTATACATACCTTCTTTTCCTAAATAATCTATGCAACAGGAATATTAATCCTTTTTATAAGAAACTTTGCAAACATATTCTGTTTTTTATTTGATTTTTAGTTCATTAGCAAAGTACTCTTTTTAAAAAAAATAGTTTTTACTGACTTTCATGTAGCTTTTATAGGATTATATCAATTACACAAAAGGAGAAACATGTGCAGTTCATTAGTGGTTTTTTTTTTTTTTTCCGGTACGTGGGCCTCTCACTGTTGTGGCCTCTCCCGTTGCGGAGCACAGGCTCCGGACGCGCAGGCTCAGCGGCCATGACTCCATGGCATGTGGGATCTTCCCGGACCGGGGCACGAATGCGTGTCCCCTGCATTGGCAGGCAGACTTGCAACCACTGCGCCACCAGGAAAGCCCCCATTAGTGTTTTAAACTAAACTTTTAGAAACAGCTTTTGTTTGATACTAAACCCGCTAGGATGAAGGATTTGGTTAGCTGGGTTCTCTTTTTTTCCCCTTAGTCTTTGTTTTTAAAACAGTATTAAAAATTGAGCATCAATCCCTATATTGGCCCTTATATGTGGCCAGATGTCTAAGCTTTCAACCCCAGATGGCTTAGCTGCCATGCTCTGGGGCTCCGAACCTGGGGTTCCAGTCTTTCAGAGAGGAAAAGAAAGGCCATGATGACAGAGCACAGCTTGTCCATATCCCCTGTCCCAGCTACACATTTCCTTCTTATATCGCCAGCCCACATGGCTCCCTGGGGTCACACTAATATCACTGGCAAAGACTTAAGGCAGGGCTCTGAGGCCAGACACCTGTGCTCCTGGAAAAGAACGCTCTGTCATTACATACGAGTAAAACAGAGCTTCTGATCTCCAATCATTCGAACTTAAAATAATCTAAATAAAAGTTTGATTAATGTATATTTTCCTATAAAGTTATCTAACCTAAGGAAGAGAATGAGAGTCCAGAAATAAGCCCACTTAAATTTGGACAATTAATTTTTGACATAGATGAAAAGGCAATTTAATGGAGAAAGGATAGTTTTTTCAACAAATGGTGCTGGATATTGTGGTGGCTTAAAAAATGTGTCCACAAGTCTTTTGACACTTTCCCTCTCAATAAATGGAGCTTAATTCTTCTCCCCTTCGGTGAGGGGCTGGACTCAGTGACTTACTTCTAGTAAATAGCAGCAGACATGAAAGGATGTCACTTCTAAGATTAGGTTAAGACTGACTTCTGTCTTGGTTGCACTCTCTCACTTTCTCAGTCACTTGAATCACTCACTGTTGGAAGCCAGCTGTCATGTGAAAAGGACACTGAAGCAGCCAGTGGGCTCATGTAGTAAGGAACAGAAGCCTGTCAACCACCATGTGAAGAAGCTTGGGAGCAATCTTCCAAGGCCTTTCAACAACCATGTGACTGAGCTGGGAACTGAAAAGATTCTCCGCATTGGAGCCTTGAGGTGACTGCCGCCAGACCTGAGAGCATCTTCATGAGATGCCCTGAGCCAGAACTAGCCAGGTAAGCTACTACCAGATACCTGACCCAGAGAAGCTATGAGATAATACTGTTGCTTGTGTTCAGCCACCAAATTTGGGGTAATTTGTTATGCAACAATAGATAATATGGACATCCATATGCAAAACTAAGAACCTAACCTAGACAAAATGTATATAAAAATTAGCTTAAATGGTTCATAAATTTATATGATTGTAAAATGTAAAACTATAAAACTTACCCCAAAAAAGAAAATATTTTGACCTTGGATTAGGCAAAAAAAAATCTTATATAATAAGAAAGTCTTGATCCATAAAAGGAAAAACTGATAAACTGGACTTCAATAAAGTTAAAATATTTTCTTTGTGAAAGACATTACTAAGAGAAGGAAAAGAAACTACAGAGTAGAAGAAAATATTTGAAGGCCACATTTCACAGAGGACTTATATACTGAGCGTATATAAAGAACACTGAAAACTTAAAAACGAAAAAGCAACCTACTTTAACAATGGGCAAAAGATCTGAACAGAGACTTTATCAATGAGAAATAATTTTCAAATTTAAAAAAAGACTTAGAAGTGAGTGGGAAGATCTGATTTTAGATTAGTATAATATTTTTATAGGGAATCCAATAAATACTGGTATACAGAATCTAACAATATTCAAATTAAGTTGATGGCTTCTGCTTTCGTCCATGAGGAAGTAATAGAGTTGCCTTCCTGAAATTAAAAACAATAAAACTGGATAGAATATTTGAGCGAATTTTTTCTGCAATGAATAAGATGGCAAAGGACAATGATCCCTGTGAGAAGAGTAACATGCCAGGCGGGTCCTGGCTTCCTGACAGGGCCAGGTCTGGACCCTGATACTGGGAGCTGGAACCCAAACCAAGACAGCAGTCTCAGTGAACTGAGGAGGAGGGTGGAGTTCTGGAACTTTCAGGGCAGGGCACTAAAGAAAAGGGGGCTTCATGGAGGGTGGTCCAGAAAGCTGCATGGGTCTGAGACTGAGGGCTGGTCCGTGCATGCCCAGGCCAAGACACCATGCCGTCTGTGAATGAGTGGCTGCTGCAGGGCTGACAGCAGGACAGAGATACCTGAGGACAGGCAGGGCTGAGGGCCCTAGGTGTTCTTATGGCCTCCCTAACACTTCAGGTATTCAGTTAAGGCACCAGAAAGCCATGCCATAAAAATAAGAACAAAATTGAAATACACCAGCCCTTAGAAAGGATAAACCAAGCCTCAAAGGATTAGTGGGAATGGACAACAAATTAAGTACCAGACAGAATAAAACCTAGTGCTTTTAAGGAAGGCAACATAAACCAAATGCCCTGCAACTTATCATCTATACTGCTCAGTGTACAATAAAAAAGTGTAAGAAGTATGAAAATGTGAACCATAATCAAGAAAAGAAAAAGCAGCCCACAGAAGCAGACAGTATGAAATCTCAGGACTTAGAGGAAAAGTTGGACATAATGAGTGAAAATGCATGGACATCTCAGCAGAGAAATGAAAATTATAAAAAAAGAAAAAAGAACCGAATGGAAATTCTAGAAAACAAAAGTACACCATCTGACATGTAAACTTTACTGGATGGGCTCAGTGACAGATTGGAGACCACATAAGACAGTCAGTGAACTTGAACACAGTTCAACAGAAATTATCCAATTTGAAGGACAGAGAAAAGACAAAGATTACAAAAGGATGAACAAAGTCTAAGACACTTGTGGAACAATTTCAACTGGTTTAACATACATGTAAATGAGTCCCAGGAATAGAAAAGAAAGAGATGGGGAAAAAAACATAAACTTGAAGACATAATGGAAAATTTACCTCAATTTGGTGAAAAACATCAACCTACAGAGCCAAGATGCTTGGTGAACCCCAAGCCAGATACATACAAAGAACATCACAAACTAAGCATGTCGCAGACAAACTACGAAACAAACAAACCAAACCAAAACAAAAAGATAAGGAGAAAATTGTAAAATGCAGCCAGAGAAAACTGACACATTAAATGCACAGCAGCAACCAAAATGAGGTTGACTTCTCATCATAAATAACAGCTTCAAGAAGACAAATGCTACATAAATGAGTCAAAGACAGCTCCTGTATATTGGGCCCTAGGTCGCTTATTTATTCACAGCAAGTTGAGACCCACCCATTAGCTCTAAAGCCAGCTGGCACCAAACTCAGATTTTCATATATCCAGTTGTTTTAAATGTAGCCCCCAAAAGTAAATTTCTAGCCAACTGGAGCCTGCTTGCTGTGCACCCCAAATCCACTAATTATAAATAAGACTTTGTGGCTATCAGGACCCCAAGCTGCTGCTGCTAACTTTTGGAGTTCTCAGACCCAGAGTCTCCCTGCTGTGCTGCTGAGTGACATCACCTAGACACATAAACCCATTCTCGAGTTCCCCTTCCCTCACGAGTTACCTTGCCCTTGTCTCCCTCCTGATGGTGGCCCCATAAGCAAACCTGCTAAGGCATCACCCAAACAATATGTGTGGATGCTACTGCCACCTCATGGTCATATCTATGTCCTAGATCAGCCTCCAAATTCCTGGAGCTCCCTACAACAGAAAAACATCTTTAAAGTGCTGAGAGAGAAAACAAAACAAAACAAAAACTAGCCACCCCCAATTTTATATCTAGTGAAGATATCCTTTAAGAATGAGGGTGAAATAAAGATGTTTTCAGAGAATTGAAAGCTGAGAGAATAATTTGCTAGCATGCATACCTGCACCACGAGAAATGCTAAGGGAAGTTCTTTATATTGAAGGTAAAAGATACTAGATGGAAAATCAGATTTACAGAGAAAAACGAAGAGCATCAGAGATGGTAAATATGTAGCTAAATATAAAAATCTATTTTTTTCTCTTCTTGTCTTTAAAACATAACTGATTACTAAAATCAAAAATCACAATACTGTATTATTTGGTTTATAACATATATATAATAAAATATATGACAAAACTGCCCAAAGAATAAAGAGGGAAGGATACATGGAATTATAAAAAACAAGCAAGGTAAACATGTTTTGAGATAAATTAATTATAAAAATATAAACTAAACCAACTACATAGTGAGACTGTAATGCCACATACCAAGACAATAACAGGATCATGTAAAGGTCCATCGGTGTGAAGAGTTTCAATGTCATCTTCAATGTTATAATCCCATTCCACGCCAAGATCTATGAAGGTCTTCGACTTGGCTTCCTCCCCTTTGCCATTTAAAATATAGTGGCCTGTAGCCTGATTCTTAATTGCTGAAGGATGAAAAATGAGTAACCGGCATACATTTTATTTTATCATATTACAGCTTTGAAGATCCATATTAAGTCTATCCCCTTCTATAAATGAAAGACCATATTTATGAGCATCAAAGCAATCAGAATGAGTGTTACTTCTGATAGGACTCCTACTTCATTCATTAGGCATTCAAAATTCTCAAGAAGAATTCCTAACCAGTTAAAAACAGTGGCAAGATGGTTAAATAAGAAATAAAAATGAACAAATATTCCCATTTGAAAACAGTGCTGAAGAGGTCAACAGTTTCTAACCCATTGATCATACACATTTCCTTAGGAAGGTGGAAATATTTTAAAAATAATGGCTATTTCCACAACAATTAATACAAATGATTTATGCTAGGACAGAATATAATGTAATGTCTTTTTTTTTTTTTACTGTATATCTCTTTCAAGTTGAGGCAAAATATTATAGGTACTCAAAATAGTTGAACTAATTTTTAGGCCAACAAACAATTAGTCCTTATGACTATAAAATTCTAAGGTCACATTACCTACTTATATGACCAGGAAAAGCTCTTTACTGGTGATAGAATTTGTAATATACTATAGATATACTATACATTATAAAATAAAATGCTTTCTCTAATGGATAAAAAATAATAAACGGGATTTTAAAGTTTGGAGGTACATCGGCATTTAATGATGTTAGGAAATAAAATTTCAAAAGTTGTTACCATTACCGAAAATGTGCAGAAAACATGAGTAATTTTAGTTAAATGCATTTATTCCCCTTGAAATTTTTAAACTAGTCTAATTTTTCCAAGGAGAATAATCTGAATTCTAGAATGAAAAGTAGGGAATTTCAGTTACTGGAGAAAGAAATACAGCTAGACAGCAGAGACTATTTTGGAACCTAGTAGTGAATATACTTTAAATACCAAAAAGAAAAAAATTCTACGAAACACCATGAAACAATCCATTTTTTAAGTTACAAAAGTTTAGAAAAGTAATTTACTATAAATATTCATAGGTTTGACAGAGGTGTCAGTTTCAGAAATCTTCTTAGTGTTTTCATAGCTCAAGGAATACGTGAAAGCTATGTTTACATTTGTACATTCACTTTGAATACAAACCCCTTTAGAGTGACATTTCTACATGATCCTCTCATAAAGGAGGAAAAGAATCTTCTTTTAGAAATTATAAACAGGATAATTTGCAGATAATAAACAGAAAACATGCAGAAAATGAATCTGCATGTGCCAGTCAGAAACTGGACACATAACAGATATCAGGAAAATTTTTATTGGACTAGTAAAATCCAGATGTGGTTGCTTTTCAGTCAAAGAACTTAAAATGCACTAAAAAAAGAGGCATGCAGTATGGCACCAACCAAAATATCAGAACTAATTTGTCAACATAAATATGGCAAATTTTTCTGATATTATTCTTAATTTAGTGCATTTTATTAACATTTATTTTTCTCATCTCCTAATACAGAGCAAAAATGCATAACAAATTCAAACTTGTGAAATTATTTTTTTCCCTCATGTCATGATGAACCAACCCAGGTTGCACCAAAAATTAAAACTCTAGTTTTGAATATTTCTTATTTTAGAGAAAGAATAGTTGGGAGAAATGACCAACAAAAACCACATAGTAATGCATTTACATATAATTTTGAATTTATGTGTATATATAGATAGAGATACATACATATGTATCTCTATCTATATATTATTTCTTTGACATTTCTATGTTTTCAGTGCATGTTAAAGCAGAGCCAGCAGACAGAAACACTTACCAAGAATATGAGGAGAAGCCTCGTCTTCTTGGATTAACACATGTCTAGCACCAGGGGGTATATCAAACATCTTAAGGTACCCTTTGCATGTGTAGTAAATATTGGAGGGAGCAAAGAAGAAAACAAAAGCAACAACCATGGTTAGTCAGGCATTACATTCTAACTGCTCCTGTGTGCAGAAGAGGGCATCCATAAACCGAAAGAAGCAGTTTCAGAAATTAATTTCAAAGCATTGGTAGCTTTTGTGACATCTGGCATAAGATCAGAGGAATCTTTTTTTTTAATTAAGTTGAGGAAAAAAAATTAATCTAGTTTCTAACCCATTAGTCACTTATTTTGTGCTGATCTACAAATTGTGTCAACAATAATTCAGGCAAATACTATACTCTCTTGTGTCTCTCGATGTGATTTTAGTTTTCTAAACCAAGCTTTTGTACAGGGGTCCATTTTTAGTGCAATTAGTTGGTGAACTTCTTGAGATATTTTATCTGTCTATATACTATTTTAAAAGCCTAAGTAGCAAGTATAAACAGCTAAACTTCTAATTAATGAAATATCTTCAGATTTAAACACCTGCTTTATTCTAAAGAAATTACAAAAGAAAAACCAATGAGTAGCTTTCATTTATATTGTGATCAGCAATTAATTTGAAAGCTTTAAACAAGTTTTAAAGGGGAATGTTTTAAAATATGTGCTGTAGATTTGGTTGGAATATGTCTGCAGGTTATGTTGTGCATTGCCTCTACACGTACCCTAAGTTCAATCTTCTAATTGAGAAATCACAAAACCAGTATGCTGAATAGTTTGTCTTGGGTTTTAAAATCACATATCAATCATATTGCAGTCATTGTCTTATATAACAAACTTTCTTAGTATTATCATGTGTCCTAAAAATTATCTTAAGATCATTTAGAATTAAGATCCTAACCATAAATCAACAATAATCAGGGCAAATAGAGAAACCAAGATGTTTTACCTCGCTTGTAAGAAAATGAATATAGGAAGATTATGCAACTTATACACCTTCATTACATCATGAAACCTATAATTCATATATTACAATTATTGACAGAAATTCTGTTATAAATACAAAATTGCTTACGGAATCAGAAAGAAATCTGTTTTTCTGTCATTTCCTATATGGACAATTATTACCTGTGTGTAGATTTACCTAGCTCTTTTACAATATTTTTAGTGTCTTAACTAAACGGAGTGGTCATTTTGGGGTCAGGCTTTTCAGCACCTGAAATGTACCATGTTTGCCTGAGTGCAATAGCTGGAAGTAACATGCTGAAGATGCCAAGTGTAGCAAAACAGCTTGATGCCATTTATGGATGCCCATCTTTCTGCAGTTTGCTACAACTTACCCAGTACATTTTTAGCTTCCCTTGTTTCAGCAAGAGAAATATTACGAGCTCCTTTGGGTAAAGTGAAGGCGCCTCTCATCTTCCCTTAAATAGAATGTCTTTAATTAGTGGAGGGTTCATGTTTATCAAAGTCTTGCTGTTTCATTGACTATACTATAAGCTATATATATTTTATTAGGTAATATATAAAATATGTTCCATAATTTTATATGTTGAAGTCAAAATGCATTTATAACAGTTAGCTAATGCCAGTAAACTGTTAATAGTCAATGAAAGTAAGACTAAGCGTGAATGAGAAATGATATAGGGGATTTGAAGTTGAATACTTGCAGATTTCATTTTCCAGCAACTTGAATTCTTTACGGCACCTCTTGCTTAAATTTTTCCCTGTTGGAAAAGGTTAATTAGTCTATTGAATAACTACGATGATAACATTAGTTCAAAGAAATGGATGTTAGATTATCTTCAAACAGTTTGAATCTGTATGACTGATTAAAGTTTTCTTCTCTTCTTCAGAACTTGATTCACAGGTTTAGCATAATTTTTGAGGTACCTGAAAAAAAGTATCACTGCCTTTTATTACACATAATATAGAATGGATAATAATGGTAAAAACCATTTTCGTTACATTCATTCACTCTGGGAATAAAACAAATTAATTATTTTACACCTAAACGAACAATACATAACTGCAATAAAGAAAGCACGGTAAATTATTTCGCATTAAGATGGAGAAAATCACATTACTCCACCAAAACCATTGTATATGTATATAATTCTAATTCTGTTTGCTTTATTAAATAATACAATCAGTCAGAAATGGCAATATTTGATTTTTAACAATTTTCAAAGTACAAAGCATAGTAAATTATCACACAGGAATAGCAAAGATATCAGTAACTAGAGTAGGGAATGCTTAAGAAAAACACATTAGAATATAGTCACCTACCTCTGCCTAGCACTAAATATATCAAAGAGCAAAGCTGATATGTGTGGAAATGGCTTGAGCTGCGTACCTGGGGTATAATGGGAGTAAAAAGAACTAAGAGAATTACTCTATTTGGATAAAGAACAGTTTTTTTATACTTCTCATTTTTCTAAAAGGAAAAATTAGCACTATGACAATGTGCTCAAAGTAAACCAAATCTTTGTTTTTGTTTTGTTTTATCTTGTTTTCTGTTATTATTCTATAAGAGACTATATCTTGGATGTAAAAGAAGCTTTTCAAGGGAAGCCTCACATTAAAGTTATCTTTAAATGCTGAATTCTCAGAGACACTTGTCTAATAAATTTGTGGAATAACTGAATAATATTTGTTACAAATTTAAAGAAATTATTCAGTAATCAATGTTTATATCTGTCTTATGAAAATTCCAATGAATTATTATGAAAATGCTAATAATTTTGCATATTATTTGCTTTTGGTTCCATCTGACGAACCTTCACCACATGCCTGAGTCCAGGCCATTGACTGTGTAACAAGCCAAGGAATTCAAACACATAAGCAATTATACCTCAGGTTATTTTTTGGTTGTATGTACCTCAAACTTGTTTAATATAAAATTGTAAATATCATGTGAAATATAGACCCTAGATTTATAGATTTATAAATAGGATAAACTTGTTCACTTATAAAAGAAGCAAAATGAATGTAATATTTTTAAAGTTGTATTTAAAGTTTTATAAAATTTTTAACTTCTGATCAATAATTTATGTACAACAGAAAATTCAAAATAAGCATTAATTTTAATAATTAGGTTTAATGCATTTTATTAAGGACACAGAATTAAACAAAACACAGATTTTAACTAACTACTATAATTGATATTGGTTTTATTTGTTCCTTATCTACATTTAGTAGATTTATTTTTTATCATGGATACTATGAAGTATGAATTGTCAAAGTTGTTAAAATAATTCCTTAAAAGGTAATCTGAATAAAAATAAATCAGCAGCTAATTTTTTAATGTTTATAGAGAAAGTGCGGCATTCCTAAAAGAAGTCTCAGACAAATGCAAATCATGGAGAAGGATACTGAATTCATGAGAGACCTCATCTTACCAAGCTTCCTGGGTGTTCTGGTAAACGTCCCCTTCACGGTTCGACAATGGGAATTATCTCCTCCACAGACCCCACACTTATCCTCAACCTTGTTAGAACCGATTTCTTTATCACAGCCCACTTTCTGGGGAGAGAAGATATTAAATGTAGCTAATTTTAACGTGCCAAGTAAAGGTCAGCATCCTGGAGAATGATACACCATTTGTTTCATCATGGGCCCACAGACCAAAATTCCTCTCTAGCTCTGATTTTTAATCACTCAGTCTTTTAAAGAACTACTATAAAATAAAATGACTTGTACTCTGGGCAGTAAACTATAAATTTCCCTCGGTCTAATGAAGTGACTCCCCCGTCATACATAGGCAATCATCAAACATTTATGGAACGCAGAAGTTGTAGCTGATGCTGAGGAGACAAAATTAAGAGGTGTTTCTCCCTTGTTGCCTTCATATTTATAAAGATGAATACTAAAATAGTGAGTTGTCTATTAGTACAGACTTTACAAGTTGGTAAGGGATGTGAGACAAAACATCACAGATGTAGTGGAGATTTTCATAGTGCCCTGAAGGAACAGACGGTGTGGAAAGGCAATTCAAGAATAAAAAGGGATTAAAACAGAGCCATAGAAGTCATCAAAAGTGGGTTCAGATAATAATATGTGAACCATACCTAAACTAATGGAAAGTTAGTGTTGTAGGTGGTGAAGAATAGTGAAAGATCTGCAAATCACAGGCTGTGGAAGGCGTTGAATATCAGGAAGAGTTTATATTTTCACATTAATTTAACAGGGAACTACTGAAAAGTTTTCTGAACTGGGGTAGGTCCTTAATATAAATCAGTGTTGGATAATGATAATGATACTGCACTCATAAGTTTGGGATGAAAGTGAGCAGAGAAAATAGTGACAACATATACATTTAATGCACCAGATACTGTGGGAGGTGAAAGATGAATAAAACACGGATTCTACTTTAGGGAAATTTTAGTTCAGCTATGAGGCATCTGTGAATTTGAGATTCTTTTATATAACACTTTAGTTGTGCTGAAGTGAAAACAAGTCAAACAGGAGCAATGTGTTCGGTTAATAAGGATAATTTCTTATCACTTTAACCTGTGAACATGAACAAAAAGTAAACTGCATTAAAAAAAAGATTAAATGGGCAAAAGACAGTTTTTGCATCTTCACTAGTACTTCTGTTCTGATGTGGAACTCAGTGTTTAAACTTAGAATTAATTGGAAGTTGAGACAGGGAGAAAGAGAAGTTTCTATCATCTTTTAAACAAATGATAAAACACATTTAGCATTGAATTTTTTTAAAAAGACTTGGTATTGTATTAGTGGATGGCTACTATAATATACTCAAAGCCAAGGCATGGTTCCCAAGTTGTATTCCCAGCCTTGAGATATCAGAGGAAGCCGCCAAAAATGCATTTGGCTGGAAATTAGGAAAACTAATTAAATCTTGATTTTGCCAGTGACCAAAGTTTGATTTGTTAATTGCAATTTCTTCCCAATTTAGCTTAGCTACTGATCTATTCATAGATTCTCATTGTAATGTGATCTCAGATAAGAAAGAGTTAAAATATTTTTGAAAATATGCAGATGAGTGAAAGGAAAAGTAGAATTGCACACTACTGTATGAAGCTTTGGGGGAAGCAATCTGAACTCACCACACACTCTCCGCGCACACATATGCTGTATGGGTCTTTGTAAGAGCAGCGCGTTCCGTCATGCACCAGCTGTTTCATATAAGCAACATCTCCAGTCTCTTTGGATTGACAGTAAAGGTGGCATCTTTTCTTGGCTGCATAAGATGGAGGATTAAGTCGACTATGTAAAATGGTATATTTGAACAGTATAGTTTATTTTGTTTGTAAAATACACAGTTTCAATGTGGTTTCCTGAAAACAAATTGTATAAATAAATAAAGAGTAGGGGAAAAGTATGCATACTTGGCATATTTGTTTAAACCAGGGTGACCCTACGCTTTGACATCTAAACTGGGATAATTTTGACAGTGAAAAGGGGCTCTATTAATAATATACACAGGGACAATAGGTATAAACTGGGACTGTCCCAGGCAACGCAGGTCGTATGGCTGGCTACCCTAGATTTAACCACAGCTGTTCAATAAATTTCATTCAGCATCATTTTAGTTTTAGTGACACTTAGAGCACTGAAAGGGTTTCTCTTTTGTTTGACTCAAAGGCCTAGTGTAGTTTTTGCTTCTTGTAGGATCTCATTAATTAAATCTAAGTTATGTGACTCACTTCCCCAAAATAAATCAAAATAATGCATTGCAATTTTGAATTCCTACACATATGCATCTTTCCTTTAAAGCAGCTTTTAAACTGAACTCAGCAGTGTATTATATCACACAATAATTCTGTAACTACTTTTTATTCACTCAAGTAAGAAATATGTCAAGAAGTTCCCATTTGAACAGATTTAACTGAAAATTCAGGGGTAAGAAGTGAAACATGACAAGGGAATTTCCAAGTGTATTTCTTGATAACCAGTGTACGGTACAAAAGTAAAAGGTTATGAAGTGCCTTTTGTTATTAAATAATGGTCTTTGTCTTATTCCTGACTTGATTGTAAAGTAACTATATTTTTCTCTAGTTATTCAGAAAGGAGGGATAACAATATTCCAGAAGCATTTCCTAGTAGAGGGATTTCAGTTGCATGAGGGGACTCAACATCTCTCCCAGGCATTGCTTTCTACTTGTCTTTCCAGTAGTGACAGTGGCAGTGCTGCTTCCCAGGAGCTATTCCATAATTCTCACCTCTCTAGAGAAAGGCGTGTGTTAGCCTTATTCTTGGAAACCCAGGAGGACCTACCCCTATAAGCACCAAGTTTTCTAAGTTACCAAGTAGAGATCAAGAGTCCAAGGGATTGCGTGTTGACAAAGCTTAAGCTCTAAGTAACCATCCACACAGCAGGAAAAGCGAGGGCATCTTACTCACAGTCAGGATGTTCATATGGCAACCAGTGGTGTTTGGTATTCTGGTATTCAAAGTGGGAGTTACGCTGCTGGCACTGCTGGGCTCTGAAGTCCTCAAAGTGTTTTTGGCATTCTTCTGTATTACAAAGCTGGTACTCAAAATTAACACCAGGACAATCCTGACCACCATTGATGGGCCTAAAGAAAAGACAACATTTAAAAAGGCCTTTTGGCACTGGTCCAGCAGCTGAAGCTTGCAGACACAGTGCTGGAGGACAGAAAGCCAAGGCTTCTGAGCTGCCAGCACAAAGTGAATGAACTCATACTTTCTAATTTCAATCCCTTTCCAAAAGCACTATCCTCTCCCTGCTGAGGTCTGGTGGCGGGAATTCCCAAACTCAACTTAAATCAGTATATTTTAAAGCAGTGTCTTTTTCAAACAGTGTATTTTAAATGCACAGCAAAAGTATACAAAGAAACACAAAACAGGTATATGGTCCCAGGAAAATTATATTTTATATCATGTATAAAACATGTAGAAGCAACCCAAAGAAACACTGATCACAGCTCTATGCCTCTGTTTCCTAATATGTAAAATGAAAATAATAATCCAATCTTCCTTAGGGAAACACCGTGAGGATTAAATGAGTCAGCATGTTTAAAACACTTAGACCAGAGTGTGGCTCGCAGTGAACCCTCGCTGTTCTAACTACTTTAAGGATAGCTTTTCCCCCAACAGTTCCTTGGCCTTCTTTTACCATCTTCCCGTCACCCAGCTCTGAAGCATTCTTCTCCTAACTCGGAAGTGAGGGAGCCTCTGGTTGGTGTTGCTCCCGCCGGCAGGCCTGTCCTTCCTCCAGCGGGTCTCACAGCCTCGGTGCCCAGGTCCTAAGAGCACAGCCATCTGCTTTCCCCGCTCAGCTCCTTAATCCTCCTAAATAGCAATTTCTTGAACAGTTTCTAATCTTAACCATGGACTACTCTTCACAAGATTGATAAATGGGGATTTACCCAAAATAGATACTTAAACCGTTAGTTTTCATGTTCTGTGTTTTACATGTACTTCAAGAAACAGAGCATTAGCGACATGATATTGAAGCATTTTCTGGTCTATCCCAATAACCAGAATGACAGGAGTTATACTCACACTGGATTATTGCACTGGCGTGTTCTAAAGCGAACACCAGTTCCACAGGTCCGGGAACAGGAGCCAAATTTGGTCCATGATCCCCAGTTGCCATCTTGTTTTTGCTGATTAGCATTCTTCCACATGCAATGACCCTTATAGCACCACTTAGGGAAATGACACAAAGCAATCATGAAAATCATGCATATGCTAAAGCTGAAGTTCTTATACAAGGATCACCAAGTGAAGGACTTCATTTCTTTTTTTTTTCTTTTTCAGGCAAAAATACACTTAAAATTATCTCAGAGCAGTGCCCTGTACACTGCATAATTTAGACTTGCATTTTAAAGTATAAAATTAAAATTTAAAAAATAACATTCACAAGGTTTTAAATGACACATTTACCAGTATCAAACATCATAATCAATAAGGATGATCTGAGCACCCAACTTGCCCAGTAGGTGCTATTCTACCCTTCATTCCTCATTATCTATATTACTGGAGTTTTTCAAGGGCAATCTGCTCCCTTTTAAAATAATGACAGGAAACCATATGTCTTAATTTAGAAAATAATTAACATAACATATCTAAAACATATATAACTTTCAAAACACTTGTACATAATTGTTAAAATTTTCCTTCACAATGATTCTGAGAGATATATGATCTTTACCTTTCTGATGAGGAAAACTGGGACCTGGAAAGGACCATGAGTAGTGTAAGACTCTCTGACTGGAAAAACTAAGTGGGGAGTACTAAATCATGGATACTGTAGAGGCCTAGAGCTTACAGTACCCAGCACACAGCAGATGCTCAAAAGGTGTTCTTTTCCCTTCCAACATTTTGACTCACTTTTTTATCCTACATACAATGAAAGTGTTTCTTAAAACTCAACTCTGGGAAATTGAAACATAACACAAATATATTTAGGGAAGTTGGATGTCCAGAGTTGGTTTACAGAATACCTTTTTCATAAAGCAAAAATGAATCAACTCATTGTTGCTTCTGTTTTTTCAGTCAGAAGTCTGTAATACTGAATTTTCCCAGAGCAACACACTGTACAAGTTTAGCATAGTGCCTAAGAGTTTAAACGTGAATAATGGGAGATTTTATTATTATTATTATCATGCTTGTAATTCTCATAGTAAGTACAATTTATACACATTCGAAATAGAGCTTTAAAGGGCTTCAGAAGACCTAAAAGCTATATAAATCTTCTTTGCCAGGTTTTGGTCCTATCTACAATATCTTATTTCCAAACTAGTCAAAGCTCTTCAACTTGAGTTCTTAACATCCCTTTGTTTTGGGTTTCATGATCTTTCCCCTCCTGAGTAGTGTAGCTTGGCACTGGGCCAGTTTCTGAGCATTTGATCCTCACTATGCAACTTGAGATTGAAACTTCTGGGCATCTTTCCCCAAAGAGCAAGGCCAAATTTTCTGTACAAGTTCACATGACTTTATTTCTGGACAACTTTCACAAGGAATGGGATGCCAGCAAGTAAATCAAATCCCATTAGGGCCCAGATACTTGGCTGAGCTGCCACTTCCTATTCTATCAGTAGGGGGCTGTATAGTGGCCTCAAAGATGTCAAGTCCTAATCCTTAAAAGCTGTAAATGTTACCTTATTTGGAAAAGAGTTTTTGCAGATGTAATTAAGTAAGAATTTTTAGATGGGGAGATTATCCTGGATTATCCAGGTGGACCCTAAATGCCATCATATGTATCCTTACAAGAGAGGGGCAGAGGGAAATTTATACACAGAAGAGAAGGGGGCAATGTGGCCACAAAGGCAGAGACTGGAGTGGTGCAGCCACAAGTCAAGGGAGTCAGTCAATCACCAGAAGCTGGAAGAGCTAAGGACAGATTCTTCACTAGAGCCTCTGGAGAGAGTATCATTCTGCCCACACATTGATTTCAGCTCAGTGAAAACTGATTTTGTTCTTCCAGCCTCCAGAACTGAGAGAGTAGTTTTCTGTTGATTTAAGCCACTAAGTCTGTGGTAAGTTGTTATAGCAGCTATAGGAAACTTGTACACAGTGTTCATGCATCCCCACAATGAAACTTTATGTACTATGGTTTTCTTAAAAATGACAATACATGTTATTTAAAGATGATTATTATGCAACGTATCTTAAATCTTTATTGTATAAATAGATTATACTCACTTTTCCAGCAGCACATTCGGTCCCATCAAGTGGGGGTCCTTTTTTAGTCTTACAAAAGTAGGGATTATCAGGATGGCTACACCAAAGCTGTTTACATGGGTCAAAGGTTCGGAACTAGAAGAGAAAAAAACCAAACTCTCAGGGACATAGAGATGGAATGACTTGTACCAACAACACCTTCTACACAGTTTCTTCATGTCATGTTTCTTGGATATTTTAATTTCAAGTTAATAGTCAAAGTTGTGGCATGTTAAGGAAACAAACAAACACTGCCTAAGAATTCCAAGTAAAGAATACTTTCATTCCGCTTTTCTAAAATAACACTGATAAACAATGATTTGTCTGGGATTCTTCTGTTGACTTTTACTATTCTTTATGCCATTTCTATCTTATGGTTTTCAAATAGACAATATTGGGATTTTAAAAAGAATGAGTAATTATTATGAACATTTTAAATATGAAAACATTATAGTGGTTTTGCAGCTCTCAAGCCATCAAAATGGCTTCTCTTTATCCCTGAATGTATGAACCAGTCAGAAATAAATAATTAAAATGCCCATCATAATGAGCCAACCAAAAGCAGAAAATATTTGTCAAACTTTCTGTGTAAGATAATGTATTCCAGGTATAACAAAATATAAATACATTCATATAGTTTATAAAGGACTTTCCATATATTTGATCTTCATAACAATCCATGGCTGAGAAATATGGGTTATAAGGTAAGACTATAGTTATGGATACAATAAGACAGTAACAGAGACAGACCAGAATCTTAGTTTTCTCACTCTTAAGAATGTCTTTTATTTTCCTAAAACACTACATTATAATATCCAAATGTATATATAAGCACACGTATTTGTGTTACTGTTTCCTCATCCGCTCTCTAACAGTAAATACCTTATCATTCTTTAGATAAATTAAAATATACATATATATATCAAACACCAGTTTACCCACATCTTCATTGCCTATACCACTAATTATGCACATACAGACTCATGGTCATAGCTTTTTTTTTTTTTTTAATTAGTACTCATTTTGGATCTGGGTTTTTTGTTCTAATTCCTATTACCTAATGCAGAAACTATAATTTTCTATACTAGTGAGCCAAAGCTTTAGAATTCTCAGGTCAGAACATTATCGCAGGTCATTAGGAGCTGACCGTGTATACCTTACAAACAAACCAAATATCTGTATATATCTGCATATGGAGGAATTCAAACAGCAGATCAACTTCTTTTGATGAAATACTTTTTTTCTTGCTCTAACAAATAAAGCTTTCTCCAACATATAAAAAGCCCTATTCACCAGATGTGTGACTTAAGCAAGTTGCTTAATCTCTGTAAGTCTTGGCTTGTTCATCTGTAAAATAAAAGTATACCAACTCCCTTCTAGCCTGTCACAAGGATTAAATAAGATAGTATATTTAAAGCACTTAGGTTTAGCATGTACTGACATAGCAAACACAAAATCGTTGGTTCATATTCTCGCACCAGTGAGTCTGTAAATGTCACCAAACAGGAGCTAAGCAAGTAGATTTCAATATGCAAAATCTAAATTGACTGTGAGTAACATACCGCAGTGCACATTTTATAACCAACACCAAAGTCAAAACGACATTGCTCATCCATAGAATAATTGATTCCAGGAAGTTCTGGGAGTTTGGGCCAGTCATGTTCAAAAGGGTCATCAAGGAGACAGTCATAGGAACTGTAGGAAGGAAAATACTGCATGTAGTTAAATGTTCATTTTTTTATCATGTTCCAATGAAAAAGTATTCTTAGGTTACATACTCTGGAATTTCATCAGATCATAAAGCAAGGTTACAAAAGCATACCTTTTAGGGTTTTTGGTTTCAGCTCCATTTAGAAAAAGACCATTCATCTTTATTCATCACAGGAAAATAAGCCAACCATACTTAGAAACACAGTAGAACCATGACAACCTTGTTTGTGTCCCTAGCTGAACCCGCACATGGTGTGGCAGGGCAGATCCTGACCCCTATGCTACGGGGTATATAGATGGTACCTTATGCAGGCATCGCATGACCAACCCCTCCTCAAATCAACTTTGACCATTAGTCAAAGATTCCATAAAGAATTTACTAAAAGGAAATCACAGTAAAAAAATTCACTTAAATTCTAGGCTCATGGCTTAAAATATTGCAATTACATTGTGGAATTGTGCCAAAAGCTGAGTCACAAGAAAATGTTTATCATGAACAAAAGTTTTCATTCCCTGGGAGTTTGGTTCTGATCAAGGTCCTAAGAGCCAGTTTCACATCTGTATTTCTACTATAACATTCTCATGACACGCAGAAGGAGACATACTGAATGTATCTTTTCAGTTCTTGGCCGCTGCAGCGGGACCAGTGGTAACGATGAAACGCTGCTTGCACCAAAGGAGCCATGACACTTCCCATGGCAGTCTCATCACCGCACCTGTTGCCTTGTCCATCATGCTCCATTCCCAGCCTAGAACACAAAGCGAGACCTTACTGGTAAGAATCATCATAGGGGCCATGGCTTTGGCGTAATTTCTGTTTTGGAAATAAGTACAGGAAAATAGGTGTTTTTTAAGTTAATGTGGCTTTTGTGGAGAAGTCACAGACACTGTGAAACTGAGAGCAATCTGACACAAATGCCTTTTTTATTCTATAGCTATGAAAAGCCCAGGAGTGTCTCTGCAAGCCAGAGTCACTCATTTAGTTTCAGTGCATGACCTCTTCACTGTTTTCAGCTCCTCAAACTTGGCAAGGGATGAGAGTTGCATGCTGGCATGCACTCTGACCAAAGTATGAACAATACTGAGAGAAGCAGACAGAAAAGACCTTGTTTTTTTCTTTTTTCTTTTTGCTTTATAGCTGTCGGCAGTGACTTACACATGGCCAGTTTCATGGGCTACTACAAAAGCAGATGAAAAACCATCCTCATGATTCAGGGTACAACTTCTCACTGGATGACACATGCCTGTGACTGGAGCATATCCTGTAGAGAATAACAATTACTTTCATTTTCATTTTATGAGAAAACCCATTAAGAATTACTACTGGACCTTTGCCTAGGCGGGGAAAAAAAGCTTTTCAGGAAACAGAGGCAGTATTATTTCTCTGCTAGCATTGCACCACATTCTCTTGGGAAAGCCACAGGTAATGGGCTCTAAAAAGATTCATTGGGTCTGCATTTTCTCCTCTCCTAAGGGAAGGAACTGCCTGGGGTTACCATTCTGTTCTGCCCACCAACTAAGCTCTGTCTTTCTGCTGTAGTGAATGGTCCTTCATATCACGGTACTGATGAAGGGAGCCAGAAATTCCATCAACGTTGAAAAGAAAATGGTCAGTCTAATTTTTTCCAAAGTCTACATCAGACTTTATTAGATAAATGTAAGCTGACTTTGGAAGAAAGCTCTTTGGCAGCAGACATTTCCCATGGCATCTCCCTTCCCATTCCAAACAGTTAGTGGAAATCACACCACATTTTACAGCATCCCCTCTGTACCCCAGATGCACACTCCTTATTGTAAAGGAGAGTGTAATTTATCATAGTATTTAGGTGGCATTTAGCATTGCAAATTCCACGGAAGTCACTGGAAGCAACAGAAAGGAAGTGTATGCCTGGCTGATGCATGGAGGAAAGTGATGGTGGAGATCTGAACATTTGAACAGACTCCCTGATTTAGGATTACTTTTGAAAAGTCATGCCCTTAAGTTTTTCTTCTACATATTAATGGAAATACCTTGCATTCCAGCAGGTCCGAAGTCTTGCCGCGTTAAAAAAATTGCATGATCATGGTGTTCAGAATGATTGGGATCAGATTTTTGTTGTTGGCAAGCCCAGCGACACACGTTCTCCAAGCTCCTGGATGGGTTTCCCCGTTCTATGAGGCTGATGGACTAGGAGGAAACAATATGTTAAAGACATACACAGCATTTTCCCAAAGGCTTCCTTTAATAACATTCTCTGAAATTAACATTTGAGATTACAGTAATTAAATAATGTACAATAATATTATCGGGGGCTTACTTGGAAATAAATACTTATTTGGAAATAAATATTTCCAAATACTCTCATTTGGAAATTCTACATGCCCATGAGGGATACCTTTATGATCAATATTACCTGTGTGAAAGGTGGCTGACACCATTAATGGAAATACGTGACGCTGAGATTCTTTTGCTGTTGTGAAGCAACTCGATATTAATCAATTGGGTAAAACTTCTAGTAAGAATTCCTGATTTAGCTTAGATTTTTAGTTTCAAAAATATTAAGAACAAAAATAGAGGATACATGGAAAGATTTGGGCATGAGACTTTTTTCCCAGAGATGTTAAAGTGAAAGATCTTCAGTTTCAATTTTTTTGGGGTGGGGGGTCCAAAATTAATCAACATACGGGAAGAATATAAGTTCTTCAATCAGCTGGCAAAGCTGGTGGAATCTTCGATTTGAGGAACAAATTATATAAACCTCACACTGAAAAAAAAAAACCCCTACCCTTTACTTTAACCTCACAGCAATGAAGAGGGGTGTACTCATAACCTGCAATTCCAAGAGATGGATTGACATTCCTTGGAATGCTTCTACTATCACATTATTGTCAGGAGTTAAAAGTTTAGAGGGAAAGGCCCCATCCTTCAAGAACCCAGGAGCCATACTTCCCCGAGTACTTCTGATGGAATGAGAAATTGAACTTGGAACCCAAAATTAGTCTCTACTTGGCTGACCGGCTGAGAGCTTTGTTACATTTCAGCAAATGTTTTTATCAGTGTTTACATTCTTAAGAAAAATGTTTGGTTTATTATAGTTGAACACATACTTCTCCAAACAAATGATTTAATAACCAACTGAAAGCTGGTAACATCTCCATCTGGATCTGACTTGCATTCAGTGTTGGAGACACAAAGTAGGTCAGGTTTGTGGGATAAACTAAAGATCAATGACACACTCTCACCAGAAATGATAAGCTTTCATACATAATAAAATGCAAACACATGGATTTTTTTCCTGTTTGCTAAATGCATAATTTCATTAGTATTCCATAATCAGGAGGATTAATTATGGGAGGGGGGACATGTAATTTTAAACATTAAGAAAGCTGCCAAGTTAGTCACTTCCCCTATGTTTTCTCCTCAAAGGGAGAGACCACTTCCTCCATTCCATTATTTCCAAGGACAGGGACACATCTAGTGTCATTTTAAAGCCAGCTAAAGTTACATTACATAAAAATGCCTATTGTATGTATTTTGACCCAACATTTTGCTTTCAAAAAGATTAATGCCCTTTTAAATAAAAAAAATATTCACCGTATGCTTCACTTTTCTTAGTCGAAAAGACTCATATTTCACATATTGTTTTCAAGAAATCATGAGAGGGTAAGGATCTCTGTTATTCTGCTTCACAGATATATTTGAAGCACCTAGAAAGCATCTGACACATAGTAGGCACTCAATATAGATGTTTTGGAATAATAAATGAATCATAAATTTGATGATGATGTTAGATTAAGGAAATTCTTTTTTTTAATAATGGTATCCATTCATTTTCATTCATACAGTCATGCCAAAATCAGGATAAGTATCTCCAACTCCATAAGACAGAGGTAAACACAGCAAATAGTACCAGCACAAAAATCATTCATTATCTACTCAAATTTAGAGATCTCCATTCATTGGGGCAGTTTTCTCCTCTCAGTTCAGAGCAACTGGGGTCTACGTCAGACATGTCTACGTTGAATGTTAGTTATGGCTTCAACAATCTAATCTGTTTGCTAATCCAGTCCTTGATGTTCACATTTGACATACAGTAAGACATTTTACCTTTGCATAGCCCAGCATTATCATGCGCACCAGAACCACATTTATATGCACTCCCAGGGACTCATCATGGTAAATTTCATTCACCTAGAAACAAAGTAGATAATTACCTGAAGAAAGGCAAAACAAAGGATTTCATGAGATGCACATTTAGGGTATGGTTGTGTAATCCCAAATATAGAAGTCAAGTCCCCCTTTTTTTAGTTTAGTTTAAACTGATGTCTGAAATGAAATCATTTACTTTTAACTATGGAATAATTCTTGGCTATGTGAATTACTGATTTTGTAAACCCCACAGTACCATGAACATAGAGAATATGCTTTAAAAGGGCTTCATTAAACTACTGTAGTGTTAAAAGTCCATGTGTGCTATGATCCACACATAACATTCATCACAAGACGATGACTCTGGTGAAGCATCTGCCAGCAGTGAGTGGCTGCAACCATGTGGAGGAAAAGAGCAAGCATGTCCTCCAGGTGCCCCTGTTGACATCAGGGGTGTTACGTCTGGTTGGGGAAGCCTGTGTGCAGAAGCCGTGGTGGTCTATCTGTGGGCCAGTAACTGGGTGGCCCTCCCAATGCCTCCCCACCCCAGGAGTGGGGCAGCTGAGGCAATGATTATTTAGAAGTCCTACAGTAAAGAAATCCTTCCATATCTTAATTACTAAGATGACTGTACAAGTACATATAATACCAGTCCTGGGTATAGCTCAGAAAGGCAAAGTTGAGTCACTGCTTTTTATTTAATTGTAAATGTTAAATTAAAATTTCTATAGGTAATTTGGTATACTTTAAAATCACAGATATTAGAACTTAAGCAACCTCAGAGGCCATAGTCCAACACAGATTTATATAGCTGAGGAAGATGAAGACCGTAGAGATTAGCTAACATGCAAAAACACTCCGTAAATTACTGGCAGTCTAAAGTAGACATATCTTCTGATTATACTAGTGCAAAATTGGTGTGAATAAAGATTGCTTAGTAAGTTGGCAAATGTTAGCAGAAATGGGAAAGGTGGAATTATCTGGCTACATTTCAAAGTTCTTAGCTGTTCTCAGGAACAGGGAACCAACATTTGTCACAATAACTAAAAGAGGGATGGAAAACCAACCTCAATTCAACTTAAGATCCAGGAGGTTTGGACAGAAGGCACAGCAAATTTAAAGCCTACAGAGGAAAGACAGACCTTAAAAAGAAATATAACTCAAGGATAACAGAATGCTCTAAGAAAAGAAATTCATGAATTTCTTGCCACACTGACCAAGAAACAGGCCAAGAAATCTCAAATGAAATGTTTCAGAAATCTAATGGGACTACACAGAACACCTTAAAATATCAAGGTCTTAAATGTAGATTAAACGTATACTTACTGAATTTTTAGATGTAACTAAAAAGGGAAGAACAGCTTCCCTAAAGTGGAAAAATACATTTTTTAATGTGGAAAAAATACATTTAAAGTGGAAAAATACATTTATTTATACATTTATAAACACACACACCCATATAATGGTGAGACCCAATTTAATACCTATTCAAGATAAGGGGTGAAAAAAAATCTGCAATTCTCTCTTGCATTGCACAGGTGTGCAGGCTGGTAGCTCATGCCCAAGCTGTCCCGCTACAGGCCATTGTACACCTGAACTATTGAGTTCATTTTGTCTGTTCTGTCTTACAAAAGAGATGTATACAAACAGGAATGTATCCAGACTCCTCTCTAAGCAAAGAGCAAGGAGCCTAGAAAATGTGTCACATAAAAAATGGTGGGAGGATACAGTGGCTAAAGCCTGACACAAGCCACTAGTAGTCTCAGTTGATGTCTTGGTTCAAGACCTTCATTGCTTGTGTGGTCTTCATCTTTCTGAACCTCAATCAAATAGACATAATAAGAATACTACCTCATGGAGTTGGGGTAAGAATTAAAAGATTTAATTCATGTACACAATTGCTCAAACATTTTATGAGTGAGAAGGACAGAAGGACATTAAAGCACATTAGACTGTGGGAAGTAGAAAATAAAACTTAATAGCCACCATGTGGAAAAGGGGTTCAATTTATTCTGCATATCTACAGCAAATAAAACTAAAAACCATGGGTTCACACTATTAAAGGGGAAGATTTCAGGTCATTATAAGGAAAATTGAATGCTGGGCAAAAAGCTATGATTGCTTATGATCCTTTTGGCCATGGACAGATTCTCTTATTTTACTCAATGCCTCATACTGCCTAATTGAAGATTTAATCCCCCTCTTCTTCTGGCTTAATTATCTGATAAGAAATTTCTAGCATCATAGTCCCAATACAAGTAAAAGTCCAAAGCTGGGTCTGTCACTACTACAATCATCCAGAGAGACTCATGGACATTCCAAGAGACTTCTTATAAGGCAGCTGTTCTGAATTAGCAGCATGGCTTCACACACAAAGTTTTAACATGTACGTAATGTAACTGAAACGTAAGTGCATTTAATATTAAAAAAATGTTCAATGTTAGTAAGGGCACAAAATAGGGGAAAAATAAAATTTTAAACTAAAGAAAAATAGATAAAAAGAATTTCTTGAGGAGAGGTGACGGAGGGAAGGAAGGCCCTTATAAGCATGGCAATATAGCAGTGACAGCAACACTTTTTTTTTTTTTTTTTTTTTTTGCGGTACACGGGCCTCTCACTGTTGTGGCCTCTCCCGTTGCGGAGCACAGGCTCCGGACGCGCAGGCTCAGCGGCCATGGCTCACGGGCCCAGCCGCTCCGTGGCATGTGGGATCCTCCCGGACCGGGGCACGAACCCGTGTCCCCTGCATCGGCAGGCGGACTCTCAACCACTGCGCCACCAGGGAAGCCCAACAGCAACACTTTTAAATGTTATGGGAGACAACTATATCAGAAAACTATTAGAATCATAAAATGAGAGCTGGCAATCATAACAAGTAGCTTGTGATATCTGAGCTAGTATAATGTACATATGATCACCCCAAATTGGTACATTCATTTTTATTTGGTAAATTTTAAAATCAGTACAGTGCTGAGAAAGTATCATGCACAAAATTCATGCTCTCAATGGCAATATTACGTTATAAAATGATGAAATAAAAAGACACTTTTTAAAAAGTCAAATTTACCATTCACCAAAAGAAAAGTATTATTTAACAAAAATCCCTATTATGCCACGCTACTTAGATAACAGAGCACTCCAGGAGAAACCAAAATCAGTTATGGAATGTTCTGAGCTGGTACCTATTTGCGAAACTGTCTCAGAGTATAACTAAATTATTGGGGGTAGAAATAATCAACTATAAGGCAATAATATTTATATGTAGGAGAAAATATTCTTCCAATGTGGTAAATCAACAAATAGGTGTCTGTATTGTGCAAGGCACGGGATATCATTTATTATTTTGCTTTTCAAGGTTTTAAAAAGTTGCTTCCTGTACATTATTCACTTTTAAAATGTACATAATAAATTGGCTGCTTGTCATCTTGCTGGACCTTATTGATAACAGGATGTAATGTTTTTATGCTCATAGACATAGGATATGATAAGAGTTGGAGAAATAATCAGCACCTCAGGATTAGATATATTCAAAGACCTGGATTCTGGTCCCAACTATTCCACCGATAAACTGAGTGACTTTGGGTTGGTCACTTAACCTCTCTGAGCCTCTGTTTTCTCACAGGCAAATTATAATTGTACTTGCTCTGCTTGCTTCACACAGCTGCTGTGTGGCTTCACAAAATGCCACATAACTGCCCTCAGAAAAATACAAAACACATTAGAACACTTCTACCTATCTATATAAAAAGTTTTAAAGGTTTGTCAATGTATTTTCCAATCTATCTGAAAAAACAAAAAATTAAGCAAACAAAAAAGCACAACTGCCCCAATCTTGGTTTTCATTGAAAAGGATTCAAAAACTCTTATACTGTAAATTTATTTACTCTCAATGGAATTAACGATATAGTTTAAATTATCAAAAAAATTTATGGGAAAAATTGTTCAACAATTTTTTTCAAAAATACTCTTCAAATGCTGTACAAAAGCTCTTTCCAGCAGATGGCAGTATGCACATTTTAGAGATGGGTGAAGGAGCAGCTGCTTTACACACCTGAATGTACTTACCTACCAGTTGGTAGGTCTGCCTTTTTGGATATTTACACATAAATAAAATAACTTCTTTAAAATTAAATAGGAATTTTAAAATATTCTAACCCAAGGGAAACACTGAGTCATTGGACTTTTAAAAACAAAGAAAAATATTGAAGACATCATTATTTAGATTGTTTTTCACTGTCATCTGATCAAGACATTACATAAGAGGCATAAAGAAGCTTATGATCTGGCTCTAAATTAATCACAACTTTTAACAATCAATAAATGATATACAGAAAGAACTAAAGCATATCATACTGAATTAATCTTTTGAATCTGTCAAGATGAATGAAAATAATATTTGTTAAGAAAGCATTTTTACAACACTTAGTGACAAGGAAAGCAACTTCTTCCTAAGTTACAGCAGAATCAAGAACAAAGAAAACAGCATTACATAGATCTTTCCAGGTTCCATACACTGTTCTAAATACTTTACCTATATTAATTCAAGTAATCCCTGCAACAACATTAAAGATATTATTATCTCCATTTTACATCTAATGAAATTGGGGCTCAGAGAAGTTACCTTGCCCAAGGTCACACAGTTAGCACACAGAGCAAAGGATTAACACCTAGGCAGTCTGGCTCCACAGTCAGTAGTTTTTACCAACTTGCTACACTTCCACACACCTGCAGACCACAGCACTGTCACTATGCAAGACAGATCTAATTTTAGAATAATCAAGAGTGATTCATTACCCCTGAGTTTAAGAAACTGATGTGGAAGCATACTGATAAAGATAACTTTAAAACTTCACTTCCTTTTCATAATTTTCCTTCGTGTAAATTTTAAGAAAATGAGGAATTAGACTCTACTGACTCCAAATAAGGATTTCTTGATGGTCAATATAATCTAAAAACACACTGGGAAAAAATAAAAGAGGAGCTAGAGCAGATCACTGGAAAAACTGAATAAGAAAAGATAGGGCTGAAATTTATAACCAGTGTTTCGGGTTGTAAGCAAAGCATTAATCATAAACATTCTAAGAAGTCATATATTAGACACTATATAATGCAAATCAAAGTTTATCTATGCAAAACTGAATATCCTTTCACCATGTCAGCCAATCTGTGGAGCATGGGTAAATTTTCTAGGAGGCGTTCAGGGTTGAGCCCAGAGTATTTATTAGATTACCTGAAAAAAGGAGTAAACAGAACATTAATTCAATTTTCAGATGACCTTAAATTGCAAGGGGTTGCCAAAGTGAGGTGGGGAGAAAAGGTAATGATTTTAGGAATACTTGATTTGATTGATCAAGTATTCCTTTCCTTGAAAGGAAAATTCCTTCCAGGTTTGTTCCCTGACAGGACAATTTCTCCTAGGACATTTCCCTGGCAGGACAATCTGACATGCTTTGTCTGACTAGCTGATAAACAGCTTTGTCTGGCTTCAACGAAGCAACATTAATTTTTCTTTCAGATGGGTAGATGAGGTCTTGAGAGGCAGTATAGTTCAGTGGTTAAGGGCATGGGCTTCACAGCTGAACTGCTTGGGTCTGCTCTTAGCTATGTGACCTCAGTTTTCTCAGCTGCAAAATGGGATAATTATACTACTGTCCTTATAGGATTGCTGAGAGGAATAAATGAGCTCATATATGTACAGTGGTTAATGGTGCCTGGGCCTTGCAAATATAAAAATGAAAATTGTTAGCCATCATTAGTAATATTATTCACACAGAAGCAAATAAATGGTATGCATGTATAATTTTTTTAAGGAGACTTTTGGTTAACTAAAGGCAAAGAAGTAATGACAAGATAGCCTGGGTGATTTTGGCTGGACATAAAAGAATCCTGTAATGGACTGGGAAACTATATAACTCTATCCACAACCATCCCTTGTAGAGCTAAAATTTCCAAACACATACCTGCTTGGATCTGCAGTCCTGTCCTCTATGTTCTTTTTACTCAGAGGAGATAGTTGTCTCCTAACCTATCAACTCCTCTTCCCTCACCTCCAATTTCAGACTAATAATAACAACTTTAAAAAAATTGAAATATACTTGATTTACAATGTTGTGTTAGTTTCAGGTATACAGCAAAGTGACTCAGTTATACTCTTTCTTCAGATTCTTTTCCATTATGGGTTATTACACGATACTGAATCTAGTTCTCTATGCTATATAGTAGGTCCTTGTTGGTTATCTATTTTATATATAATAGTGTGTTAATTTCAAACTCCTAATTTATCCTTCCCCTAATAACTACTTTTTATGAATAGTCTTATCTAATATTTACTGAACTGAATTGTGCCTAATGCTCCTAGAGGTGGGGAACTGAATAGTACATGAGTTTGAATCTCTGTTCTTATCACAAATATATTCTAATAGGTAAAATAAACTCTAAGCATGGAAAAAATAAACATAAAAAGACATGCAGATAAGGTCATTTCTGATGGGAATGGGTGCTATGAAAAAAATAAGTTTGCGTGATGAGATAGAGGATGAGAGGGAGAGGAAGAAGCTACCTGAGACTGGGGGTTGGGGGTGGGTCACAGCCAGGAGACACTTGTGGACAAGAAGGAAATGGGCATGGGTGTCTCTGGGGAACAAGCGATCCAGGCAAAGGGAAGAGCTGGTACAAAAGTTCAACCTCTATTATCATGAAAGCTCAAACCCTACAAAGGAGACATCTTCATCACTTTAAAAAGAGACTGAGACCCAGAGAAGTTATACAATTTTACCCCCAAATGATTAGCACAGCCGAACTTCCAATAAGTCTATGTGATGCCAGTGCCTATTCTCTGTTCACAACCACCTTGCCTGTCCTTTTCTTTCTGTCAGAGAGGATGTGCTAACTCTCTTTTTTTTTAGGCTCTTTCTCACTTCCTTAAAGACATTTGCTCCAAAAAATTGACTCCATTTCCCGTATTCAATCGCTCCCCTTCTTGGGGTTCCTTTTCCTCTTTTACTAACATACTCAATTTTCCTTCATCATGAAAAAATAAGCCACCTACAATATTTTGTAGCCTTTAGTACTGTTTACAACTATGTTCATCAACGATACTATTCAATTTCTTTAGCAATATTACCTCCTTTTTTGCTGCCTACCCCACACACGTCAGTGTGTCTCAATGTTTTGTTTTCAATCCTCTATTGAATCCTCTATTCTATTTCACAGCAATATTTCATCCACTGCTGTTTCTTCAATCAATATCTATAGCCTGATGAATTCCACATATCTCATACTGATTCACCTCCCTCATGCTTCACAGCCATCTGTTCAACTCTGGTAACAGATCTATCTATTTGGAAGTATACCTATATATCACAAAGTATACTCACCATCTCCAGAAAACCTGTTCTTCTCTCAATATTCTATCACACTTAAAGATGAAACCATCTTGATTCCTTCTTCTTCTTCAAGTATTACAGTCAATCTGTCACCAAGTCCTGTGGGCATCCCTCACACTTGTCTCTTCCTTCCACCTCCACATCCTACTCAGTTGGACTGCTACGACAACCTCTTAAAACTTTTGCAAATGTTTTCATTTGGGTAATTTGGGCCCATTTCGGTAGTTCTCCAGATTATCAGGGTCAGATGGTTGTTTTCCAGAAGTGTGAGGCTCTCCTTTTATGTTAATTTTGCTTTTACTTCCCTTAAGCATCAAAGGAGCTTTGGGAGGAGCAAGAATAGGCAATTCAGCTATAAGACTTTACAAACTGTTCCAGCCTTTGGAACAGTGGAAACATACCAAAAGCTCAGGTAGAACTGACTTCTTTCTTCAAGAATGAGAAAGACGATTCTCTTAGTAAGCTAAAAAGCTTTTCTGTGTTTTAGGACCCTTGGAAAAATAAAGGTTGGAATAAACCAGGGGAAAAAAGTTTTTATTGATTTTTCAGTTAAAATCAAAGGGACTGGAGAGCGTCAAGATGGGGAAGAGTAAGACGCGGAGATCACCTTCCTCCCCACAAATGCATCAGAAATACATCTACACGTGGAACAACTCCTACAGAACACCTACTGAACGCTGGCAGAAGACCTCAGACCTCCCAAAAGGCAAGAAACTTCCCACGTACCTGGGTAGGGCAAAAGAAAAAAGAAAAAACAGAGACAAAAGGATAGGGACGGGACCTGCACCAGTGGGAGGGAGCCGTGAAGGAGGAAAAATTTTCCTCACACTAGAAGCCCCTTCGCGGGCGGAGACTGTGGGTGGCGGAGGGGGAAGTTTCGGGGCCGCGGAGGAGAGCTCAGCAACAGGGGTGCGGAGGGCGAAGCGGAGAGGTTCCCGCACAGAGGATCGGTGCTGACCGGCACTCACCAGCCCGAGAGGCTTGTCTGCTCACCCGCCGGGGCGGGCGGGGCTGGGAGCTGAGGCTCGGGCTTCAGTCGGAGCGCAGGGAGAGGACTGGCGTTGGCAGCGTGAACACAGCCTGAAGGGGGCTAGTGCGCCACGGCTAGCCGGGAGGGAGTCCGGGAAAAGGTCTACAGCTGCCGAAGAGGCAAGAGACTTTTTCTTGCCTCTTTGTTTCCTGGTGCGCGAGGAGAGGGGATTAAGAGCGCTGCTTAAAGGAGCTCCAGAGATGGGCGCGAGCCGCGGCTATCAGCGCGGACCTCAGAGACAGGCGTGGGACGCTGAGGTCTCTGCTGCCGCCGCCACGAGGCCTGTGTGCGAGCACAGGTCACTCTCCACACCTCCCCTCCAGGGAGCCTGTGCAGCTCGCCACTGCCAGGGTCCCGGGGTCCAGGGCCAACTTCCCCGGGAGAACGCACGGCACGCCTCAGGCTGGTGCAACGTCACGCCGGCCTCTGCCTCTGCAGGCTCGCCCCACATGCGTACCCCTCCCTCCCCGCGGCCTGAGGGAGCCAGAGCCCCCAAATCAGCGGCTCCTTTAACCCCGTCCTGTCTGAGCGAAGAACAGACGCCCTCAGGCGACCTACACGCAGAGGCGGGGCCAAATCCAAAGCTGAACACCAGGAGATGTGAGAATAAAGAAGAGAAAGGGAAATCTCTCCCAGCAGCCTCAGAAGCAGAGGATTAAATCTCCACAATCAACATGATGTACCCTGCATCTGTGGAATACATGAATAGACAACGAATAATCCCAAATTGAGGAGGTGGACTTTAGGAGCAACGATATATATATATATATATATATATATAATATAATATATATATTATATTTAATTAATATAATATATTAATATACATTTAATATATAACATATTATATATAGAATATATGATTAATATATTAATATATATAATATATAAATATATTATATATATAATATAAATATATACATATATATATTTCCCTCTTTCTGTTTTTCTGAGTGTGTATGTGTATGCTTCTGTGTGTGATTTTGCCTGTATAGCTTAGCTTTTACCATTTGTCCTAGGGTTCTGTCTGTCTGTTTTTTTTTTTTTTTTACTAAAAAAATTTTTTTTCTTAATAATTATTTTTTATTTTAAGAACTTTATTTTATTTTATCTTTTCTTCTTTCTTTTCTTTCTTTCTTTCTCCTTTCTTCCTTTCTTCCCCTTCCTGCCTTCCTTCCACCCTCCCTCCCTCCCTTCCTTCCTTCCTTCCTTCCCTCCCTCCATCCCTTTTATTCTGAGCCATGTGGAGGACAGGCTCTTGGTGCTCCAGCCAGGCATCAGGGCTGTGCCTCTGAGGTGGGAGAGCCAACTTCAGGACACTGGTCCACAAGAGACCACCCAGCTCCACATAATATCAAAGAGGGAAAATCTCCCAGATATCTCCATCTCAACGCCAAGACCCAGCTCCACTCAAGGACCAGCAAGCTACAGTGCTGGACACCCTATGCCAAACAACTAGCAAGACAGGAACACACCTCATCCATTAGCACAGAGGTTGCCTAAAATCATAATAAGGTCACAGACACCCCAAAACACACCACCAGACGTGGACCTGCCCACCAGAAAGACAAGATCCAGCCTTATCCACCAGAACACAGGCACAAGTCCCCTCCATCATGAAGCCTACACAACCAACTAAACCAACCTTAGCCACTGGGGCCAGACACCAAAAACAACAGGAACTACGAACCTGCAGCCTGCAAAAAGGAGACCCCAAACACAGAAGTTAAGCAAAATGAGAAGACAGAGAAACACACAGCACATGAAGGAGCAAGGTAAAAACCTACCAGACCTAACAAATGAAGAGGAAATAGACAGTCTACCTGAAAAAGAATTCAGAGTAATGACAGTAAAGATGATCCAAAGTCTTGGAAATAGAATGGAGAAAATACAAGAAACGTTTAACAAGGACCTAGAAGAACAAAAGAGCAAACAAACAATGATGAAAAACACAATAAATGAAATTAAAAATTCTCTAGAAGGAATCAAGAGCAGAATAACTGAGGCAAAAGAACGGACAAGTAACCTGGAAGATAAAATAGTGGAAATAACTACTGCAGAGCAGAATAAAGCAAAAAGAATGAAAAGAATTGAGGACAGTCTTAGCGACCTCTGGGACAACGCTAAACACACCAACATTCAAATGATAGGGGTCCCAGAAGAAGAATAAAAAAAGAAAGGGACTGAGAAAATATTTGAAGAGATTATAGTTGAAAACTTCCCTAATATGGGAAAGGAAATAGTTATTCAAGTCCAGGAATCACAGAGAGTCCCATACAGGATAAAACCAAGGAGAAACATGCCAAGACACATATTAATCAAACTATCAAAAATTAAATACAAAAAACAAATATTAAAAGCAGCAAGGGAAAAACAACAACTAACACATAAGGGCATCCCCATAAGTTTAAGAGCTGATCTTTTAGCAGAAAAGCCAGAAGGGACTGGCAGGACATATTTGAAGTGATGAAAGAGAAAAACCTGCAACCAAGATTACCCTACGCACCCAGCAAGGATCTCATTCAGATTTGACGGAGAAATTAAAAGCTTTACAAACAATCAAAAGCTAAGAGAATTCAGCCCCACCAAACCAGCTTTACAACAAATGCTAAAGGAAATTCTCTAGGCAGGAAACACAAGAGAAGGAAAAGACCTACAATAATAAACCCAAAACAATTAAGAAAATGGTAATAGGAACATACATATTGATAATTACCTTAAATGTAAATGGATTAAATGCTCCAAACAAAAGACATAGGTTGGGTGAATGGATACAAAAACAAGACCCATATATATGCTGTCTACAAGAGACCCACTTCAGACCTAGGGACACATACAGACTGAAAGTGAGGGGATGGAAAAAGATATTCCATGCAAATGGAAACCAAAAGAAAGCTGGAGTAGCAATTCTCATATCAGACAAAATAGACTTTAAAATAAAGACTACTAGAAGAGACAAAGAAGGACACTACCTAATGATCAAGGGATGGATCCAAGAAGGAGATATAACAATTGTAAATATTTATGCACCCAACATAGGAGCACCTCAATACATAAGGCAAATACTAACAGCCATAAAAGGGGAAATTGACAGTAACACAGTCATAGCAGAAGACCTTAACACCCCACTTTCACCAACGGACAGATCATCCCGAATGAAAATAAAGAAGGAAACACAAGCTTTAAATGATACATTAAACAAGATGGACTTACTTGATATTTATAGGACATTCCATCCAAAAAAACAGAATACACTTTCTTCTCAATAGTTCATGGAACATTCTCCAGGATAGATCATATCTTGGCTCACAGATCAAGCCTTGGTAATTTTAAGAAAATTGAAATCATATCAAGTATCTTTTCCAACCACAATTCTATGAGACAAGATATCAATTACAGGAAAAAATCTGTATGAAATACAAACACACGAAGGCTAAACAACACACTACTTAATAACAAAGAGGTCACTGAAGAAATCAAAGAGGAAATCAAAAAACACCTAGAAACAAATGACAGTGAAAACACGACGACCCAAAACATATGGGATGCAGCAAAAGCAGTTCTAAGAGTGAAGTTTATAGCAATACAATCCTACCTTAAGAAACAAGAAACATCTCAAATAAACAACCTAAACTTACACCTAAAGCAATTAGAGAAAGAAGAACAAAAATACCCCAAAGTTAGCGAAGGAAAGAAATCATAAAGTTGAGATCAGAAATAAATGAAAAAGAAATGAAGGAAATGATAGCAAAGATCAATAAAATTAAAAGCTGGTTCTTTGAGAAGATAAACAAAATTGATAAACCATTAGCCAGACTCATCAAGAAAAAAAGGGAGAAGACTCAAATCAACAGAATTAGAAATGAAAAAGAAGTAGCAACTGACACTGCAGAAATACAAAGGATCATGAGATATTACTACAAGCAACTGTATGCCACTAAAATGGACAACCTGGAAGAAATGGACACATCCTTAGAAATGCACAACCTTCCGAGGCTGAACCAGGAAAAAATAGAAAATATGAACAGACCAATCACAAGCACTGAAATTGAAACTGTGATTAAAAATCTTCCAACAGGGCTTCCCTGGTGGTGCAGTGGTTGAGAGTCCACCTGCCAATGCAGGGGACACGGGTTCATGCCCTGATCCAGAAAGATCCCACATGCCGTGGAGTGGCTGGGCCCGTGAGCCATGGCCGCTGAGCCTGCACGTCCAGAGCCTGTGCTCCGCAACGGGAGAGGCCACAACAGTGAGGGGTCCGCATACCGCAAAAAAAAAAAAAAAAAATCTTCCAACAAAGAAAAGCCCAGGACCAGATGGCTTCACAGGTGAATTCTATTAAACATTTAGAGAAGAGCTAACACCTATCCTTCTCAAACTCTTCCAAAATATAGCAGAGGGAGGAGCACTCCCAAACTCATTCTACGAGGCCACCATTACTCTGATACCAAACCAAACAAAGATGTCACAAAGCGAGAAAACTACAGGCCAATATCACTGATGAACACAGATGCAAAAATCCTCAACAAAATACTAGCAAACAGAGTCCAACAGCACATTAAAAAGATCATACACTATGATCAAGTGGGGTTTATCCCAGGAATGCAAGGATTCTTCAATATATGCAAATAAATCAACGTGATACACCATATTCACAAATTGAAGGAGAAAAACCATATGATCATCTCAATAGATGCAGAGAAAGCTTTCGACAAAATTCAACACCCATTTATGATAAAAACCCTCCAGAAAGTAGGCATAGAGGGAAGTTTCCTCAACATAATAAAGGCCATATATGACAAACTCACAGCCAACATCATCCTCAATGCTGAAAGGCTGAAACCATTTCCACTAAGATCAGGAACAAGACAAGGTTGCCCACTCTAACCACTGTTATTCAACATAGTTTTGGAAGTTTTAGCCACAGCAATCAGAGAAAAAAAAGAAATAAAAGGAATGCAAATTGGAAAAGAAGAAGTGAAGCTATCACTGTTTGCAGATGACATGATACTATACATAGAGAATCCTAAAGATGCTACCAGAAAACTACTAGAGCTAATCAATGAATTTGGTAAAGTAGCAGGATACAAAATTAATGCACAGAAATCTCTTGCATTCTGATATACTAATGATGAAAAATATGAATGTGAAATTAAGAAAACACTCCCATTTACCATTGCAACAGAAAGAATAAAATATCTAGGAATAAACCTACCTAAGGAGACAAAAGACCTGTATGCAGAAAATTATAAGACACTGGTAAAAGAAATTAAAGATAATACAAATAGATGTAGAGATATACCGTGTTCTTGGATTGGAAAAATCAACATTGTGAAAATGACTCTACTACCCAAAGCAATCTACAGATTCAATGCAATCCCTATCAAACTACCACTGGCATTTTTCGCAGAACTAGAACAAAAAATTTCACAATTTGTATGGAAACACAAAAGACCCCGAATAACCATAGCAATCTTGAGAGAGAAATTGGAGCTGGAGGAATCAGGCTCCTGGACTTCAGACTATATTAGAAAACTACAGTAATCAAGACAGTATGGTACTGGCACAGAAACAGAAATATAGATCAATGAAACAGGATAGAAAGCCCAGAGATAAACCCACGTACATATGGTCACCTTATTTTTGATAAAGGAGGCAAGAATATACAGTGGAGAAAAGACAGCCTCTTCAATAAGTGGTGCTGGGAAAACTGGACAGCTACATGTAAAAGAATGAAATTAGGACACTCCCTAACACCATACACAAAAATAAACTCAAAATGGATTAAAGACCTAAATGTAAGGCCACCAGACACTATAAAACTCTTAGAGGAAAACTTAGGCAGAACACTCTATGACATAAATCACAGCAAGATCCTTTTGGACCCACCTCCTAGAGAAATGGAAATAAAAATAAACAAATGGGACCTAATGAATCTTAAAAGCTTTTGCACAGCAAAGGAAACCATAAACAAGACAAAAAGACAACCCTCAGAATGGGAGAAAGTATTTGCAAATGAAGCAACTGACAAAGGATTAATCTCCAAAATTTACAAGCAGTTCATGCAGCTCAACATTAAAAAAAAAAAAACAACCCAATCCAAAAGTGAGCAGAAGACCTAAATAGACATTTCTCCAAAGAGATATACAGATTGCCAACAGACACATGAAAGAATGCTCAACATAATTAATCATTAGATAAATGCAAATCAAAACTACAATGAGATATCATTTCACACCAGTCAGAATGGCCATCATCAAAAAATCTACAAACAAATGCTGGAGAGGGTGTGGAGAAAAGGGAAACCTCTTGCACGTTGGTGGGAATGTAAATTGATACAGCCCGCATGGAGAACAGTATAGAGGTTCCTTAAAAAACTAAAAATAGAACTACCATACGACCCAGCAATCCCATTACTGGGCATATACCCTGAGAAAACCATAATTCAAAAAGAGTCATGTGGGCCTCCCTGGTGGCGCAGTGGTTGAGAGTCCGCCTGCCGATGCAGGGGATACGGGTTCGTGCCCCGGTCTGGGAGGATCCCATATGCCGCGGAGCGGCTGGGCCCGTGAGCCATGGCCGCTGGGCCTGCGCGTCCGGAGCCTGTGCTCCGCAACGGGAGAGGCCACAACAGTGAGAGGCCCGCATACCGCAAAAAAAAAAAAAAAAAAAAAAAAAAAAAAAGAGTCATGTACCACAATGTTCACTGCAGCTCTATTTACAATAGCCAGGATAGGGAAGCAACCTAAGTGTCCACTGACAGATGAATGGATAAAGAAGATGTGGCACATATATACAATGGAATATTACTCAGCCATAAAAAGGAATGAAACTGACTTATTTGTAATGAGGTGTATGGACCTAGAGACTGTCTTACAGAGTGAAGTGAGTCAGAAAGAGAAAAACAAATACTGTATGCTAACACATATTATATGGAATCTAAAAAAAAAAGTTTCTGAAGAACCTAGGGGCAAGATGGGAATAAAGATGCAGACCTACTAGAGAATGGACTTGAGGATATGGGGAGGGGGAAGGGTAAGCTGGGACAAATGAGAGAGTGGCATGGACATATATACACTAACAAACGTAAAATAGATAGCTAGTTGGAAGCAGCCACATAGCACAGGGAGATCAGCTCAGTGCTTTGTGACCACCTAGAGGGGTGGGATAGGGAGGGTGGGAGGGAGGGAGATGGAAGAGGGAAGAGATATGGGGACTTATGTATATGTATAACTGATTCACTTTGTTATAAAGCAGAAAGTAACACACCATTGTAAAGCAATTATACTCCAATAAAGATGTTAAAAAATTTTTTTGATAAAATAAATAAATCTAAAAAAAAAAATCAAAGGGCCCTCTTAAGCAGCAACACTGTGTGGATATCATGTCATATTAATTTAACCTGTGTTGAAGGGATTGTGTTCCAGAATGACAGGTCCAGGATATTCCAGGAAAGGTGTACATGTTTATCTAAGGGGCAGCTGAACTGATGTGTGATTACTCCAAAGTGTCTCTGTTACCTGGTGTGTTCAGTCCACACTGGAGACATTAAGGCAATTTGTTGAGGCAGGGTGGGGTAGTATAAACCATAAGGAGTTTGCAGCCAGATGAACTATGGTTTGTCCCCTGATTCTGGCACTTAGATACTATGTGTCTATGTTTATAGCATAGTGTCTAACAGAGTCTCTTCCTCCAAATCATTCAAATTCATCCAGAATTCTCTTTTTCAAACACAGACTAATCTTCTTTAAAACCCTTTTCATAAACCCTCGTCATTAGCAAGGTGAAATTCAAACTCCTTGGGATGGCACCTACATTTTTATAAAGGTAGCCCCAGATGCTCTACCCAGCCTCTTCTGCCATCTCCCCTAAATTCTCTTCAATTTCACCTACAGACACACCTCCAGTGGCTCCAAAGGCATTATGAGCTACCACTTTTAGAATCCTTTTAAAATCTGTTCCCCATCTTCCAAAACCCATCTTCTCTTTTTCTAGCTGGGAAATGCCAATTCAGTCTTTAAAGTCCAACTCAGGTGGCACATTCTCTATGAAGATTTCATTTGCCAATGGCATTACTTGCCAAACCACATCCCCTTCTTTTCAATTAATGTTTACACAGTACTTCGTGGCTGAATCTTTTGAAGAAACTATCACTTTTAATTATTATTTCTTGATTTGTTTACTTCACTGCTAGAATTAGCTTCTTGTGAAAAGGAGCTAAATTTTATTAATTTTTGCCTCCCTAGAATCTAACAGGACTTGGCCTATGGGAGGGTATGTATGCTAAATGAATAAATGTCTAGAGGACTGATGTGAATTCAATTGTAAAAAATGGATTAAAGATAAAGATAATAACCCAAAATAGAAAACTGCTGCATGATTTGCTCAAGTTGCCTGAACATGTATACTCCCCAGATAAATCTGCCTTGCACCCACATTCAGCATTTTCAGAAACACTAGTTAAGAAATTAAAAGCAGGGCTTCCCTGGTGGCGCAGTGGTTGAGAGTCCGCCTGCCGATGCAGGGGACATGGGTTCGTGCCCCGGTCCGGGAAGATCCCACATGCCGCGGAGCGGCTGGGCCCGTGAGCCATGGCCGCTGACCCTGAGCGTCCGGAGCCTGTGCTCCGCAACGGGAGAGGCCACAGCAGTGAGAGGCCTGCGTACCACCAAAAAAAAAAAAAAAAAAAAAAGTATTAAGTAGGGAAGCTTGCCGTGTCCAGAAAACACATCTGTGAGTTACTAGTTCATTGTCCATCACAGATGGCCAATTTCAGTATATGAAAAAATTGAATTCTCTTTTAATTATCAATGAGTACTTGTAATTACAAGATTTTTTTTCATACTGGGAGCCATCCTTTTAAATGAATTGTTTTCTTTTGGCAAATCCTGAGATTAAGGCATTGACTCAATTCTCTGCAGGGCACAACAGACCCAGATCACTTCATAGATCTTAGCAAATGACAAGGATACCTGCCACAGCAAAGTGTTGGTGACAGGGAATATCTGGCACATTGAAAGAAAACAACCCACACCCTTGAGTGCAGAATCTGCTTTATCACCCTGTTAGGGAGAATCTTAAACTAGATTGCTAGCTGATTCAATTCAACCAGACAAGTAACTGAATTCTCAACTTCAATGACTTGAATGGTATTCTAACAAGACACAGGAATGAGTAAAGGAAAGACATCAGAGTTTTATTTGGCAATGGATATACAAAACGCCTCGATTTTGTAACAAGAGGTAGTGAATCTTAAGGAGGAAGAGTACTGGATTCTGAAGGCAGAAAGAGCTGTACTGGCTCGAGTCTTGGCTGTGCCACCTATTAGCTGTCTGACTCTGGAAAGGTCACCTAAACTCTCTAAATCTCAATCTCTTAATTTACAAACTAGGACTGAAAATGAACATATTTCATAGTTGAAGAATTTTCTATAATTCTTGTGGAGTATTTAGCACAGGACCAGGCACAGAGTAAAGGTTAAAATTTGGTTGGTAGTAGTATAAGCCTCCATCCTTAACAACATTAAATCATTCTTTTGAATCTAGACCTGAAACTAGATAACTGTAAACATCTTCAAAGATTTCATCATTAACTTTGATTCCACACAATCTATTTTTTTTTCATAGACTACCCCATCTACGTGAATGGCACCATCATCCAGCAGTATTCAAACCAGAAAAGTGTAAATCATGGTGGATTCCTCCCTTTCCTTCAGCCCCCTATATGATCCACTGACAAATTCTATTGATTCTACTATCAATACTCCCTTATTATTGCAATCACCATTGTCCAGTAAACCATATTCTCTTGCCTAGACATCTACAGTTGATTTCTAATTGATCTGTCTTTATTGTCCCTAGATCGCTGCCATCTATTCTTTACAGCACAGAAAGAGGCTTTCAATGGCTTTCCATGAATTTGCTTAAAATTGAATTCAATCTCCTCCCATGACCTGAAAGGTGCTTGCCCTCTTCTTCAAGCTGCACCTGACTCCTTGTACACTAGACTCAAGCCACAGTGGCTTTCTTTTTGTAACTAAAACACTTGTCCTTGTTCAATGACTGGCTCTTTCTTTCATTTAAAATCTCAATTTAACCATCATTTCTTGGGAGAAGACTTTCTTGACCATCTTGTCTATGTATAATCCCTATCACCTGTTAGCCCTGTTATTCCCTTTCCAAGCAAACTGTTCGTTCCCTGCATAGCTCTTACCACAATCTTTGATGTGTTTATTTGATTTCCCCACCAATCTGTAATCTGAATATGTGTACTGTCTTTTGTGTTCCCAACTAAATGCTTGGTATTCGGCATTAAAATATTTGTTAAAATACTAAGCCAGTTAAAATTTTATTGGATGTGGCAATGTGGCAGACAGTGTTTTAGACATTGTAAATATGAAGCTTAATGATGTGTAGTAACTGCACCCAAGGAGCAAACAACCTACCAGAGAGCTGCTGCCAGAGAATTCACACATTTTATAATAAGGAGGGGATGATTTGTTTAAGGTTCACAGGAGTTGATATTTGATCCTGATCCTGATAAATGAAATACTACCTGAAAAGAAAAATGGGGATGCAGGGGGAGGAAGGAACAATGGGAAGAAGTTATTTTGGAGAGACCAAAGAACAAAGGCATGAAGGTGGATTTTAATTGCCAGGATATCTATTACCCATTGCCTTGGTTCTGAACACAAAAGAAATTGTGAAAAGATGAGGCTTTCTGAAGCCAACATATCTTATTTCTTCTGACGAACAATAACCGCTGTAACCAAAACAGTATAGAATACTTGTGCTGTTATTTCGTCATCTATAAAGTGAAGAGATTAGAATAATATGCTTTTTATGGTTTTTCCAAATGGGAAATCCCGATTCTTGGTTTTTCTTTTATATTATAAGCTTCTTGAGGGCAGGGATCATTGTACTGATGGTTCAATAAATGTTTAATGAATAGAGTCACTTTTACACAAATTATATTCATGTGATATTTTGCCCAGTAGTTCCAGTATAGGTGGATTTCAAATTTCGATGCCAACTTATTAACAACTGTGAAAACCAACACAGGATCTACTTTTTGGATTGCTTTTGGAAGCAAGTTAGGTGGGTTAAATTTTAGTCGATCTTGGAATGTGAATACTTCTCTAACCTTTCCTTTATCCTATCATAAATGGATATATTAAAAAGGAAAGCATTGCAAGAGACAAAGAAAGGATAGTGATGCCTTCAACCTTCATCACCAAAATGTGTAAAAGTGAATATGTGAAGAAAGAAAAGTGCCAATGATTCCCAGAGTCAAGACAAATGATGGTAAATACTAGTTAGGTGGTGTAGTGGCTGAGAGGAATTCTAGCTTCCAAAAGGATTAGAGTAGATGGAACATATGTCTTTTATATCCTTTTAATTGACTTTCACTCAATAATTTGGTAAAAAACTAACCAGTTCCAGTAACAACAACAGCAAAATGGCATGATCCTCTAGCACCAGCTTGTATTTCCTTCAAATCAAACTAACATTTAGAAGAGCGGTCTTCATTTCATCACCTTTACTGAACTCTGTGCTTCATGGTCTCAACCTGCCAAGAATTTCTTTATATTCTCCCAATGTCTTAAACATAGTAAATATCCACCTACTATTGGCTCAATAACTAGTTCTGAAACAGAACTAAACAAAGAAGAGACACCTCTCTGAGAAGTTCTGTAATTGCTATCTATCTTCATTTTCTTATTTTGCATTAATTTCCTTCATGCAACCTATATGTAGCCAAATTCAAGTATATACTATGCATCTTTTTGGAGCTTTGAATATTCAACTATCTTCTCTGTCTGGAATTCCCTGTCATTCATCTTCAAAGACCTAACTTCTAACTAACATTCAAGGTCTAGTTCAAGCATTCCTCATATCCTTCCTCATTCCTCTACTTCAAAGACATCTCTAATATTCTTCCTCCATAGCACAGAATCTATACTTTCTTTCAATCAATTAGCACTTTCTAGATTGCTTTATACATACTAATTTACAAACCTAATTTCCCCTAGTAAAGTGAATCCCCAGTGGGGAAAAGCATCTCTATCAAATTAGGTTTCTGGTTGGAATAACTGGGTGCCTAAGAGAGTTGTTTACTGAGAAAAGGAAGGACAGACAGTCAAGACTCAATTTGTTTGCTCTCAACTCTGAAGGTATCTGGAAGAAAACTAGGCTGAAACAAAAAAATATAATTTTTAATAAAACTTCATCAAACTGGTACACTTAAAATACATACTGTATGTCACTTATGCTTTAATGAAAGTTGATGTTTAACAGTAATGGTTTTCAATACTTCAATATTGATTTTATTTACTATTATATCACATATTCATTGCATATTTTCTCATGTTGTGGTTAGCAAAAATACACAAATCACTCTCTCTGACAAGCCATCTCTACCCATAATTGAAGTCTCCCCAAAATATCATTTTATATTATAACCTTTAAGAGTTAAAAACACAATAAATGAAACAAGGGAAAAATCAAATAAGGGCTTCTTTTAATGCATTTAATTTTATCTTTAATTTCATTCTGAAATAATTTCAGACTTACAAAAAAGGGTGGAAATATAGAACAAAGAATTTCCACATACCCTTCACCCAGGTTCTTCAAATGCTAACATTTATCAAAATCACAATATACAGTACAAATCTAGAAAATTAATATTAATGTGATACAATTAACTAATCTAAAGACCCACTTAAAATTTTGTCAATTGTCCCACTAATATCCTTTATTTGGTCCATGATCCAATCTATGACATTTGGTTGCCATATCTTCTTAGTCTTCCTGAATCTGGGACAGTTCCTCAGTTTTTCTTTCATGACCCTGAGAGTTTTGAAGAGTACTGGTCAGTTAGTTTGTAGAATGCCCCTCAATTTGAGTTATTCTGATGGCTCCTCATGATTAAATTCTGTTATGAGCTATAATAGCACAGAAGTGATATTGTGCCCTCTAGAGCACAGGATGTTAATGTGGCTCATTAGGGGTAAGATTAACTTTGACCCTGTGGTTAAGATGCTGTCTGCCAGGTTTCACAAATGTAAAGTTACTCATTTTGCCTTTGTGCTTAATAAGTCCTTTGTGAGGAGATACTTTGAGACTATGTATATATCCGATTTCTCATTATATTTTCGTCCACTAATTTTGTCATTCCTTGATGGTACTTCTCTCCAAAAATTATTACTGTAGTGTTTAGCAATTAGCAATTTTTAAAATTTCTATCATTTCTGCTACATTTATTAGCTGGAGTTCTACTATAGGGAAGAAATGCCCCCCATTTACTTAGCCAATTATTATATTATATTAGGGAATAATTTACATAGTCATTTATTTGCATCAGTATTAACTTACAAGAATTTCTTGTGTGTATATGCCCGGCAGTGGGATTGCTGGGTCACATGGTAGTTCTATTTTTAGTTCTTTAAGGAACCTCCATACTGTTCTCCATAGTGGCTGTACCAATTTACATTCCCACCAACAGTGCAAAAGGGTTCCCTTTTCTCCACACCCTCTCCAGCATTTACTGTTTGCAGATTTTGTGATGATGGCCATTCTGACTGGTGTTAAGGTGATACCTCATTGTAGTTTTGATTTGCATTTCTCTAATAATGAGTGATGTTGAGCATTTTTTCTTGTGTCTGTTGGCCATCTGTATGTCTTCTTTGGAGAAATGTCTATTTAGGGCTTCTGCCCATTTTTGGATTGGGTTGTTTGTTTTTTTGATATTGAGCTACATGAGTGGTTTGTATATTTTGGAGATAAATCCTTTGTCCATTGTTTCATTTGCAAATATTTTCTCCCATTATGAGGGCTGTCTTTTCGTCTTGTTTATGGTTTCCTTTGCTGTGCAAAAGCTTTTAAGTTTCATTAGGTCCCATTTGTTTATTTTTGGTTTTATTCTCATTACTCTAGGAGGTGTGTCAAAAAAGATCTTGCTGTGATTTATGTCAAAGAGTGTTCTGCCTATGTTTTCCTCTAACAATTTTATAGTGTCTGGCCTTACATTTAGAGAAAACCATAATTCAAAAAGACACATGCACCCCAATGTTCACTGCAGCACTGTTTACAATAGCCAGGACATGGAAACAACCTAAATGTCCATCAACAGAGGAATGGATAAAAGAAGATGTGGTACATATATACAATGGAATATTACTCAGCCATAAAAAGTAACGAAATTGGGTCATTTGTAGAGACGTGGATGGACCTAGAGTCTGTCATACAGAGTGAAGTAAAGAGAAAAAGAAATATCGTATATTAACGCATATATGTGGAATCTGAAAAAATTGGTATAGATGATCTTATTTACAAAGCAGAAATAGAGACATGGACATAGAGAACAAATGTATGGATACCAAGGGGGAAAGGGGTGGTGGTGGGATGAATTGGGAGATTGGGATTGACATATGTACACTATTGATACTATGTATAAAATAGATAACTAATGAGAACCTACTGTATAGCACAGGGAATTCTACTCAATGCTCTGTGGTGACCTAAATGGGAAAGAAATCCAAAAAAGAGGGAATATATGTATACATATAGCTGATTCACTTTGCTGTACAATAGAAACTAATGCAACATTGTAAAGGAACTATACTCCAATAAAAGTTTAAAATATAGACTTTCTTTTGTTGTATGTATTATAATTCATCATTATTATTATTATTATTATTATTTTTGCTCATGTTATCTCAGATTTGGCAATTGGGAGTTACTTTAATTGGGGTCTACAACAGGGTTCTTAACCTAGATGAGTTTCAAGTGGGCTTTGTTTTTCTTAAATGGTAAGTGTTATTTTCCCCTTAAGTACAATTTTCATGGTTTGCCTCAAATTCATAAATAAATCCAAGACTCTAAAAAAATTCAAAACTATTGTTCTTATCTACTAATACATACATTATGACTGCTATATTATTTTGATTAGTTGGAGTTTTGAGGTTTGAGGTGATGATTATGGACCAGGCCAGAAAATTAAGAAGAGTAAAAGTCAGCAGTATTTTCTTCATTCCTGCAAGTCACTATGATGTTACAGAGTAGTTAACATTATAGCCTACTTTTTTGAGTGGCCCATCCGAAGCATTAATGAGTACATATGTTCTTCAATTCTCATCACAAAGTGTCCTTCAAATATATTTTTGAAAACTGTGTACTAATGACTATTAACATAAATGTTGAAGTGATGTGGAATTAAAATGGGAGCCAGAGACAAAACCAGTCTGGCCCTGCAACTAGGTACTTGACACTAGGTAAGTAACCTAACAATTATCCTCAATCTCCATAATCTTCAAAAAGGAAATGTTAGAGAGGATCACCTCTATTGTTTCCTCCTGAGTTCTAAAGTGTGATTCTATGCTAGGACATATCAATGGTAACTTTTACCTAAAGGACCTCTGGCAGAGAGAACAAATGGCTGAAAAGACAAACACATTAGAAAAGAGACTTCTATTATAGTAAATCACACTAAACTGATTTCTTAGGAGCTTCATGAATCTTGCTTGAGTTATAGGACATTAGACTTCAGTGATCAAAAATTTATATGATAGAATTAGTCTTTGAAATTCTACTTTCTTTTGTTCTTGATCATTAAATAGCCTTCCACCTCGCCTTTTCTGATTGTAAGTCAAGACCATTTTAAAACTTTTTTTTTTTTTTTTTTGCGGTACGCAGGCCTCTCACCGCTGCGGCCTCTCCCGTTGCAGAGCACAGGCTCCGGACGCACAGGCTTGGCGGCCACGGCTCACAGGCCCAGCTGCTCCGCGGCATGTGGGATGCTCCCAGACCGGGGCACGAACCCGTGTCCCCTGCATCGGCAGGCGGACTCGCAACCACTGTGCCACCAGGGAAGCCCCATTTTAAAACTTTTTAGGGCATTTCCTCCTTTTACCTTCAGAATATTGACAGGAACCATTCTTTTCCATCATATATTAAGAAAGAAGACCTGGTACCTATTCCTTTTATTTCACTGGTTTTCCTCTCAGCAAGGTTTATGTTTTCCCCTGCAGCAGTTAAGACATATCTCATAAAAAAGAAATAGTATAAGGGCATAAAGCCCTTGAATTAGTAATTAACAAGTCAGAAGACTTTAAAAAGAAAACTATATTCAGCTCGAGAAAAAGTTCTTACCAGCCTAGAATACTCAGAGTTCAGTAAGCTGAGCTTCATGGTAGCTCAGATAACAAATTTCTGCCAACAGTGTTTGGCTATCAAGATACAAAGAAAAACAAAATTTGGGGGAAATTTCCAGGATAGTCTAATTACTTACATTTTTCATTCTAAGGAATTTCATTTCTATTTCTTTATTGTCAAAGATTCCCCCCACCCGGGCTTCCCTGGTGGTGCAGTGGTTGAGAATCTGCCTGCTAATGCAGGGGACATGGGTTCGAGCCCTGGTCTGGGAGGATCCCATATGCCGCGGAGCAACTAGGCCCGTGAGCCACAACTACTGAGCCTGCGTGTCTGAAGCCTGTGCTCCGCAACAAGAGAGGCCACGATAGTGAGAGGCCCGCGCACCGCGATGAAGAGTGGCCCCGGCTTGCCACAACTAGAGAAAGCCCTCGCACAGAAACGAGGACCCAACACAGCAAAAATAAATTAATTAATTAACAAAAAAAAGAATACCAAAGAAGTTTAAACATAAATGCTCTAAAAAAAAAAAAAAAAAAAAAAAGATTCCCCCCACCCCATTCTCTCCTCTCAGTTCTTGTCCTCTATTGTCCTACTGTGATTTTAACTAGGGGTGTTCATCAAAATTACCCATTATGCTTGAAAAACAATAACTCTTAAATCTGTATCCCAAACACTCCTGATTTGGTAGCTTTTTCTTGATTCTGCAGCTTTTTTCTTATAGTTCATGATTCATCAGACCAGACCACTCTTCCTTCAGTTTCTTGCCTGGTTCTCTTCCTCACAGAATGCCTGTATCTCTGCCTACATGATATGTCAGAGATGCTTTCCCTAACTTCCTATTCAAAGTTGTCCCTCCTTCTCTCTCCTCAACAATATCCCTTTACTCTTATCTATATTTCTTCTTGGCAGTTATTACTACCAAATATTACACATTTATTTCTTCTTTTGACTATTACTTTTCTCCTAGTCCAAGCACCAAGAGGGCAGAGAATTTCTATTGTGTTCATTGGGATATTTATACCCTACGTCTAAGGTAGGCCTTGCCCATAGTAGGCAATGGATCAACATTTGTAGAAGGAGATATGCTCCACAGCTGAGAACCACTTTCCCAGCAAGTCAGCAATGTTACAAAATAGTAAAACGAAAATCTCTCAGTATAACAAGATATGACACAAGATCCTAAAGAAGACTTACTATATATCACATATCTTTTATTTGAAATATAAAATGCTTCTCAATAATCTAAGAATGGGCGTTAGTCATGCCCTTTTAAAATATATTCATATCTGTTTATTTTTTCTTTATAGATGAGTCTGGGAGAAATTTCGAGATCTACAAAAAGGAAGAGTTAAAAATAAAAGGAGATGGAAGGCAACGGACAATTCTCGCCTTCACTGATTCTTTGGCAAAGGAGCTGCGGGATGGGTGGAGGGCATCTCTCCCCTCTTAAGGAGTCATATCAAAATCATCTGGGGCCTGTTCAGACTTGTTCCCTTGACCCTTGAGCCCCCAGAGAAAAGTGCTAATTTAGTGAGCTGTCTTTCCAGTGTTCAAATCCCCAGATTTGCATGACAAATCACCTATGGAACTTTACCACATTCATATGCACAGTCACCACTATCACTAGGCAATATGGCCCTAAAACAAAACATATTTGTGTCAGAGGTGGCAACTAGTATGGTTAATCTAAAACAGCAGATAAACCAAAGCTATTTAACATTACTCGTGACATATAATATATTGTGTTTTAAGTGTTTTCCTTGGTTACACTTAAACTATGATTAATCTGAGTTAAAATTAAATATAATGAATTTCCTAAACAAGTTTCACCTCCCAATAACCCTACCTCCTCCTCCTTCTACCTTGTTAAAGCAGAGGCAATAATTTATTCTCTCACAGTTTCCATGGGTCAGGGATTTGGAAGCAAAACTTGGCTGGATGATTCTAGCTTGGTTTTTCTCGTGAAGTCAAAGTCAGACGTCAGCTGGGGCTGTTCAGCTGAAGGCTTGACTGGGGTCAAAAGATATAAGGATTCCACGTTTGTTTTTCATTTTATTATTTTTTAAAGCCACTTTATTGAGGTATGATTGACATGTAAAAAGCTGTACATATTTAATGTATATAACTCAATGAGTTTGGGAATAAATACACACCCATGAAACTAACATCACCATCAAGACTGTAGACATATCCATCAACTCCCAAAGTTTCCTCCTGCTCCTTTATTATTAATTAATTTTTTTGTGGTAAGAACACCTAACATAGTATCTACCCTCCTAGAAAATTGTAAGTATACAATATAGTATTGTAAGCTATAGGCACTATGCTACATAGTAGATCTCCAAAACTTGTTTTGTGTAATTGAAACTTTGTACTCTGTGACCATCTCCTCCTCATTTTCCTACTCCCTCTGCTCCCTGGCAATTATCATTCTAGTCTCTGCTTCTATAAGTTTGAATATTTTAGATTCCACATATAAGTGAGATTATGCAGTATTTGTCTTTTTGTGTCTGGCTTATTTCATTAGCATAATGGCCTCCAATTCCATCCATGTTTGCCAGTAGCAGGATTTTCTTCTCTTTAAGGCGGAATAATATTCCATTTTGTGTATAAACCTCATTTTCTTTATTCATTCATCCATGGCTTGACAATTAGGTTATTTTCATATCTTGGATTTCACCTTTAAGGTGGCTTACCTGTACAGATGGCAAAGTGATGCTGGCTGTTGGCCAGAGGTATCAGTTATTCTTCACATGAGCCTCTGCACAGAGTTGCTTGAGTGTTCTCACAGCATGGCAGCTGCTTTCCCCCAATACCTGTTTCTGCCCTAAACACTGGGGTAGAGTTTTTTTTCTTCTACCCTTCCCCTAGATGCAACAGGTCTTTGTCTATTCCCTGGACACCACAGGCTTTGTTGCACCTCCTCCAGCAGTGTAAGACTCTTACTTTTTGGAGAAAATGATCCCAGGAAGGGAGTAAGGCTTTGTGCCTGACCCCCTCTCCAGGTTATTCTTGACAATGAAACCAGCTCAGTGAGGTCTGCATCCCTTTCTCTCCAGATTCTGATCCAGGCTCATCAGTGGCAAAAGGGAATAGGGTTCATGAGACTGGGGGCTGAGATGGGGCTCCATCCCAGGCTCCATACATCACCCTGAGAAAATCCCTTGGTGTTTTCTGCCCTGAGAGTCTGGGAAAATCAGGGGCATCAAATGCGGGTGGGAGGCTGTGCTCCTTGTTTAGATCTCCCACAACAGTTGAGCAAATATCAACTGGCCATCTGCTAAGCACCTTCTCAGTTCTAGACATGCTATGTTCACAGTCTCCTTTCTTCTTTAGAACTCTCCTGTGAGCATAGGACTGCTATCCCCATCTCACTGGTGAGGAAACCGAGGCATTGAGACGTTGCTACTTGTACCTACAAGGCCTCTCACCTTGGGCAGGCTTAGACCCAAGACTGTCTTGCCTTTCCTCTATAGTCTGCCGCCTCCTACACATTTACAGGTGTTTAAAATAAAGGATGCAGCTCAGGAACAGCCAGATGGAAGAGATGCATAAGGCAAGGTCTTAGTGGAGGGGTACAGAGCTTCCATGCTCTTTGCAGGCTTTCACCCTCCCAGCACTGTGATGTGTTCACCAACACAGAAGCTCCACCCTGTCTTCTTTTGATGGTTACCATCACCACATTATCATTATCTGAGACTCTTTTACAAACTTCAAATAATTTTAAAAATATACCTCAATTTTATTGACATTTTAAAGCCTCTGTTTCCTCTAGAAAAAAAGGTAATAATAATTCCCATCTTGTAATATACTTCAAAAAAATATAGACACCCAATAAATGCTAATTTACTTCCTAAACACTGCTTTCATTATATTGTTAAGCTGATTAAAGCCTCCATTTGTCATTTATATCCTCTTATTTCAAGTCCAAAGTTTCTGCCTCTCAAGATTGTTCATAATCTACCTCTATGTTATTTACACTCATTTGTTCATTTATCCATTCTTTCACTAAACATATGTTTAACATTTAATAATTTAAGAACCCTTTTCAAGATTAGAAAGTATGAAATAAAATACGAGCATCCCTTTGAAAAGGAGTTCAGTTTAAATTAAAGAGACAACCATGAAGCAAATCACTGGGACCTCAAAGTACTCCCTTGGTTCAGGAACTATGCCTGGGTTTTGATATGGAGACTATATTTGACTACCAGGTAAACTAAAAGAAGAGCGTATTTGCTGACTAGTTAACTAAGGTAAAGGTACCAAAGGAGACTAAAGGAAACTGTGCTTTTCCTCTACCACAGGGGCACGTTTCTCCCCATATCAGTGCAAGGAAGTACACTTTTTGCTGTCAATTTCTTCTACAGTTTCTGTCTCAACCTATGTGGCATGTAAAGAAAGCCTCTGTGTTTGTGTAGGGCTTGAGTTTGGTGAGCCATGATTTTAGATAACCATAGGAAGTCATAAAATGGCTAGCATAGGAGTTAATAATTATTCTAACATCGTTAGGGAAAAAACTCAATTTTCTTGGCTTCAAATTTCCATGAGGTAGTTTCAATAGAATATCATTATTGGTTTTCTTCATGCCTCCAACTCTTATTTAATTGATAAAGTTGAGATAGGGCATGCTCATCTCAGTGTTGTAGATCTAACAGTCTACAATAGGGCAATGGGGGGGGGTGGGGAGGAAAGAAAGAGGTTCAGTCTTCTATCTGTCATGCTTAAAGCTCTCTATCTGTCCTATAAAGGAAACCTGAAATTATCCAGTCAGATAGAGATGGGGGGTTGTGAGTAAGATTGTCTAATTTAGAACAAGGTTTCTAAACCTTAGCACTGTTGACGTTTTAGACTGGATAATTCATATTCCTTTATTGTGTAGGGCTGTCCTTGTGTTGTAGGTGGTTTAGCAGCATCCCTGGCATCTCCTACTAGTGGCAGTAGCATCCCTTCCCAGTTATGACAACCAAAAATGTCTCCAAACATTGCCAAATATCCCTGATGGAAGGGGCTGGGACAAAGTGCTCTCCGCTGAGAATCACTGATTTAGAATAAGAAAAATCTTTGTGGCTATAAATTTAAGTCATGTGCAATTCAGCTCTTATAAATAATAAAACTATTTATTCTCCATCTGTCTGTTCACCATGTCTATCTTTCAGTTGGCTCTAAACTTGGGAAGGGAAGGGGGGACTGTTATTATTATCTCCTCAAGACCTCTACCTACATTAATTACTTCAGATGCAATGAACTTATTAAGTTTGAAAAATTATTTTCTCTTTTCCAGTTCCATTCTCTGATGCTCAGTTAGCTTTAGAATAATTTCTATTATTTGAGCCAGAGACTCAGCCTATTACTTAACCTATTTAATGGTATTAAAAACAAAAGTCCTTTTTCGATGGTTATAAAACCAAAACTGCAGCACTTTATTCCTTGACACCTAAGCTTACTGTCTGGTGAATATACTATATTCATTTCTACTTTCTTGTCAATGGAGTCTACCTAGAAAACCTTTACAATTCCATGTGCCCTTTAAAAAACTAAAGAAAACAAATGAAAAGAACCCCAAAAACAAAGCCCTAAAGACCCAATTTAACCTCCAGCTTCCTGATGAATTAGAGAAATAGTGAACATCTTGTATAGTCTTTCAATTTTATGAATACAGAAACTAAACCCCAAGAAGGGACATGACTATCTAAGGTCACGAAGTCAACCAGGAACAGAGCTACAGGTAACACCTCTGCTTCCTCTAAGTCCCAATTTAATACTCTCAACACTTCACAACTTGATGACTGTTGCTCCCTCTAAAGTCTTGAAGAATTTATAATGCAGTGCCTCCCGATGTATCTTAACAATAGCATGCCTTTTATCGCTCAACCTTTGCATTTTTTTGCATCTTTTTTTATCCTTGACTAAATTATAAGTACTGTGAGGCCAAGGACCATATTGAGTCTCTGCTGCATTACTCCAAGAGCCTCCTGTAGGTCTGAGCACCCCTTAGGGTCTAGGTCTATTCTTATTGACTGCCTCTCTAGTGGTAGGAGAAAACAGCCCAGGGGCACAATGCATAATACAAGTAAAAACAGCATCTCCACAGGAATTTGTTTTCTGCGTGATAATCAGTCTTCATAATGGGAATTAGTGCCAATGAACAAATAAAAATGTGTCTGAGTTTCTATACTCATTTTCCATTTCACAGAGAAATGGTATATGTAGAATTTTATACATTGGCATCTCAATGAACAAAATATATTTTTAATATATTGGCATCAGTATTAGGATGAATAAACTCATGATAAGTAAAACTAATAATTTTTCTTCTCCAGTATAATTGTTGGAAATCTAATTTTAAGCATGGAAAAAAGAAGATAAAATACCCAAAGAATTACATTAAAAGTCAAAAGCTGAAAGAGAGAATAGGCTTAGATACTAAATTTGCCAGATCAATATAATATGTATTTTACAATTCTAGAAAATAAAACATATAAAATAGAGTATACTACAATCTCAATTATCTTTTAGAAGTAGTCAATTTATATATTATTTCTCCTCAACTGCTCTCTGTCAGTTCACAAGGAAAAAAGAACACCAGTTTGAGGATACTGACTAAATTTCTTCTGGACAAGAGTAAGGCTAATAAAGAAGACATAAAGAACAAATTTAAAAAGAGTCCTTTATAACTTCCAGGGCAGCACTGTGCCAAGAGCTGACTGTGCTTTGTACATATATTACCTTCAATTGTCATGTTGAAAAACATTACTCTATTCAAAAGCTCTAACAATAAGCATCCACACAGAGTTAGCAGGCCTAAATAATTCCTCATCATCCTGGGATGCAAAATGATGCTGGAAAGAACTATCTTGTATGTTAAATATGTAGATCAATATTTGAATTGAATGCAGTTATGGACACATTTTGGATGTGGGGCGCAGTCATGGGGGACGTCACAGAGGTTTCCAAAAGTCTCTAGCAAAACAGGGGAAGTGAAGTAAAAGATCAAAAAAACCTCAAAAAGGAGTCACTACTCACAATGTTCATCAGGGTGAGGAGGTAGTTTTGGACATGCTCCTTGCCATGGAAACGGACCACAGAGTCATCCACTCCCAGCAGCACCTCGATGTTGTAATCGTTTTCTCCCGCGTGTCTGCGTCGCCTCATGGCTTCATTCAGCTGCTGGTCAATGTTGCTGTAAACAGTACCTAGATCATCAAGGCCTTCCAGATCCGATTCTATTAAGAAACAAAAGGAACCCAGGCATTTCAGTTTCCCCAATGGGCCTTCTAGTAACTTCTTACAAAAAAAGATCTTCTTGGGGGCCTATAATTATCATCCATAGTCACCAAGATGTACCTTTTCAGTTTATTCCTTAAATAATGTGCACATGCATGTGTTCAGATAGACCTCCTATAAATTCAACACAGAACAGCAACACTGAGGGCAAAATAATATTACTGCATAGAAAGCAGTGCCACCAGCCAGACCGACTTTTCCAGGAGGAACAGAGTATTTAGTCTTCCTCCAGCTGTATCCTCAGTGCAGAGCCAAAGGGTGCAGAACATATGCAGGCTAAGTAGCTATTAAATAAATGGAGACTATAAATTTAAAGTTCACAGCTTGATAAGTTTACAGTGGTTAAGTTACTTTAATTATGGAGTGGAGAATTTGTATCTCATAAATCTAAACTGCTTCTTTTTCAAGTAGCCTTAACTTAAAAATCAAATTATAGCACGGCAACACAACAAACAGCATTTAGTGGTATGATTATCAGTGACCATATATTACTTTATTTCTTATGAGTGTGGTTTTCTAGTGAATGCTGCTAGGCAGACAGTATAGGTCTTCCACATTTGTACTGGCCATCATCTGGATAGCAGGCCATTTCGATAGCTGTATATATGAATCCGTGAGATACCAAAGTAAAAAATCAGTCAGAAAATTACCTATAACAAAAGAATATAAAAGTATAAACTATTTTATGTTGTGGAAGAAATTTAATTATTTTTACTTTCCAAGCAGATATACATATACATAGATACACAGAGAGAGATATACAGATATACATGTACGAACATATCTCTAGATCATCTATGTATCTGTCTATCTATCTACCTGTTTGCTATCTATCTATCTATCTACCTGCTATCTATCTATCTATCTATCTATCTATCTATCTATCTATCTACCTACCTACCTATCTGTCTATCTATCTACCTGGAGAGAAAGAGAGTGAGAGGCATTCTCAGGTTCTAGTTATCTAGATTACCTTATTACCTAGATTCAGATTACCATAGCTTTGGTGAAGAAAATGCTTTGGTGAATTAAAAAATAAAATGTTATTTGAATACTAAAATAAAAGATATTAATCAAAACTGCAGGTACAGAACTGAAAGAATACTCATTCCCATTTCAAATATATAAAACCTGGAAAGGATTTTATTTTACATACTGCCTTGATGACTAAAACAATCACGTATCGAAAAACAAGTTTGACAGAACCAATTCTGACTCATGCTTTATATGGAGGCTTATTTAGTGTTGTACTGAGGCCTGTAAGCCATTTGAAGCAACGTCTGACATTAATGAATAGGCATTTCCCTCTCCATCTTTGTGGTGTTCGTAAAGTTGAGGGGGAAAAGCAGTGTCTCTTGGTCAAGAAGATTGATGACCAAGCCCTAGCCACATGGGACTAGAAGTAGTAGAAGTACAGATCTCACTCATACCCTTTCCACTTTTAAAAAATATAGAGAAACACCAGCACCCTCCCCTACAAGTATGGGCACAGCCTCTGAATATGACTACTCAGGTTTGAAAGCTATACTGTAATTTACTTTGACCCAAGCCCAAATGCTAGATCAATAACTGGGATTTTTCTGCTCATCAGGGAATCACATTGGCTCTACAATAAGTAAATAACTCTCACCACCATCCACGTCAAACAGAAATCTTTCCTCAAAAGTTGTTTTTAAGAGCTGTAAACCCACACTGAAGGCAAGAGACTACACCTGCAAACAGCTTTACTATTCAACTTCAGTCTCTTCACACACTTGAGAATGAGAAAGGTTGTGATAGCGAGCATACAAATAGGAAATTTATACATGAGCTCCCAGTTCTAAAAATGGCTCTTTTTGGCAGAACTGTCAGTTGCAGTATCCAATGGAAATATACTAGCAATGTCATCATGTCATTAAGTCTGATGCATGAATGAAGAAGGCTGAATACTTATTTCAGAAGGACAGTTCATCTTGCTCTAAGATACCTTTGGTTTGGCCTTTGCATCCCTCCTTAAATAGGTGGTTTTTTGGTAAGAGAATCTATTTTTTCATTGCATGAGGAACCTGAGAAGGAAGAAGGACATCTTTTTCTTTCAACCATTGCTTTCATTCAATCAAGAATACTTCTTACATTTAGGCCTTTAATCCACTTTGAGTTTATTTTTGTGTATGGTGTTAGGGAGTGTTCTAATTTCATTCTTTTACATGTAGCTGTCCAGTTTTCCCAGCACCACTTATTGAAGAGGCTGTCTTTTCTCCACTGTATATTCTTGCCTCCTTTATCAAAAGTAAGGTGACCATATGTGCATGGGTTTATCTCTGGGCTTTCTATCCTGTTCCATTGATCTATTGTTCTGTTTTTGTGCCAGTGTCATACTGTCTTGATTACTGTAGCTTTGTAGTATAGTCTGAAGTCAGGGAGTCTGATTCCTCCAGCTCCGTTTTTCTTTCTCAAGATTGCTTTGGCTATTTGGGGTCTTTTGTGTTTCCATACAAATTGTAAAATTTTTTGTTCTAGTTCTGTGAAAAATGCCATTGGTAGTTTGATAGGGATTACACTGCATCTGTAGATTGCTTTGGGTAGTATAATCATTTTCACAATGTTGATTCTTCCAATCCAAGAACATGGTATATCTCTCCAAAGAAGATATACAGATTGCCAACAAACACATGAAAGGATGCTCAACATCACTAATCATTAGAGAAATGCAAATCAAAACTACAATGAGTTATCACCTCACACCAGTCAGAATGGCCATAAAAAAAATCTACAAACAATAAATGCTGGAGAGGGTGTGGAGAAAAGGGAACCCTCTTGTACTGTTGGTGGGAATGTAAATTGATACAGCCACTATGGAGAACAGTATGGAGATTCCTTAAAAAACTAAAAACAGAACTACCATATGACCCAGCAATCTGACTACTGGGCATATACCCTGAGAAAGCCATAATTCAAAAAGAGTCATGTACCACAATGTTCATTGCAGCTCTATTTACAATAGCCAGGATATGGAAGCAACCTAAGCGTCCACTGACAGATAAATGGATAAAGAAGATGTGGCACATATATACAATGGAAATTACGCAGCCACAAAAATAAATGAAATTGAGTTAGTTGTTGTGAGGTGGATGGACCTAGAGTCTGTCATACAGAGTGAAATAAGTCAAAAAGCAAAAAACAAATACCGTGTGCTAACACATATATATGGAATATAAAAAAAATGTTTCTGAAGAACCTAGGGGCAGGACAGGCATAAAGACACAGACATAGAGAATGGACTTGAGGACACGGAGAGTGGGAAGGGTAAGCTGGGACGAAGGTAGAGAGTGGCAGTGACATATATACACTACCAAATGCAAAATAGCTAGCTAGCGGGAAGCAGCCGCATAGCACAGGGAGATCAGCTCTGTGCTTTGTGACCACCTAGAGGGGGGGGATAGGGAGGGTGGGAGGGAGACGCAAGAGGGAGGAGATATGGGGATATATGTATATGTATATCTGATTCACTTTGTTATAAAGCAGAAACTAACACACGATTGTAAAGCAATTATACTCCAATAAAGATGTCAAAAAAAAAAAGAATACTTCTGTCCCTATTTCCTCCTGTGCCATACAGTGTTCTTTTCTGTGATTTCTAAAGTGGGCAATGTCAAACATTTGAAAAAAAGACAGTGGTGGAATAACTTCTGGTACTTTTTATTTATATACATCCCTATTAATTACAAATAGTTCTGAGGCTGTGAAATATCTTCATTCATAATGAATTTTTCCCAGTATACATACTTTACGATATAATGATCACAACAAGCTTTGTAATCAGATATACCTGGCTTCAAATCCTGGCAGTGTCGCATCCTAGAAGTATGATTTTACTTAAGATGCCTAACCTCTCTGAGCCTCAGTCTTCTCATCTGTAAAATGGGATAATAATACCTACTTTGCAGAGTTGTTGTGATTATATAATTAATGTTAGTAAAAACACTGTATACAGTGCTTAGATATAAGTGCTCAAGAAATTGTACTTACTGCTGTTACTACTACTATGATGATGATTATGATGATGCTGCTGATTTCCCATTAAGATAAGTATTCTATACCTTTTAAAGCTTCCTACATTTTATTTTATATGTCACATATCAAATGGTTATAGTTCTTTTAAAATAGAGGTGAGAAAAAAATCTGGAATTAATTAAGGAAAATCTGAATTGCTGATAATTTTAGAAAGAATGAGGGTAACAATATCTCATGCAGAGCACAAAGTAGATAAAGCAGAGGAGAATCTAGGATGTTTACTTTCAGTTAAAATTAGGATTAAATCTAATGAGACAAACTTGCTTAGTAGATGAAAAATCTAACATCAAATTGGAAAGAGCTTATAGATGGCACTGATCTTCACTCAGTGCATATTTATTGAGTACCCACTCAATAAATGGTAGATCGTGAGAAGATTAAGAACACTTTAGTTGTTAACTCTGGGAACCACATGGTTGTACCAGATTTATATTCAGAATGAAGCTGAATTTGTATCATGTGGTCACAAACAATTATATTGGCTTAAATCACTTCCACAAGTTCTACTTTAAACGGACCTAATCAGGGTATTAGAACATGCCTTTTAGTAATAGTTCACACCTTTATAAAGCTTCAGAGTTTAAAAGCAGGCACACACTTTGACAAAATGTGTGTATTTCTAATTCTGTGTCTACTTCTACCATTCTCTCTGTGCCCCCATAAGTATAGGAATAAGAACACTTAAAGGTGAATATCATGTTAATCATGTCCAAACACTCCCTATCAGATCTGTTTTCTGCTTTAAGGACTCAGGAATTACAGAGAAGTCAATAGGCAAGTTCAAGAAGTGAAAGCAGAGTGACATTTTGTTTTGGGTGTTGCAAAGTATGGATCTCTGTGACACACTGTTGGCATCCTGCTAAGTAAGTGCATTCAAGGTGATTTGAAAGGCTGTGGCTGAGTTGGACAGCAGTGATTGATTGATGTGATAACAGAATTTGCAGGAAAACTGAGCATCTTAAAATATATCAATCAATAAATAAGGCCTTGCAATAAGTATAGTGTGCTACTATTCCCCATGCTTCATTCCAAAAAACTGATGCTTAGGGTATTTTCAAGCTTCACAGAAATATCAAAGGCAATCCCCTTAGCACTTAGAGTGAGTTTTCTGGTTTTCAAACTATTTGGGAAATGTATGTTTTTGAAACTTACCTTAGAAGTTACTGATGAGAATTAATTAATATTTTGGAAACATTTTGATTGTATCCTTTTTTGTACCCCGTAGCTTCCCAATGGCTGTAAAGGCACTTTCAGAAAAAGAATGGTTTTACTATAAAGCCTGTTTTTACAGAAAATATGAAATGTTTGGGGGTAAGCAGGTGACCAATCAAGTCACAGTAAATATAGTTATTTTTAGAGTTAAAGATAGGATATAGTGTTAAATCCGAATTTTGAACTTACTAAATAGATAAAGTAGAACATAATTCATTTTGCTAATTATAACACTTGGGCCTAAGACATTTTCAGGATGGAATATGGCATGTTTACATGCTTAATTACATTTATAGGAAATCTAAGTGTAGATTGGTGAAATCACTTCTCACCCCAGAAAAAATTCCTATGGTTAAAAAATGACAGGAGACAAACTTAAAACTGGAAAGGTACAAGTTCTGATCAAATTCTGAAACTGATACAAATACATCTGGGGTTGGAATACAATCTTAATCATACTGTGATAGGGAATGTGATAGAAGCATCTACCCTACATCCATTCTGTTATGCCTAAGGAATAGATTGTCATTCTATGTGAGGTAGAAATAAACCCAGTTAAAAGTCATTCGCAGACTCCCTTGTGACTAAGGGCCACACATCTCTAGTCCTTCACTTAGTATTCCTTCCAGCTGCCTGGACCTTGGACATAATATCAAGAGTTCTTTGAGGTAAGCCTGGATTCAAGGCATGTGCTTAGTTTGGTAGAATAGCTATAAAGAAGGGATCTGACCCCAAGGTGACTATGGAGCTGGCATCCCAACCCTGGAACCGACTTTGTTACACAAAGTGCTATGGAGGATAGCACTTCCATCATGTTTAGGCCATGTTTGGGTTTTCTTTTATATGTCACTGAATCTAGTCTTAATAGATATATCATTGACAATATTTAATTTTATTGTGTAGATTCCCCCTGCTCTCCTACTCCCCTTGGGAAGGCAAATTAATTTCATGTTAATAAGAGAATGATAAAGTAAGATTCACTTTACCAAAATGTCCCACAGCAGCTTTCTCTGTAGTGCATCTACTTCAGAAAATGAGGAAAAAAATGTTTTGCAGTAACAATAAACACAGAATGAATCTATATGTAGAAATTTGGCATTCTTCATGAACAGACTCCTGCTGTGAAAATGAAGTGACTGGAATGCCACAGCTGGATTTTCCAATGGTAGGTGGAGATCCTAAGATCAGAGCTAAAAATAGGCGTAAAATCCAACACATGTCATCTGTGAAGGTCAGAAACAGAGAGGAGTTAACTTAAGTAATTGTTTTGACCTGTTTGTATCATTGAACAGTGATTTTTTTCCATTGAGATAATTTAAATAAATTTATATTGTTGTGATTCCAAAAAGATACAGTAACAGCATCTCCACACATATGGGGGCACCATTCTACCAAGATTAATAAAATGTTTCTTTGAAAAGCAGCTGAATCCTTCACCAACTGGGAAATTCCATAGTGATAGTTCAAAGAGCTACATTCAGGTCAATTTATGATGCCAATTTTGAAGTTTCATTAAGTAACTGTTGCTCTTTTTAAAAAAAGACACTACCATTGAATGAATATTAGTTTCCGTGATTTTTTTCCCCAATAGTTCTAATTCTAAAGTACACGTTTGCTTTTGTTTTCACTGACTACTTTAAGGGGTAGCATATGGCATTTTTAAATGGAAAACTTCTTACTTTTTAAGTAAAAAACCGCAATGTTTTCATGCTTTGAGTTTGTGATCATTAGCGAATGAACAAAATAGAAAGGTCACTTCATTGTCCAACATATAGAAAACCCTGACTTTTATAACAATCTCCTATATGTCAGTTAGAACGTTTTTAGCTGCAAATAAAGAAATCTTTATTTAAAGTGTCTTGAACAATCAAGAAATATATTAATTTGCACTACAAGAGGTCCAGAGGTAGGGTGATTCCTGGGCTAATCAGTTCATCAATAGATCAGGTACACACTTCTTTCCATCTTTTCATATCCTCCTTTGTCTTCCGATTCACTTCTTTGATTATTTCAGAATGGCTGCACCAATTCCAGCATCAGAGCCAGGTACCACAAATTGTATCTCTTTTGCATGTCTTTCTTAAAAGTAGGCAAAAATCTTTCCTAGAAGCCCTCTGGTACATTTAACTACGTGTTTCAGTGGCCTGAACTGAATCACAAGGCCATGTAAAAATCATTCAAAGATAAGAACTGAACTCACACATGCCTTATTCCAATCAGAAATCAACTTCTGTAACTGAAGCCAGCCTCCTCTGAAGTACATGTTTAGGAAAAGTGTGGGTTCATGTATAGTACGGAGATCCTATTTTAAAAGATGAAGGGGGAAGGCCTTGAAATAAAAGAGGAGGGGGAAATAGAAGCTGCACAGGCAACTCACATTGCTGAATCCTCTTTTATAAGTCCTCCTCTTCCCACATTCCCTAGTAACAGTCTTCCATTGGTCTCTTTTACTCTATCTTGGTTTGCATTCATGCATTTTATGTTTCATTTCTCTTATTGTAATCTGCTTGCCTACAGATCACGTCTGCATTCTTTTGGCCCAGTAATGGCTGTTGACATTCAGTCCTTCGTTCCTATAGTAGTGGACTCATCACTGCTGCTTGCTCAACCCCATTCCAACCGTTTCTTGAATAAATCACTGAAATGTCTGGGTGTGGGCAGGGTTGTCAGACAAAGTACAGTATTCTCTGTTCAATTCAAATGGCAGATACACAACAATTTTTTTTAGTATAAGTATGTCCCAAATAGTATCATGGGACCTACCTAATACTAAAAACTTCTTCCATGCTTATCTGAACTTCAAATTTAAATGAGAATCTTGCATTTTTAGTTGCTAAATCTGGCAAATCTAGGTGTGGGGCTTCTGTCTTTCTCCAGGCAGTTCATGTAGGTACAATGATCGACACCCTCCTGCCTTCACTTCCCCACTCCACCCCTGGACACTCAGCTCTAGCAGTGGGCATTGACCCAGGCAGGGCCAAGTACAGTATCCCATTTCCTTGACTCCAGTAATTGGATGGGCAGATGGCCTAACTCATGCCAATGAAACTATGACCTAGGACCGTTTTATTTGGAACTACTAGGGAAGAGAAGTTCTCTCTACTGAGCTTGAAACTGGCAGAATATAACAATGAAGGTGCTTGAGGAAGGCTTGGGAGAGTTGTTGGTCTAAGGTTAATGCTAGAAGAGGAAAGTGAAGATTACTAATGGAAAGAATAGTTCTGTTCCAGTGATGACTTCAAGCCTCTGAATTCAACCATTCTTTAAACCTTGATTTTTTTCGGTTTTGTGACTCAATAAACAATATTACCACCTGATTTTCTTCTCTTACTGCTTTCGAAAAAAATTCTTGCCGAAGACAGTTTGATGTTAGTTCCTAACAACTGAAAATAAAAGAACCCTGATGAATAAACCCATCTATGTCCTTCCTGCTACAGTCATCGATTTTCCTCATTTTCCTTCCCACTCTTTAATAAACTATTCTTGGGCTGTACAGTCCCTTGAAAAGGATGATGTATTCTGTTTATATTAAAAATCTCCCAAATTAATTATTTTATTCTCTTTATATCATTTTAAATTTAAGGGCTTTTCTACTAGTGATCTACTTTCTAGTTTGTTTCTTCCATTGCTTTTATTCAGGTAAAATCATAGTTTAATTCTGGAAGACAGTACAGTTTTTAATTTTCAAATTCTACTTCTCTCTACATTTAATAGCATTCTAATGAACTTTGCTTCTCCTCTTGATTAAATTATATTTTTTCTTTTTTATGGCTTTTGTAGTTCAGCTCTACTAAATCAGAGTAGAGGAAGTGGTCCCTATACCCAATTTACTAGATTACATCCTACTAATCTGACACTGCTAGAAGTTAAAGTTTTCTAAGTAAACTCAACTGTATAAAGTACAGATAGAATTCCATTTCATAGCTGCTAGTTTCAAAGCTCAAGTTACTTCTATCAGCTGCCTCCTATATGCTACTTTATTAAGGGTAAAGGGATTTTTTTCCCAAATTTCCCCAGAAACTTTACTTTAGCATACTAAATTTTTCTCCAAGGGTATATGGAATGATTTAATAAAAATTTAAACACATCCTTAGAGCCAAACTATGAATATTAACATTAATTATTTATTATTTCTGATAAATAATTAAAGAACAGGGCTACTTGACCTGGCACTGTTCTAAGCACTTGGGAGTACAGCAGTGGACAAATCAAAGGTGGAGCTTGCCCGTATAGAACTTATGTTCCAGTGATAAGAATGATGAAGTAGTGTAAGAAGAATAAAACAGGATGAGGGGAGTAAGAGTGACAAGGTGAAGTGTGCACAATTTTTAGTTAAGATGTTCAAAAGAAGGCAGAAAATGGACAGAGATCTTGTAAAGTAATGGAATGAGCCACATGAATATCAAAGTTATATTTGTGTGAGATACATGTAAACTTTTTATACATATATGTAAATCTTTAATTTATATGTATATTGTAGATCTTTCAGAATGAGGTTGTAGAATATAACACAAAGAAAGTCAGAATAGGTTCAGAGTGTGGTAGGCAGACTTTCTGAAATGGCCCCACAAAGATCCCCAGAATTTGATGAGATATGACTACATGATATGTACAGTTAACTGTGAGACAAAGGTATTATTCAGTTGGCCGTGATATAACCTCCTGAGCCATTAAAAGCAGAGAGCTTTTGCTGAGAGAAAGGGGGAGGAGAGAAGTTCTGGAATGTGAACCATGAGAATGACATGACTTGCCATTGCTGGTTTTGAAGACAGATGCAGCCTGTGCAAGGAACAGAGAGAGGTCTTCAGCTGCTGACATTGAACCCTAGTCATCAGGGAGATGGAGACCTCAGTCCTACAACAACAAGAAACTAAAATCTGCCAACAACCTGAATGAGCCTGGAAGTGGACTCCTTCTTTCCCAGAGCCTCCAGAGCAGAGTTCAAACTGTCTAGAACCTTGACTTTGGCCTTGTGATACCCTAAGCTTAGAACCCAGTCCAGTGACCTTGGTTTCTGATCTATAAGAACTTTGAGCTAATAAATGAGGGTTGTTTTAAGCCACTAAGTTCTTGGTGTTTGTTATAAGGCAACGAAACAAAAACAAAGAAAACAGAGGTCTAGGCCCAGCTTTGCTATGATCCATCTGTATGCTTTTGAGAAAGATGTCAAACTTATCTGCACATCAGTTTCCTTATCTATAAAATAAGTAGGCAGTGCTGGAGGATCTTCTTCCTGGCTAAATTTCCATAATTAATAATTGGGCCATAATTTTACTATTTTATATTATTAAAGTTGCTTATTGTTGTTATGGTTTTTTGATTATATATGATTGATCATATGTATAATTAAATCTGTTGCTAAATCCTTGATCAAGGGTACAATTCACAATTTAAATATATTTGTACATGGAAAAAGGTACTACACTATAAGAGATCCTACATTATGATATAAAATATTTCATGACAATGTAGAAGTCTAGTAATTTATCACAATAAGAAAAAAATCTTCTCATTCACCTTTAAAGAGGAACCGAGTGTCCATAAAGTCTGGAGGCACAAACAAATATACAGAACATTGTCAAGGACATCTTCAGTCTCTGCTCTGAAAGATAAAATATTATCTATGTTTCCAGATTTTATAGACAACCTATAAAAGGTTGAGTAAAGGTGATATTTAGATTATTTAGCTATTTACACATCCATAACACAGACCAGAATTTTATATTAAGTGATTAAAAATTCACTTTATGCCTTTTTGTTGTGATGCAGCAAAATTTTACTATGCTACCTCCAATAAATTTTCTTTTAAAATTTAGTTATAAAAATATAAAGTTAAAAATGTGTATTATCAGAATGTTAAATATTGAAGAAATAGTCTTTCAACATGTTTTTATCTAAAGTACTATGTTCATTTGAATAATACTGATCAAATAGTTTTGGCCTATGTTTAGATGGAAGGTCACTTTTCATAATTATATCTTATGTAGTCAGTATATTTGAACCATAATAATTACTGCATATTTAAGACAAATTTACAATAGAACCATATTTGTTACCAAATACTATGAACAGAATAGTACAACTCCTAACCCAAAAAAGACATTATCCAAGTTAAATTTAATAACATACCATTTTTGGCATTCGAATAAGATTGTTGAGTCATTCCTAGAGTGCATTTCCACTAAAATCACTTATTTGCTAAAAATAGAACTACTCTTAGTGTAAGGAATCAAATTTGCTAGAGAAAAGAAACTCTGTTATATTTACATTTTAAAAAATATATGCCCATAATACATCCTTCCAGCTAGTATTGATCATGTGGAAGAAAAAATTTGGGGGTATTTTTCTATCTTCTATTTTTTTAACTTATGGAATATAGTTTTAATAGCTATTTAATGCTTTGAATTCTAACATTTCTGTCAGTTTTGACTGACTGATTTTTCTCATCCTTCTGGGTTGCAATTTCCTGTATCTTTGCATACTTGGTAATTTTGATCAGATGTCTGACATAGTGAATTTTACCTTCTTGGCTGCTGAATATCTTTGTATTCTTATAAATTTCATGAGCTTTATTCTTGGATGTGGCTAAATTACTTAAAAACAGTTTGGTCCTTTCAGGTCTTGATTTTAAGATATATTAAGCAGGATCAGAGCAGTGCCCATCTAGAGCTACTCACCACTGCTGAGGCAAGACCCCTCTGCATATGCTCCATCCAGGGCTGGGTGAACCATGAGATACTCCAGTCTGCTTCATGGGAACAAGCACTAAGCCCAGCCCTATGGAAGTGTGGGCACTGTTCCCCTAATCCTCTTGCGTGGTTTTTTTTCCAAGCTTTGCAGTTTCTTCACCTGTATGTGCTGACCACGACTCGACTAAATACTAGAGGGGAACCTCTTCAGATCTTCACAGTTTTACCTCTGTGTAGCTCCCTCTTCCTCCAGACTCAGTCTGTGAACTCTGTCCACCTTCAACTCCCAGACTCTCAGCTCTGGCTTCTCAACTCTGTCTGTCAGGCTCAGCCGGGGTTCTCCTTCCCTGAGATTCAGACTAGAAATCCTCCAGGCAGTAGGAGGATTACTAGGGTAACGCTGAGTCTCACTGCATTTGTTTCTCATCTCTTGGGGATCACTGTTCTTCACTGCCAGATAGCCAGTGTCTTCCAAACTACTGTTTCATATATTTTGTTCATTTCTGGTTGTTTAAAGCAGGAGGGTAAATCCAGTCTCTGTTATTCCACCTTGGCCAAGAGTAGAAGTTCACTTAATTTGGTTTTGCTAAGAACATATGGTGGGGTTTAGAAACTTGGATTTATAGGCATGTTACTCTGTAACGTGACTTAGAATTTTCTGTAGCCATTAAGCTTTCCTTAGTTGACTTTCTATACACATTTAATTGGACTTACGGAAGTTGGGTAGTAGTGAAATGTTCAGTGTAAACACCCTGATAACACTCTTTTAATACAAAAATAATAATTTTATGAGATATTAAATCTCCTGGAATATGTCCTTGCAGCACACAGTATCAGATGAAGGGAGAGAAAGCTGAGCAGTATTCAGTAAACCTCAAAAAAAACTTCTATTCACCTTTCTCATAAAACGATATGAGTTTCTTTGTTCATTACCAGCTGGCTGAGCCAAGAGGCATTCACTGTAAATAAGTTTACAGAAAGAAACTGTCTTCCAAGGGTAGCACCCCCCCAAATCTGCTTATTACTTAACACAAACATGGAGCAAGTTCAAAAAATTAAAACCTTAGCAAACATAGGTATCGCCTTACAGTCCAAAGAACATGATGTTTGACATAGCCATTGGAAATGTTTTGCAGGCTTCCCTGGTGGCGCAGTGGTTAAGAATCTGCCTGTCAATGCTGGGGGCCCGGGTTTGAGCCCTGGTCCAGGAAGATCCCACACGCCATGGAGCAACTAAGCCCGTGCGCCACTACTACTGAGCCTGCACTCTAGAGCCCGTGAGCCACAACTACTGAGCCCACGTGCCTAGAGCCTGTGCTTTGCAACAAGAGAAGCCACTTCAATGAGAAGCCTGCACACCGCAATGAAGATCCGCAACTAGAGAAAGCCACGTGCAGCAACAAAGACCCAATGCAGCCAAGAAATAAGTAATAAATAAATAAATAAATAAATACATAAATTTATATTAAAAAAAAGAATGAAAAAAGAAAATGTTTTGCACTGAGTTTTTTAGAGATTTACAAACTAGGTTTTAAAAAAAACCACATTTAGATGATAGAAAATTGGGGATGAACTTTAGGAAGTCATGTTACAGAAGTGAAGGCAAGAAATAAATTCTGTAAATCAGGTTCATTGTGGGCCATCCCTTACAATCAACAACAAGGGCCACAACAAGCAGGATGAAACCAGTCACTCAAAAAAGGAATCATCTTGTGATAAGTGAAAAAAAAGGGAAACAAGGACGATTCATTGGTGTACTAGGTCTGATTGTATCTAAATTCATCTTTCTAGACTTTAAAGATCTTTTTGCTATTTGAGTGCAAGAAATCTAAACATTTATATGTTCAACTCAAAGTGAGGAATGATGACATATTTGATAGATTAACATAGATGGAGTGAAACCATTAACCACTGAAGTGCCGTCAAGGTCAATAAATGCTGAATTTCTTCAAATATCAGATGGGAAATCCAGACTACAGGCAGCAATTCTATTTCTAAGTGAGTGTGTATGGATTTCATCTCGACTTATTCAGTACTTTTAAAGATCTAACAGATTCAGTACTTTTAAAGATCTAACAGATAATATAAGGAGAATTCTCACAAATGAAAATGTTAGAGTTACTAGAAAAGGCTCATTACCTCCTTTCCTCATGCTCCCCCTTCTCTTCCTTCCCCCCCTTTCTTTCAGTTCCTTGCTCCCTTCATTCCCTTGTTGCTTTATTTCTTTCCATCTCTTCCTTAATTCCTTCCATCCATCTATTTCCAAACATTTCTTGAGCACTTTTTCAGCACAGAATTTGATCTGGTTTCTAGGAATAAAGCCCAGTTCCTATCACTGAGGTGGTTACAGCTTAATAGGAAAGAAATATAAACAGATATTTTCATACAAGGTAAGTATGTAACTGAAGAAGAACCAGCTTCCTACCTGGAAGAGTCTGGGAGCATTTCAACAGAGGAGGTGACAGCCGCACTGGATTTTGAAAGACACTCAGAAGTTAGACACGTGGAGAAACAGAGAGGGCCGCTCTAGGCAAGGACATAGTGTGTGCAGAAGACCTGAACAGTACTGATATCCTGGGAGAACAGACTTTAAAGAGGATGGAGCAAAAAGTAAAGTGAAGATTTGTGCTGACAGATGTGGCCACTAAGGGAGACTGAAGCAAGATCATGAAGAATCTTACATATTTTACAGACAGGCTTGGAGCCAGTTTTCTGGGGGCCTGTATGATCTCTGTATCATGCCTGTTATCCTGGCATAAATACTAGTAATGTTTTCTCTCCACTTTCAAATGTGGCCCAGTTTGAACAAATTAAGTGGTTGCCCTACTTAGAGGTCTCTCAGTATAGCGTGTGATTTCTAGAAGGAGAGCTGAATCTACACAATTCTCTTGTTATGTGTGCACTTAGGTTCAATGATAACAGTGAGGTCATGTTCTCGTTGCAGTGATGTGCTTTCCTAGTTGTGGATGCAGGTGTGTGAATCGGGTGATTTGTCAGTCGACATCCATTCCAACTTCCTTGTGTCCTGTACTGCTGCAGAAGCTGAAACTGTGAGCCCCAATGTGCTTGCAGCTAGGCTCCCAGGTGAGCATGGGGTTAAGCCAATTAGAAGCACCCAGGTGAGATTTGAACTCAGAAGTGGCAAATGTGGTCGGAGGTGCACTGTGGGGACCAAGGTTTTTTATATTAACATCCTAGGTCTGGTTGCCAGCTGCGTGGATGCTGAGAGGAAAGTGCAGTAGCAGTAGTGCCAGTTTGTTATCCTCAGAGAGCATCTTCGGTGGCAAGTTCTTGGAGTCAACAGGTCCAGCAGTGGCAGCTTGCCCCTCTTCCCCCTCACAGCAATAGCAGCTGCCCGGGTGGGCCAGTCAACTGCATCTTTCTGGGAACTAGTACTGAAGCCCAAGTCTAAGGGCCACTCCAATCCTTCCAACAATTTAAACATGCAATTAATTCTTTATACTAAATCCTTTCATGCTTAAAATAGCTGGTGTGGTTTCAATTTCCTGGCACTGAACCTTGACACATAGATAGTAAGTTATTTAGCAAAACTGGGCCTCAAATCCACAGCCATGTAATAAGAGGGTTGAGCTATTCAGTGACCTGCAAGATCCCTCCTACCTCTAGAATTTTGCTTCTGTGATTCTATACTTTTGTGGAGTTTGACGAATACCTCTATTTTTCTCTCCCGTATCCCTCAGAAACTGCTTCCAATATGGCCTCTAGCTTACATTTCCATATACAGTAAGTTCCCTATATATGAACCTTCGAGTTGTGAACTTTCAAAGATGTGAACGTGCCCCTGTATGCCAGCTGTTGTACTGTACTACTGTACATTTCAAGTTGCTGTACTCTAAGGTTAAAAATGTTTTATTTTTTGTGTTTTTTTAATGTATTATTTGTGTGAAAAGTATTATAAACCTATCAGGCACAGTACTATATAGCTGATTGTGTTAGTTGGGTACCTAGGCTAACTCTGTTGGACTTATGAACAAATCGGACTTACGAACGCACTCTTGGAACAGAACTCGTTTGCATGTAGGGGACTTACTATAACTGTTTCACTAGTATCACTATTATTACATTTTTAGTATTCAGAAAATGCACCAAAAGCCAGAGGATGTGTTCAAGACAGGGATGAGAGAGGACTCATTCATTTAACAAACATCTAGTGAGCACCTATTATATGACAGGTGTTCTTAAGTAATATTTTATAAATGGCTTGACCTAGTCCAGGCATTTGTTTACACAAAACATTCCTGGAAGTACATTTTCTCTTTGTGTGGTTTGCAATGTAATAATAAAGTTCACTCCCTAACCTGTAGATAGCCCTCCTTACCCCTTTCCACTCCAGGCTACAGTCACTACAGCTGCTTCTTTACAGAAGCTGACCTGAGTCAAATCAGGATTTCTTTTCCTTTGTCTGTAACCACTGTCTCCAGTTCTAGTCCATTTTGCTTTCTCCAGTTGAGTGAATCGTCCCACATTCTCTTCACTGATGCAGTATTCCAACTCGACGTTTCATTCCTCTCTACTCTTAGTTTTCCATATGTCTCTTTAGGTGGTCCTTTGCTGGATCCTGTCCTTGTCTCCAATTAGCTGAGAATCACCCAAGCAAGGCTCTTTTCTTTTTACACATGTTCCCTTGGATAAATCATTCAGTCATAGAATTTTAATACATTTTAAACCCTGGAGCTACATATCCTGAGTTATAGGACATTTCTACATTGCTGGTCCAATGGCTTCTCATTATTGTTATTCTCAAGACATTAACTTATCTCAACATAGTACAACCTTCAACAATCTTCTTGTACTTCCTTTCCAGGCAATCAAAACCCTGAAGTCATTTTTACTTTGCCTGCCCCATCAAGCCATCGCCAAATTCTGATAATACTTGCTACACAATATTCTTAGATTTGCCATTTCTATCTGCACTTTTGCATCTAATGTCATATTCTACGTTCTATATATTGGACTGTATCTTCTCTTTTGCTGTTTTCTGTCCACACCCATCCTATGTTCAGTCACTTAAATTATCTTCTTTAAATGTTACTCCAAGAGCATTTGGTAGTGCAAATTTCCTTTCCTCATTAAATCTAAACCTTTTATCATTGGCCAAACATTTCACTACCTAAAGTACACATCTCTTTTTGTATCCTAGTTTTATTTTTTTCTCCAGAAGTGTTAACCTAATTATTGGTCATTACACAGTCTACTCATTTTTGCCATTTTTCTTATTTCATCAGCCTAGAATGTTGTCTACCTGAATAAAAGAATATCTCAAAAAATCCTTAAAGGAATTGATCAAAGCCTTCCCTGATTGAGGATCATCTCCTCTGACTCTAATCAATATATTTAGCAGTCCCAGATAACTTTCCACTAACATTTGTCAAGCCAAAAATTCAAAAAAGAAAAAAAATTTTCAAGGGTAAATTCATGTGCTATATTCTTCCTCTTGCTTGATAAAAGTCAGAATAAGTTCTTGGTAAAGCAAAGACTGGTCACAGGTAATAAAACTCACCATAGCACATAACTTTATATAACAACAAGGCTGAAAGCTAGGTATATACTAGTGTTTGTTAATAATAACTGTTGTACTCATATAAGAAGCATATGATATATGAGTTAGTGCATCTTTATCCAATTTGCTTTGGAATGCTTCATTATATTGATTCCATCATAATGTAGACAGAGGGACATAAATAAATGTTCTTGAATGCAGAATACTTTTGTGAGTAAAAAAAAATCTGATAATTAACGACTGCATCCATTTTTTTTAAATGGGGAAATGTGCTAAAAAGTAGTCCAATGAGCCTGAAACACATTAAGAGATCAATAAATGTTTATTAAACAAATAAATGAGTCAACAAATAAGCAGGTAAATGGTTTGAGTTTAGAGAAAATGAGGATTTAAATGGCTCATAACGTATCAATGCACAAAAAGTGGAAGAATGGAAAAGCAAAGCATAACAACTAATTGTTGCTGAAGTTTCTAGTGGTACTAGAAGTGATAATATCAAAGAAAAACTGGAGACAAGTCATACACCTGAGAGTAGGTGTATAATTAAATAAATTATATCTCATCATAATACATACAAAGGCACACACTGTAACACTGTATGGAATTATATTATAGTTCATGTATATGTATACATTTATTTACATATATACATAAAATACAGTCAATCCCCAATATTTGTTGATTTTGTATTTGTGAATTTGCTTACTCACTAAAATTTATTTGTAACCCCCAAGTCAATACTCACAGTGCTTTCTCAGTCATCTGCAGACATGCAGAGTGGCAAAAAAATTCAATAAAGCAAGAAAATAAAATAAAAAAGAATTATGATTTATAAGGGAGAAATAAACATGTCATTATTTCTCTATGATGTGATTGTTTTTATAGAAATCCAAAAGAATCTACAAAGTTTATAACTGAATTAAGCGAGTCACTGAATACAAAGCCAAAATAGAAAAATGTTACTTGAATTTTATATATTAACAGCAAACAAAGACAAATGAAATTTCTCAGCAATTAGGAAAAAAATCCCATTTAAAAGAGTATAAAAACTCAAATTCTTAGGAAAAAAATCTAACAAAGATGTGGTAGACCCCTACACTGAAACTATAAACATTAATACTTAAAGACATTGAGCCACAGAGTTGGAGAAAACATTTGCAAAGCATATCTAACAAAGTATTCATATCCAGAATATAAAAGTACACCTACAAAACAATAAGAACAAGACAGCATCCAATTTTAAAATGTGTCCTTAAATGTGCACTTCACAAGTACAACAATCTAATAGCCTATGGATATATACAAATGTTCTCAACATTGTTAGACATCAGGAAAACAAATTAAAGTCAGGTAAAACATACCTACTACAATCGCTAAAACTGGAAAATAAAACTTGACAATATCAAGCATTGGGTAAGATATGGATCAACTGGAACTCTCATACACTGCAGGTGGGAATATATGTTGGTATACTACCTTGTAAACCACTTAGCATTATCTAAGAGTTGAATATATGCATATCCTATGACAGCAATTCTACTATGCAAACACTAAGCAGAAATGAGCACATATGTACACCCACCACAATACACAAACAAGAATATTCATAGCTATTTATAATAGCTAAAACTGAAAAAATAGATAGGATGAATAAATCATGCTAAATTGTACAAGGGAATAGTATAAAGCAATTAAAAAGAACGAACTGAAAAGGGAACCCTCCTACACTGTTGGGGGAATGTAAATTGGTACAGCCACTATGGAAAACAGAATGAAGGTCCCTTAAAAAACTAAAAATAGAGTTGCCATATGATCTAGCAATCTGACTTCTGGGCATATATCTGGAGAAAACTATAATTCAAAAAGATACATGCACCCCAATGTTCATAGCAGCACTATTTAAAATAGCCATGACATGGAAGCAACCTAAACGCCCACTGACAGATGAATAAAGAAGATGTGGTACATACATACAATGGAATATTACTCAGCCATAAAAAAGAATGAAATAATGCCATTTGTAGCAACACAGATGGACCTAGAGATTATCATACTAAGTGCAATAAGTCAGATAAAGGCAAATATCATATGATATCATTTATATGTAGAATCTAAAATATGATACAAATGAACTTATTTACAAAACAGAAACAGACTCACAGACATAGGAAACAAATTTATGCTTACCAAAGGGGAAAGTGGGGGAAGGATAAATTAGGAGTTTGGGATTAACAGATAGTTACAAACTACTATATATATGAAACAGATAAACAGCAAGGTCCTACTGTATAGCACAGGGAACTAAATTCGATATCTTGTAATAAACAATAATGGAAAAGAATATATATATATATATATATATATATATAGAGAGAGAGAGAGAGAGAGAGAGAACATTTACTTATATATAAAAAACGGAATCACTTTGCTGTATAACTAACACAACATTGTAAAACTATTGTTTTATTATTGTGAAACTATTATTGTGAAACTAACACAACATTGTAAATCAACTAGATTTCAAAACAAACAAACAAATGAACAAAGAAACAAAGGGGTAAGAAGGAACTTTTGCAGGTGATGGGTATGTTCACTATCTTGATTGTAGTGGTGGTTTCATGAGCGTATTCATACGTCTAAATTTATAAAATTGAACACTTTAAATGTAAAATGTGTTCAGCAACTTATCAATTATATCTGAATAAAACTGCTTTATAAATGGAAAAAAAAGAACAAACTGCTACTGCACACAGCAACATGGACTAACCTCAAAGATATAATGTTAAGTTAAAGAAACCAGATAAGAAAGAACAAATGCTGTATGATTCAATTTATATTATATATATTAATTTCATGAAAGGCCAAAACTATACTATGTTGATAGAATTCAGAATGGTGATTACCTTTGGTAGGTTACTGACTAGGAGATGGTACAAAGTAAGCTTTGGGGATGCTGGAATTATTCTATAACTTGATATGCATGACGATTACATTTGTAAAAATTAATTGAGCTGAAAACTTAAGACTTGTGAACTTTACTGCATATATACTATAGACTGAGAAAAAATTACAAAAAAAGACCAAAAAGATTTAAATATAAATTGAGTCTCTCATATACCAATACCTGTTTGACACATTAGTATGGAAATATAAACTTTGGAAAACATCATGAAGGATGTAATATAGAAATCTAAACTGATGAAAAATAATTTATGTAAGAGTGGCAAAAGGCCCCCCACAAAGACTGACTTCTGTCCTCCCCAAAAAAGTGACTTGATAACAAAAATACTTTAAATCAAGCCACAAAATTTACTTCCTAGGGGGTAGAATGTCAGGTTAATGTAAGCCCAGCTAGAGTATAGAGGACATTTGCCAGATTTTTGCCAAAGAATGCCTATGAGATCATTCTTCAAAAGGCCTCGCCTTCATGCTCCTGACATGATATAAACTACTTTGATATTTATGTATGCTGGATACTCCTTTAGTATACTTTATAGGTCTTTAAATAAAACCATCTGTCATTCTAGCTAACCTTAAGAAAAAAAAAGAAACACGATTGTTCTATAGCATGCTTGTGTACGTAAGAATCACCTAATTCTTAGAGTGTCTACCCAGACATTTTACTGCACTAAGTCTACCATGGGTCCTAGAATCTACATTTCAAGAAGGACTCCGGCAGATCCTGAATCAGGTGGTTTGGGTGCACATTTATGATACACTGCTCTATATACTACAGTATGAATTAATCATTTTCTGTTGATCTGCTTATATTAAAAATGTAATGGCTTTTCTCTATGTGATCATAATTAGCTTGGATGATAAAACCTAACACAATAAACAATAAACTACATATGTTCTTCTATTTCAAAAACTTATAAATGTTTTATCTGCTATTTAGATTTCATTTTTCTCAGTCCTATCAGTGTAACAATATTAACCTATGAAATAGTCCAAGAAGGAAAGTAACTAAAGTAAAGCCTTTCCATATTAGTTAAGAATTATTATATGCATAAAATGATTTCTCGCCATGTAAAATATTAATTTTTTTTATTAATAAGAGAGGTACCTCAGACTTGGACTGAAGCCACCTAAGTCTGCTAACATATACACTCAGGATTAATTGAGTTTAACAATTTTAAAAGCCAATGTATATTATTAAAATACAGGGGAGAGATTATAAAGTGAATTTAGCTAGGCTGAATGAAAGGCAGAGAGGTGCGAGGCCTTCCAAAAGAAACAAACAAAAAAAAAGAGAGAAAAGAAAATAGGGGAAAAAATCTAAGAAAGACTGAGGAGACCAGAGAGGAATAAATAACCTGCATTTTAAAACTGGCTACTGGGGCTTCCCTGGTGGCGCAGTGGTTGAGAGTCCACATGCCGATGCAGGGGACACGGGTTCGTGCCCCGGTCCGGGAAGATTCCACATGCCGCGGAGCGGCTGGGCCCGTGAGCCATGGCCGCTGAGCCTGTGCGTCCGGAGCCTGTGCTCTGCAACGGGAGAGGCCACAACAGTGAGAGGCCCACGTACCGCCAAACAAACAAACAAACAAACAAAAAAAAAACTGGCTACTGACTAGATGAAAATCAGAACATTCAGGTTGTTGTAACTGAAAGAGCAAGACTTCCTAAAAACCCATGCAGAGGACTAGGAAGTAGAAAATATAACATTCAACAAAATTAATTTTTACTACTAGAAAAATAATTTCTTAAATAAGCAACAAAACAAAACAAAGCAAAAAACCAAAACAGTGAAAAAGGTTAATATAGTTGCTTATATTATCAGCCTTGGGAAGTGCCCTTGATTTTTTTGCTTCTGTAACAATATAAAATGGAGATGCTACCCATGAGACTTAACCTAGATCTCGAGGTATTACCATGCAAATAATGAATTAAGATTAGTGAATTGTTTTGAGTTTCTCAAAATATAGTATACAGCTATCCAGATTATTATGCTTTTGATTTATACTAATTAATTAAATTATATGAGTTAACATTTTACTAACATTTATTATCATGAGCATGAAAAATTAAGCAAATGCAATAGTGGAAATATATTACAGAGAAAAGGCCATGTTGAAAAAAATATATGTAATTGCTAAATCTTTCACTGAAAGAACACAGTTATTTCCCCTCCTCCTTCCAGATATTGGGCACCATTTGAATTTGAAGGTGCTAGAAATACTAAGACTTGTTTGGTTTAATAATAACATTGTTGAGGCTATGCCAGCAATTCTGATGAGATCTACCTATCACTTAAAATGCTAACTGAATGACTAAACTCTATTAGTAATTATATCAATCTGAATGCACATTACTACAAAAACATTATCAATGAATTATCATCAAGGGTAAAATTAAATAGTCTTTTCTTTAAGAAGCTCACAAAATTAGTAAACTACACTGAATGATTAAGTATTACATCATTAGGATTATTTTGTATATAATTAATGAACACTTTTTATTACAGAACTGTAGGAAGAATTATTCTAAGGGAGGAGGACAGAAACACTGAGCAAATCATTATTCCAATTTCCAAAAAGGCAATTGTGGCTTGCTGATCTCACAAGGTTACTGACTTTGGATGGGACAGTTCTAATTTTTCCAATCCTTTTTTCATCGGGGTAAGGCCACACAGTTGTGGAATCACTCTGACTGCCCAGATGGCATTTGCTTTTACTTATCCCTGTATAGTTCATGTGTGTGTTACAATCTTAGGTCAACGCCTTTTATACAATAAATAGATTATTTTTTCCCTTGAATTTCCTACTTTCTGGCAGTGACCAATATTGCAATCATGATGAAGTTTAAATCAAGCAATGTTGCAGTAAGCTGAAAGGAATATAGACTTTGACTTGAAAGATCATGTTCTCATAAGATTCTACAGGAGCTAACAACTGTCAAATAGAAATTTCTTTTTAGAGAATTCTGTTTTCCAAATTTTTGACTGTGTGACATAGCAAAACAGCTTGTACAAATACACTTACTTGCTTACATTTCTACATGTAAGTAAAAAGATCTTCTGTGAGAGACTGAGCAACAAATATTATTTGTTGAAATTTACAGTTTTACACATATGAACATACATTACCAAAGAGAAGAAAGAATGCCAGTGTTTTTCTGTATGATGGAAATTCACACACACACACACACACACACACACACACACACATATACACAAAACAGATTAAAAGACACAACAAAATATTTTGCTTATTAGCACCACGTAGACTTTCACACTTAAGATATTTTCTTCTGTCATTTTTAATATAAATATTTAAGACTGTATAATAAAAGTTTGCCAATTGAACTTATTCCTTTAAAATATACTTTAAATACAAATACTAATAAATATCTCTATTTTGCCTCTTTGGTATGAAACAGTATATACTACATTTACAGCAATAGAAGATTTTTCTTTAAGATCCTCTTTTATTTTTTCTTATTTAACATATATCTCGTTAACAACAAAATTAATATTTACTATATCCTAGGCACCATTATAAGTGCTTTAATATATTAATTTAATTAATCCAAAGACAATGGGAAAACTGTAGAATCAATCACAGAGGGAAAAAAACGTTATTTTCAAGGAAACAACAATATGACTGGCAATTTGACTTCTCAATAGAAATGATGAAAAGCATAAGGCAGTGGAATCATATTTTTAAAGTGCTCAAAGAAAATAGTCCACTAAAATAACCTTCAAAAATAAGGCAAAATAAACATATTTTCATATAAGCAGAACGAAAATAGACAAACAAATAATCAAAACCTTTGTTAGCAGACCCACAGGAAAAGTTATACTAAAGGTAGTTCTTCAAAACAAAAGTGATATCTGATGAAAACTTGTATAGAAAGGAATGAAGAGCACCAGGAAACACAGAAAAATGAAAATGAATCTTTACCATTTTGGGGAATTGAAAAATATTTTTAAGATTAAAACACATCACAATAACAATTCAAATGTTGGTAGGGAATGGTAAATGGGATTCATTGGTCTAATATTCTAGTATTTCCCTAGGAAGTGTCAAAAATTATATTAAACTATAATAAGTAAGGTATAAATAAGTTGTATAATTTTGGGGTAAACACTAAAAATATAAAAGAATATTTATGTAAACAGCTAATCAAAGGTGGAAATGGAATAATAAATACTTGAGCCATTCAAAAGAAAGCAAGAAAATGGAGAAAGAGGAAGACAAATTGGGACAAGACAAATAGGAAAAGAGTAAGATGGTAGATATAATCCCAGATATATCATTACTATTGCTGTGGCTGAATTGTGTACCCCCAAAAGATGTATTTAAGTCCAAAGCCTTGGTACCTATGAGCATAGCCTTACTTGGAAGTATAGATCTTCCGCTATTTACAATGAGGTTATGTCCTGATAAACCCTATCCTAAGTTGAAAATATCATTAAGTCAAAAAGGAAACTAACAATATTGTAAATCAACTATGCTTCAATTAAAAGAAATGCATTTAATAACACCTAACCTACTGAACATTATAGCTTAGCCTAGCCTACTGTACATTAGCCTACAGTTGGGCAAAATCATCTAACACAGAGCCTGTTTTATAATAAAGTGTTAAATATCTTATGTAATTTATTGAATATTGTACTGAAAGTGAAAAGCAGGATGGTTGTATGGTTACAGGATGGTTGTAAATGTCATCCGTTGTTTACTCATTGTGATCGTGTCGCTGACTGGGAGGTGCCCAGCTTCACAAGAGAGTAATGTTTGCATATCACTAGGCTGCAAAAAGAGCAAAATTCAAAATTCAAAGTATAGTTTCTACTGAATGCATATCACTTTCACACCATTGTAAAATCGAAAATCTTAAGTGAAACCATGGTTAAGTTGGGGACCATCTGTAACATCACTGCACATGTAATCAAGCTAAGATGAGGTCATACTGAATTAGGGTGCACCCTAATTCATTGACTGGTGTCCTTATAAGAAGAGGGAAATTTGGACACAGACACACAGGGAGAACATCACATGAAGACAGAAGCAGAGATTGGAATGATGTGTCTACATGCAAAAGAATGCTAGGGATTGCCTGAAACACCAGAAGCTGGGAGAGAGGAATAAAACAGATTTTCCTTCAGAACCTCCTGAAGGAACCAATCCTACTGACACCTGGATTTCAGACATCCAGTCTACAGATTGAGGAAGAATAAATTTCTGTTTGTAGATCCCCAGATGGCGATACTATGTTATGGCAGCTCTAGGAAACTAATTACATTAAGTGAAAATTAAATATATATTTGAATTAAAAAATAAAGATTGTCATGCACCAAAATAAAAAAAAACCAGTAATATACTGCTTATGAGACAGATCTTAAATACCAAGATGCGGAAAGATTAAAAATGAAAGTTTGGAAAATGGTGCACTAAGCAAACCCTAAAGAAAATAAAGCAGATGTAGCTATACTAATATCAGATAAGCTAGACTTTAAAGCAAGGAACATTATTAAAATAAAGAAAACATTTATAAGATTCTTAAAACTCAATCCACTAAGTAGATATAGCAATTTTAAATTCACATGCAACTAATTGTATAGCTTTACAAAATATAAAGCAAAAACTGACTGAACTAAAATGAGAAAAAATACCTTTAATCATGGTGGGTAGTTTTAAACAACCAACACTAACTAAAGAACAAACAGATTTAGAAAAACAGTACATTTCTAGATGATATGAACAAGACAGTCAACAAACATGAGTGGTAATAAACAGCTCTGTATTCAACAATGACAGAATTCACATTCTTTTCCAAGTGATCATGGAACATTTGTCTATTGTTGGACCATAACATTTTATGCTGGGCCATAAAACAAGTCTAAACAAATTTCAGAAAATTGAATGCAGTGTTTTTCCACTCTAATGGATTGAGCAAGAAATCAAAAGCAGAAACAATTAGAAAATCTTCAAACATGCAAATAAAGGAATACACTCATAAACCATGTGTTAAAGAAGACATCACAGTGGAAATCAGAAAATATTTTAACTGAATAATAGCATATTAGAACTTCTGTGATGGACATAAGGCTGTACTTAGAGGGAAAATTTATAGTCTTGCATGCCTAAATTAGGAAAAGAAGAAAGGGTGAATATCAGCTTCCTAATATTCATCTCAAAAAGTTAGAAAAGGAAAAAAAAATAAAAGTCATTAAACTAGATGAAATAATAAAGAGAAAAGTGGAAATGAAATAGAAACAAATAAATTTAAAAAATCAACACAGCTAAAAATTAAATCTGTGGAAAGATGATGTAATATTGGAAGACTTCTACAAAGATCAGAGAGAGATGAGTACAAATTACAAATATAAGAAATGAAAAAGGGAATCTCATTACAGATCCTTTAAAAACTTTATACAACTTTATGCCAATAAATTTTAAAATTTATAAGAAATAAACAAGTTCCTTGAAAAACACAGCTTACTAAAAATGATGCAAGAAGAAAGTGAAAATACAAACTGTACTACACTTATTAAGGAAATTAAATTTGTAATTAAAAACCATCCAGAGGGCTTCCCTGGTGGCGCAGTGGTTGAGAGTCTGCCTGCCGATGCAGGGGACACGGGTTCGTGCCCCGGTCCGGGAGGATCCCACATGCCGCGGAGCAGCTGGGCCATGAGCCATGGCCGCTGAGCCTGCACGTCCGGAGCCTGTGCTCCGCAATGGGAGAGGCCACAACAGTGAGAGGCCCGTGTACCGCAAAAAAAAAAAAAAAAAAAAAAAAACCATCCAGAAACTCAAAGGACTCCATGGACAAACTATGAGAATTAATAACTGAATTTAGCAAGGAAGATGGATATAAAGTCATTATAAAAATTATGTTTCTATATTCCAGAAACACACAAAATTTTATTTAAAGATAGAATTCATAACAGCATCAAAAAACATCAAATAACTAGGGCTATATCTAATAGAAGATATGCAATACTTACACAATGAAAAGAATAAAATGTTATTGAGAGAAAATAAGAAAAACCTAATTAAGTAAAACGATAAACCATTCATAGTTTGGAATACTCATTATCATAAAGATACCAACTGTCCCCCAAATTGATTTATAGATTTAGCACAATCACAATTGAAACCTCAGTAAGTTTTTTTTTTGTGGATGCTAGAAGGGAAATTTTTTAAAAAATTACATGGAAATTCAAAGGGCCAAAGGCAGCCATGGTGATCATTAAAAGTAGCACAGATTTGAACAACTTACATCCTCATATATCAAAATCTATTAGAAAGCTAAACTGGTTAAAAAAAAAGTGCAATGCTGATGCAAAGACTTACAAAGAGGCCAATGGAAGAGAACAGAGAGTCTAGAACAGCTCTATACACATATGATTACCTAAAATACAAGGCAACACTACCATGACATGGGAAAGAATGGCCTTTACATTAATGGTGCTAGGGGAAAAAATGAATCTTGAGCCATACCTCACATCAAACACAAAAATTGAAAGTAGATGGTTTGTAGACCTAAATATGAAGGAAACAAAAGGAGAGCACTTAAATGAAAACATAGACTATCTTCATGACTTTGGAATAGGCAAAGATTAAGAGACCATGAAAAGTGTTAACTATACGAAAATTTTGCTAAATTCAGTCTTAACATCTTTTCACCAAAATATCCCAAGAAAGTGAAAAGTAAGCCACAGTGTGAGAAAAGGTACATATATACATACACACACACACACACACAATTATATATATTAAAAAGTACTCAATCGTGCATGAAGAATTCCTCTTCTACAAATCAATAACAAAAGCAAGAAAAGGGATGAGACTGAAACAGGTAATTACGTAAAGTGGATAACCAAAAGGTCAATAAACATGATAAGATGCTCAATCCTACTAGTTATCAAGAAAATGCTCATAAAAACCAGAATGAGATATCACTACACATCTCAAGACTGGCTAAAATAATAACAACAACAACAATAAGACAAAGTGTTGATGAGGATGTGGCACAACTAGACATTTCATACACTCTCTGTTAACAGCATATATTGATAAAGCTACTCTGAAAACTGGAAATAACTACTAAAGCTGAATATATGACATAGAAATTTCACTCCTAGGTGTAAACCTACCAGAAATGTCTATGTATGTGCAACAAATAATATGTACAAGAATGTTCATAGCAGCCCTGATTATAACACCCAAAAATGGAAACAAGCCTGTCCATTAACAATAAAATGGATAAAGAAACTGTGGTGCAGAGGGAAACCTTCAAGATGGCGGAGGAGTAAGACATGGAGAGCACCTTCCTCCCCACAAATACATCAGAAATACATCTACATGTGCAACAGTTCCTATAGAACACCTACTGAACGCTGGCAGAAGACCTCAGACCTCCCAAAAGGTAAGAAACTCCCCATGTACCTGCGTAGGGCAAAAGAAAAAAGAAAAAGCAGAGAGAAAAGAATAGGGACGGGACCTGCACCAGGGGGAGGGAGCCGTGAAGGAGGAAAAGTTTCCACACACTAGGAGCCCCTTCGCGGGTGGAGACTGCGGGGGGCGGAGGGGGGAAGCTTCGGAGCCGCAGAGGAGAGCGCAGCAACAGGGGTGCGGAGCGCACAGTGGAGAGATTCCCGCACAGCGAATCGGTGCCAACCAGCACTCACCAGCCCGAGAGGCTTCTCTGCTCACCTGCCGGGGCAGGCGGGGCTGGGAGCTGAGGCTCGGGCTTCGGAGGTCGGATCCCAGGGAGAGGACTGGGGTTGGCTGCGAGAACACAGCCTGAAGCGGGCTAGTGCGCCACGCCTAGCAGGGAGGGAGTCCGGGAAAAAGTCTGGAGCTCCCTAAGAGGCAAGGGACCACTGTTATGGGGTGCACGAGGAGAGGGGATTCAGAGCACCACCTAAACGAGCTCCAGAGACGAGCAGCAGCCACAGCTATCAGCACAGACTCCAGAGATTGGCATGAAACGCTAAGGCTGCTGCTGCAGCCACCAAGAAGCCTGTGTGCAAACACAGGTCACTATCCACACCTTCCCTCCTGGGAGCCTGTGCAGCCTGCCACTGCCAGGGTGCCATGATCCAGGGACAACTTCCCTGGGAGAACATACGGTGCACCCCAGGCTGTTGCAACATCATGCTGGCCTCTGGTGCTGCAGGTTTGTCCCGCATTCCGTACCCCTCCCTCCCCCAGGCCTGAGTGAGCCACATCCCCCTAATCAGCAGCTCCTTTAACCTCGTGCTGTCTGAGCGAAGAACATACGCCCTCAGGCGACCTACACGCAGAGTCGGGGCCAAATCCAAAGCTGAACCCCGGGAGCTGTGCGAACAAAGAAGAGGAAGGGAAATCTCTCCCAGCAGGCTCAGGAGCAGAAGATTAAATCTCCACAATCAACTTGATGTACCCTGCATCTGTGGAATACCTGAATAGACAATGAACCATCCCAAAGGTGAGTAGGTGGACTTCAGGAGCAACTGTTGACTTGGGGTTTGAATTCTGCATCTAATTTTTTTCTGGTTTTAAGTGTACCTTAGTACTTAGAGTTTATTATCATTGCTAGATTTGTTTCTTTATTTGATTGCTCTCTTCCTTTATATATATATAGATTTTTTTTTTCCTTTTTCTCTTTTTCTGAGTGTGTATGTGTATGATTCTTTGTGTGATTTTGTCTGTATAGCTTTGCTTTTACCATTTGTCTTAGGGTTTTGTCTGTCCGTTTTTTCAATTTTTTTTTGTTTATTTTTTAAGTATACTTTTTAGCGCTTGTTATCACTGGTGGATTTGTATCTCGGTTTGGTGCTCTCTTCTTTCTTTCTTTTTTTTTATTACTTTTTCATTTTTTAAAATCATTTTATTTATTTTTTTCTTTCTTTCTTTTTTTCTCCCTTTTCTTCTGAGCCGTGTGGCTGACAAGGTCTTGGTGCTCCGGCCGGATGTCAGGCTTGTACCTCTGAGGTGGGAGAACCGAGTTCAGGACACTGGTCCACCAGAGACTTCTCAGCTCCATGTAATATCAAACGGCGAAAGCTCTCCCAGAGATCTCCATCTCAATGCTAAGACCCAGCTGCACTCAACGACGAGCAAGCTACAGTGCAGGACACACTTTGCCAAACAACTAGCAAGACAGGAACACAACCCCAACCATTAGCAGAGAGGCTGCCTAAACTCATAATAAGGCCACAGACACCCCAAAACACACCACCAGATGTGGACCTGCCAAACAGAAAGACAAGTTCCAGCCTCATCCACCAGAACAAAGGCATGAGTCCCTACCACCAAGAAGCCTACACAACCAACTGAACCAACCTTAGCCACTGGGGGCAGACACCAAAAACAACAGGAAGTACAACCTGCAGCCTGCGAAAAGGAGACCTCAAACACAGTAAGTTAAGCAAAATGAGAAGACAGAGAAACACACAGCAGATAAAGGAGCAAGGTAAAATCCCACCAGAACAAACAAATGTAGAGGAAATAGGCAGTCTACCAGAAAAAGAATTCAGAGTAATGATAACAATGATGATCCTAAATCTTGGAACTGGAATGGAGAATGTACAAGAAACGTTTAACAAGGACCTAGAAGAACTAAACAGCAAACAAACAATGATGAACAACACAATAAATGAAATTAAAAATTCTCTAGAAGGGATCAATAGCAGAAAAACTGAGCCAGAAGAACAGATAAATGATCTGGAAGATAAAATAGTGGAAATAACTACTGCAGAGCAGAATAAAGAAAAAAGAATGAAAAGAATTGAGGACAGTCTTAGAGACCTCTGGGACATTAAACACACCAACATTCGAATTATAGAGGTCCCAGAAGAAGAATAGAAAAAAAAAGGGACTGAGAAAATATTTGAAGAGATTATACTTGAAAACTTCCCTAATATGGGAAAGGAAATAGTCAAACAAGTCCAGGAAGTGCAGAGTTCCATAAAGGATAAATCCAAGGAGACACACACCAAGACACATATTAATCAAACTATCAAAAATTAAATACAAAGAAAAAAACACTAAAAGCAGCAAGGGAAAAACAACAAATAACACACAAGAGAATCCACATAAGGTTAACAGCTGATCTTTCACCAGAAACTCTGCAAGCCAGAAGGGAGTGGCAGGACATATTTAAAGTGATGAAAGGGAAAAACCTACAGCCAAGATTACTTTACCCAGCAAGGATCTCATTCAGATTCGATGGAGAAATTAAAATGTTTACAGACAAGCCAAAGCTAAGAGAATGCAGCACCACCAAAGCAGCTTTACAACAAATGCCAAAGGAACTTCTCTAGGCAAGAAGCACAACAGAAGGAAAAGACCTACAATAACGAACCCAAAACAATTAAGAAAATGGGAATAGGAACATACATATCGATAATTACCTTAAATGTAAATGGACTAAATGCTCCCACTAAAAGACACAGATTGGCTGAATGGATACAAAAACAAGACTCATATATATACTGTCTATAAGAGACCCACTTCAGACCTAGGGACACATATAGACAGAAAGTGAGGGGATGGAAAAAGATATTCCATGCAAATGGAGATCAAAAGAAAGCTGGAGTAGCAATTCTCATATCAGACAAAATAGACTTTAAAATAAAGATTATTACAGGAGACAAAGAAGGACACTACATAATGATCAAGGGATCAATCCAGGAAGAAGATACAACAATCGTAAATATTTATGCACCCAACATAGGAGCACCCCAATACATAAGGCAAATAGTAACAGCCATAAAAGTGGAAATAGACAGTAACACATTCATAGTAGGGGACTTTAACATCCTACTTTCACCAATGGAAAGATCATCCAAAATGAAAATAAATAAGGAAACACAAGTTTTAAATTACACATTAAACAAGATGGACTTAATTGATATTTATTGGATATTCCACCTAAAAACAACAGAATACACTTTATTCTCAAGTGCTCATGGAACATTCTTCAGGATAGATCACATCTTGAGAAACAAATCAAGCCTTGGTAAAATTTAAAAAATTGAAATCATATCAAGTATCTTTTCCAACCACAATGCTCTGAGACTAGGTATCAATTACAGGAAAAAATCTGTAAAAAATACAAAAACATGGAGGTTATACAATACACTACTAAATAAACAAGAGATCACTGAAGAAATCAAACAGGAAATTAAAAAATACCTAGAAAAAAATGACAGGGAAAACATGATGATCCAAAACCTATGGGATGCAGCAAAAGCAGTTCTAAGAGGGAAGTTTATAGCAATATAATGCTACCTCAAGAAATAAGAAACATCTCAAATAAATAACCTAACCTTACACCTAAAGCAATTAGAGAAAGGAGAACAAAAAACCCCCAAAGTTAGCAGAAGGAAAGGAATCATAAAGATCATATCAGAAATAAATGAAAAAGAAATGAAGGAAACAAGTGCTAAGATCAATAAAACTAAAAGCTGGTTCTTTGAGAAGATAAACAAAATTGATAAACCATTAGCCAGACTCATCAAGAAAAAGAGGGAGAAGACTCAAATCAACAGAATTAGAAATGAAAAAGGAGAAGTAACAACTGACACTGAAGAAATACAAAGGATCATGAGAGATTACTAAAAGAAACTATATGCCAATAAAATGGACAAGCTGGAAGAAATGGACACATTCTTAGAAGAGCACAACCTTCTGAGACGGAAGCAGGAAGAAATAGAAAATATAAGCAAACCAATCACAAGCCCTGAAATTGAGACTGTGATTAAAAATCTTCCAACAAACAAAAGCCCAGGACCAGGGCTTCCCTGGTGGCGCAGTGGTTGAGAGTCCGCCTGCCGATGCAGGGGACACGGGTTCGTGCCCCGGTCTGGGAAGATCCCACATGCCGCAGAGCGGCTGGGCCCGTGAGCCATGGCTGCTGAGCCTGCGCATCCGGAGCCTGTGCTCTGCAAGGGGAGAGGCCACAACAGTGAGAGGCCCGCCTACCGCAAAAAAAAAAAAAAAAAAAAAAAAAGCCCAGGACCAGATGGCTTCACAGGCGAATTCTATCAAACATTTAGAGAAGAGTTAATACCTATCCTTTTCAAACTCCTCCAAAATATAGCAGAGGGAAGAACACTCACCAACTTGTTCTACAAGGCCACCATCACCCTGTTACCAAACCCGACAAAGATGTCATAAACAAAGAAAACTACAGGCCAATATCACTGGTGAACGTAGATGTAAAAATCCTCAGCAAGATAATAGCAAACAGAATCCAACAGCACATTAAAAGGATCATACACCATGTTCAAGTGGGTTTTATCCCAGGAACGCAAGGGTTCTTCAATATACGCAAATCAATCAATGTGATACACCTTAAAAACAAATTGAAGGAGAAAAATCATATGATCATTTCAATAGATGCAAAAAAGCTTTCAAGAAAATTCAACACCCATTTATGATAAAAACCCTTCAGAAAGTAGGCATAGAGGGAACTTACCTCAACATAATAAAGGACATATATGACAAACACACAGCCAACATCATTCTCAATGGTGAAAAACTGAAACCATTTCCTCTAAGACCAGGAACAATACAAGGTTGTCCACTCTCACCAAAATTATTCAACACAGTTTTGGAAGTTTTAGCCACAGCAATCAGAGAATACGAAGAAATAAAAGGAATCCAAATTGGAAAAAAAGAAGTAAAGCTGTCACTGTTTGCACATGACATGATACTATACATAGAGTATCCTAAAGATTATGCTACCAGAAAACTACTAGAGCTAATGAATTAATTTGGTAACGTACCAGGATACAAAATTAATGCACAGAAATCTCTTGCAGTCCTATACACTAATGAGGAAAAATGTGAAAAGAAATTAAGGAAACACTCCCATTTACCACTGCAACAAAAGAATAAAATATCAAGGAATAAACCTACCTAAGGAGACAAAAGACCTGTATGCAGAAAACTATAAGACACTGATGAAGGAAATTAAAGATGATACAAACGGAGAGATATACCATGTTCTTGGATTGGAAGAATCAATAATGTGAAAATGATTCTACTACCCAAAGCAATCTACAGATTCAATGCAATCCTTATCAAACTACCAATGGTTTTTTTCACAGAACTAGAACAAAAAATTTCTCACTTTGTATGGAAATACAAAAGACCCCAAATAGCCAAAGCAATGCTGAGAAACAGAAATGGAGCTGGAGGAATCAGGTTCCCGGACTTCAGACTATGCTACAAAGCTACTGTAATCAAGACAGTATGGTACTGGCATAAAAACAGAAAGATAGATCAATGGAACAGGATAGAAAACCCAGAGATAAACCCATGCACATATGGTCATTATTTTTGATAAAGGAGGCAAGAATATACAATGGAGAAAAGACAGTCTATTCAATAAGTGGTGCTGGAAAACTGGACAGCTACATGTAAAAGAATGAAATTAGAACCATACACAAAAATAACTCAAAATGGATTAAAGACCTAAATGTAAGACCGGACACTATAAAACTCTTAGAGGAAAACATACGCAGAACACCCTATGACATAAATCACAGCAAGATCCTTTTGACCCACATCCTAGAGAAACGTAAATAAAAACAAAAATAAACAAATGGGAGCTAATGAAACTTAAAAGCTTTTGCACAGCAAAGGAAACCATAAACAAGACGAAAAGCCAATCCTCACAAAGGGAGAAAATATTTGCAAATGAAGCAACTGACAAAAGATTAATCTCCAAAATTTACAAGCAGCTCATGCAGCTCAATATCAAAAAAACAAACAACAACAACCCAAAAATGTGCAGAAGACCTAAACAGACATTTCTCCAAAGAAGATATACAGATTGCCAACAAACACATGAAAGGATGCTCAACATCAGTAATCATTACAAAAATGTAAATCAAAACTACAATGAGGTATCACCTCACACCAGTCAGAATGGCCATCATCAAAATATCTACAAACAATAAATGCTGACGGTGTGGAGAAAAGGGAACCCTTTTGCACTGTTGGTGGGAATGTAAATTGATACAGCCACTATGGAGAACAGTATGGACGTTGCTTAAAAAACTAAAAATAGAACTATGATAAGACCCAGTAATCCGACTACTGGGCATATACCCTGAGAAAACCATAATTTAAAAAGAGTCATGTACCACAATGTTCACTGCAGCTCTATTTACAATGGCCAGGACATGGAAGCAACCTAAGTGTCCATCAACAGATGAATGGATAAAGAAGATGTGGCACATATATACAATGGAATATTACTCAGCCATAAAAAGAAATGAAATTGAGTTTTTTGTAGTGAGGTGGATTGGATAGACCTAGAGTCTGTCATACAGAGTGAAGTAAGTCAGAAAGAGAAAACCAAATACCATATGCTAACACACATATATGGAATCTAAAAAAAAAATGGTTCTGAAGAATCTAGGTGAAGGACAGGAATAAGGATGCAGACATAGAGAATGGACTTGAGGACATGAGGAGGGGGAGAGTAAGCTGGGACATAGTGAGAGAGTGGCATGGACTTATATATACCACCAAATGTAAAATAGATAGCTAGTGGGAAGCAGCCACATATCACAGGGAGATCAGCTCGGTGCTTTGTGACCAACTAGAGGGGTGGGAAAGGGAGGATGGAAGGGAGATGCAAGAGGGAGGAGATACGGGGATATATGTATATGTATAGCTGATTCACTTTGTTGTAAAGCAGAAACTAACATACCATTGTAAAGCAATTATATGCCAATAAAAATCTTAAAAAAAATAAGGAAACTGTGGTGCAGCCATAGAATGGAAAACTATACAGCAATAAGGATGAATGAAACATAGCTACACAGAAAAAGATGAACCTTACAAAAATAAATGTAAGTGAAAGAAACTAGACACAAAAACTACCTGCTGCATGATTTTTTTCATTTAAAGTTCAAAATCAGGGAAAACTAACTTACAGTACTTGAAGTCAAAATAGTGAAGGGAAGTGTCTGAATGCTGACAATATTCTAGGTCTTGATCTAGACGGGGGCATTCTTGAAAAATGTACAGTGCTGTGGGACATTCATGCAAAGACTAATGATTCTCTCCACAGCCTAATGGAGAATATGCTAGAATAAGCATATTGCCTATTTCTTCACTTCCCAATACAGAACGTGGTAAAATGAATCCAAAAAAACAAATGGTTTCAAAGCTTATGACTATGTTAGCAATATGAAGAAAAAGTGCACACTTTGTAATTGTCATTCTATATTTTTTTATTGTGACAAAATTAAAAAGATTTATTTATTTAATTAAAAATCTGGGTGCAGCCGATTCTACTGCATGTTTGGGAATAGTTCTCTTTTTTCTAGTATAGAATTTTTATTATTATTTTCTTTCTATGCTTTGAGTCATCCAAGCTAAGAGTTGTTTTTAGCATTAAGCAGCTAACCCAGAAGCAAAGAAAACCAGTCACAAGGGATTATATCATTCAGGACTGTACTAGAATTATTATACATATGCATTATTTAAATTGGATAATTTTATGTGGCAGAAGGAAGAAGAAAGTTATAAATAGAAAGTAAAAGATGTCACTAATTATTAACTAGGCAATATGAAATAAACATTTCTATAAATAGATTTTTATATTTTTTCCTTACACTAAATTTTCTTCCACTTCTGTTTCTTCCATCCTGTCCACATTGGTGGATTATTTATTACTTTTTCAGTTATATATTTCAAGAGAATGAGGTGACTGATTATATTTTTGCGTAGTTGCTTGGTTTAAAATTCTGTGAAAGGAATTTATTTTTAAACTTGGAAGCTGTTACTATGACATCAAAAAAATGACAACAGAAAAGGCTCGCAAAGTAATACTCTGAACAGCACCCTTAATTCTAATGATTATAATCTTTTAAACCTCTCGCCCTTGATATAAGTAATTACTACCTCTAAATGAAAGGAGGTATTTCTAAGAAATCCCAAAAGCCACTACTTAAGCTTTATTGTTCTGATTCTTCACTATTGTCTTTAGAAATGCTTCCCAGATCACACAGGTTACTGCATGAAAGAAGATTGTTTTTATAGTCATGGTTCTGAGCTGCTAGCCCTGAAATATTTCCTCCCACTATATTTCTCACTGATCGAGACCTTCCTGGCTATCTATTTTATCACCAATGCTTCCATTTCTTCTATTTCTAGCATTATCTCCCCCTTCAGACTTTGTGCTAGGCACTGTCTCTCTGTCCCACAACTGTGACTCACTGGTCTCTGGAGACCCTGAGTAAATATTCTATTTCATCCCTCTGTGTTAGCAAATTGGTCCAGCACAAGGTCCTTGACTTTAGCACAAGGAATTGCTCCCAAACAGCCAATGTATTTCTGGGAGTTCAGTCTATTCAATACCACAAATACTTCCTAGGTATCTATTATGTGCCCAGCACTCTGCCAGGTGCTAAAACGAAAATAAGTAAAACAGAGATTCCTGGCCCTTCAAAAGTTTTGATGGGGCTTCCCTGGTGGCGCAGTGGTTCAGAGTCCGCCTGCCGATGCAGGGGACACGGGTTCGTGCCCCGGTCCGGGAAGATCCCACATGCCGTGGAGCGGCTGCGCCCGTGAGCCATGGCCGCTGGGCCTGCACGTCCGCAGCCTGTGCTCCGCAACGGGAGAGGCCACAACAGTAAGAGGCCCGCGTACCGCAGAAGAAAAAGAAAAAAAAAGTTTTGATGGACAAGACAGGGCTTAAACAAGTAGGAACATAGATATATGACTGTAATGATTACTGGGAAGAGAAAGTACTTGGTACTCTGGGGACATATGATGGGTGATCTGACCCAATCTTCAGGGTCAGGAAAAGCTTAAAAGTAACATTCAACCAAAATCTAAAGAATGATAATTAGGCAGTGAGTCACAGCAGGCAGGAACTTGCATGGCAGGATAAGGATTTGTGTCCATGAAAAGGGACTTACTTTCTATTGGAAAATTATAAAAACATTAACCAAAGATAGGGGATGGGGAAAAACTTTGAAAACTTGACAGGGGGAACTAAATTAAAAATATATTCCAGTGCAAGGATGGTTTCACTCCAGAGAAAAAAAGTAATCATTAATCATGAATTTTGCCAAAAGTCTCTCTGTGCCTCCAAAAAAATAATTTGAAAAAGGACCCCCCAGAGATATGATAAGGACATTATGTGGCATAAAATTCTATAAGAGAAACTACAGGTGACAAAGGGGAAAGTTGCAAAGCTAGATATCAATTTACGTGGTGAAGAAGAAAAGGGGCAACATGGCATGCACCAGAGATATGGCAGCCATATAAATATAGGAGAGGCAAATTTAAGATGAACATTAAAAGAAGACCATTAGGAAACACCTCCTGAGCATTGCAGACCCACAAAGGCAACTAAAAGGGAAATGCCTGGCCCAGCAAGGGACTGTCATCACCTTGCCTCAGCACCTGTGCCAGTGTCTGTTCTGATTGGTGTGTGCCCATGCCACATTAGTAGTTAAATGTTTTAAATATCACCCTTAGAAAGGAGAGAGGATGGTATGATCACTATCTCTTTGCAGACATCTTTTCAAATCATCAGTGCAAATCCTGTATTTACAACCATAGTTGGTTCTTTCTCTGCAACTTTATTCCATGTGAATTCATATAAGAAGTTCCAGGAGAATAGAGAAAAGAAAACATCAAAAGGGGAAAAGGATTTAGGATTACATATCATTGCAGAACAATTCCCCTTGAGTATTGTTAAAACCTGCTCAGAAACGTCAATTTAGAAAGGCTTACCTAGATTGCTAAAGAGAAAGGACACAGCAGTCACCAAATATGACTGGTCTACCTCTGCCTCCCTGTTCCAGGACTTTCCAAAGCTATGTAAACTTTTCTCCCACATATGCTAGAAGTATTCCATGTTGCCATCTGATGTGACATAGTTCCATTGCCAGTAGCTCTGCCACTTTGAGCCACTTAGGTCTACAGCCTCCATATCCTGAGTGGCCATTCACTTTGCCAAATATTGGAAAGAAATAAAGAATTCCTACTTAGAGGTCAGTCTTCTCTCTACTTATGCTCAAAGAAAGGGCATTTTCTCCATTATTTCAGCTGCCATTTCTTAGCTCAAATACTGGGATTAACAAACCAACAATGGAAAACCTAGGAAAATCTGGAAATAACAGTGAATGAGCACTTTGAATTTCTTCAAGTATTTATCCCTGAATAAACTACACTTGACCTTTGAACAACATGGGTTTGAACTGCACAGGCCCACTTATATGTGGATTTTTTTGAATAGTAGATACTTCAGTGCTACAGGATGCAAGGTTGGTTGGTTCCCGGATGCAGAATTGCAGATACAACGGAACCACGTAAAAGGAAGGCTGACTATTAAGAAAACACCCTTCCAGGAAATGTTTTCTGGAAAAATTCTCTTCCATAGGTGGAATTAAAATGGATAATGTATGAATGATCTGATCTCAGTTTATAAAAATCTCACCCATATTAAAAGACTGCTGTTTCTTACTAAAGTTCCTTCACTGGTTTCCATATAAAATGGTGGCATTCATTGCATCTACCTTAACAGCAGGTACAAAACACTGGGCACAATAAATGAACCATTTAGTAAATCATAATGCACTTTAAATAGGATATTTTCAATTCAGTATTAAGAATTAAAATGGCTATTTACCTCTTTGTAATCGTTAGAGAATGTGGCAGGAGCACTTCTGGATTCTCTGTGTTTGAGGTAGTACAGTTACTTCTAAAGGCTGATCAATTAGTTCAGAGCAAAAGGCACAGGTGAGTGTTACATTATGAAGAAATGCTCTTCTTAAATAAATATGGAAACTGAAAAAATAATATACTTTAAAAAATATTTGAGGAAAGCCATAAAGCACAGTAACAGCCTGTATATAGTGAAAGTTATGGAGTAAAGAAACACTTTCCCAGTCTAAACTGGGTAAAAGTGTCCGTCACTATTTAGCTGTTCTCTTGGGGGCACTGCTTGAAATCCACACTATCATTTTATTGACATAATCGTATTTTAACTTTTTGAAACCTTCAGAAGATTTCAGTGGCAATGGAAAACAAAAAACTGCATTGCAAAGACAGTAATCATGCATAAATGGTAGAGTAAAATAATAAGATGCTGAATATAACATGTCAGAAATACAGCATATCTAGCGTGGGAGAGACAGAGGAAGAGGGAACAAGAGGGCAAAAGTGGGGCAACAGCAAATAAGACACACATATCGAAAATCTGCATAAGTATACTTTTAATCTGTGTTTGTTGAACATCTTTTGCTCTTAAAATGACTGTTTTTAGGATCTTCAGAGAAGAGTGAGGGAGAAAGAGTAGATACTAATGTTTTGGGAACAAAGAAGGCTCTCAGTATGACATAACAAGCTTTTCAACTTAATCAAACAAAGGAAGCCCTTTTTTAATAAAAGAGGCAATTCAACAAAGCAGGTGGATAATGAGAGGAAGGGGAAGGCATAGGGGTGAATATATGGCTGTTCTTTTACTTTTATCTGGAAAGAAGTTTTAGATTTCCAGAAAACATATACACTTAATGGAATTGAGCCTAGAACCAGCTGTATTTACTGGAATCACAAATATTTCTCTTTTATAAATAAAGCTCCAAGTATTTTTAAATTGATTGATTACAGTGAAGTATGTCAGTTTTTTTGGAAGGTGTATACTTGCAGTTATAGATTTTTATGACCAGGATTTCTTATTAAAAGCTCTTGAGGGGCTTCCCTGGTGGCGTGGCGGTTGAGAGTCCGCCTGCCGATGCAGGGGACACGGGTTCGTGCCCCGGTCCGGGAAGATTCCACATGCCACGGAGCGGCTGGGCCTGTGAGCCACGGCTGCTGAGCCTGCGTGTCCGGAGCCTGTGCTCTGCAACAGGAGAGGCCACAACGGTGAGAGGCCCGCGTACCGCAAAAAAAAAAAAAAAAGCTCTTGAGTTGAAAAATGGCATCCAAAATAATCTCACTTAAATGGGAGGCTGTGTGTAATACAGAACAAATATAATATATTAGGAATTGGACAAAAGGGTTATTATTGCTGGCTCTCCCACTTTCTAGCTGAGTCAATAATTTATTTAATCTCACTGAACTTGAGATAGCTCAGTAAAATGAGTATAATAATATCTATTTCATACATATTATTCCTTCATTTATCTATGAATTCACTGGACTGTAAGATTTATGAAGGCAAAAATCATGACTGTTTGGTTCATCATTCTAAACTTAGTCCTTAATATATAACAGACACTCTATTATATTTTTTTGAAAAATAAATTTAAGAAAATACTTATAAAGCACCATACATGTCAGGTACTATGCTGAATGCTTGGAATTTACAGAGAATAAGACAAAAATGGAACTTACCCTCAGGAGAAAAAAATAAAGCACTTTACCTGTATAAAATAAATATAGGTAAAGTGTTTATCCTAGTGCCCTGCACGTGGTAAACTTAAAATGAGTTTCTAGATGTCAACTGAGTTCTGCTTCCCCATATCTAAGAGGCTTGTGGGAGTCCAAAGCTCTCTCCATGATATTCAGCAAATTCCCAAAAGCTGACTACTTTATGGCTCCCCTCATTCTGTGTCTTTATAGAATGCCTCCTTTACATCTAATGCTAACTGTAACACCAAGTCCTTTTCTTTCTCTGACTCCAAAGAAAGATCCTCTTTCAACAAATATTTGATGAGTTTACTTCCTTGAGGTTTTTCAGGGAAGGGTGACCTAACCCACTACCTCCTACCATTTCAGGGTACCCAACCCCCTTATCATTCCTCCCTCTCTTCCTTTTCTGGTACACCAAGCAAATCCATCCTCTTTTCTCAAATAGGAAATTTCTGCTCCCACTCACGTCCATTATGATCACATTTTCTGACCCAAACAGACTTTTTTTTTTTGCTACAAAATATTTCTTTTTTTTTTAATATCTTTATTGGAGTATAATTGCTTTACAATGTTGTGTTAGTTTCTGCTGTATAGCAAAGTGAATCAGCTATACGTACACATATATCCCCATATCCCCTTCCTCTTGCATCTCCCTCCCACCCTCCCTATCCCACCCCTCTAGGTGGTCACAAACCACCGCGCTGATCTCCCTATGCTATGCAGCTGCTTCTCACTAGCTATCTATTTTACGTTTGGTAGTGTATATATGTCCATGCCACTCTCTCACTTCGTCCCAGCTTCCCCTTCCCCTTCCCTGTGTCCTCAAGTCCATTCTCTATGTCTGTGTCTTTATTCCTGTCCTGTTCCTAGGTTCTTCAGAATATATATTTTTTTGAGATTCTATATATATGTGTTAGCACATGGTTATCTGTTTTTTGTTTTTTGGTTTATAAAATAAATTTATTTATTTATTTATTTTTGGCTGCATTGGATCTTCGCTGCTGCACACAGGCTTTGTCTACTTGTGACGAGCGGGGGCTACTCTTCATTGCGGTGCGTGGACTTATTGTAATGGCTTCTCTTGTTGTGGAGCATGGGCTGTAGGTGCGCAGGCTTCAGTAGTTGCGGAACATGGGCTCAGTAGTTGTGGCTTGTGGGCTCTAGAGCACGGGCTCAGTAGTTGTGGCACACGGGCTTAGTTGCTCCGCGGCATGTGGGACCCTCCCAGACCAGGGATCGAACCCGTGTCCTCTGCATTGGCAGGCGGACTCCCAACCACTGTGCCACTAGGGAAGTCCCCGGTATTTGTTTTTATCTTTCTGACTTACTTCACTCTAGGTCCATCCACCTCACTACAAATAACTCAATTTCATTTCTTTTTATGTAGAGCTGCAATTAACATTGTGGTACATGACTCTTTTTGAATTATGGCTTTCTCAGGGTATATGTCCAGTAGTGGGATTGCTGGGCCGTATGGCATTTCTATTTTTAGTTTTTTAAGGAACTTCCATACTGTTCTCCATAGTGGCTGTATCAGTTTACATTCCCACCAACAGTGCAAGAGGGTTCCCTTTTCTCCACACCCTCTCCAGCATTTATTGTTTGTGGATTTTTTGATGATGGCCATTCTGACCGGTGTGAGGTGATACCTCATTGTAGTTTTGATTTGCATTTCGCTAATGATTAGTGATGTTGCACATCCTTTCATGTGCCAAACAGACTTTTTATTTTTATTTTTTTTGCTAACATAGGCTGGTTCCTTTTTAAGGAGAATTCTCAAGTTATTGATATATAATAAATATAATAAAAGAATAACACTTTCTCTGCCTATTTATAATACCTACTACTTTCATAACTATATTATTATTGTTGTTGTTGTTATCAGAATCTCCCATTTGTATTTCTGAATAGAACCACATGAAACTATCTTAGATGGGCCATTAATAGTAAGCAAGAGATCCTATGCAAGAGGTAGCTTTCATTATACACTGATGAAATATAAGTGCTTCCTTTCATATAACTCTATATGATGTCTCCAAACCACCATCAATATGAATTAGAATTTTTACCTGCAGTCACATAACTTATAATGGGTATACAACTGTCTTAGCTTTCTATTTGCTGCATAACAAATTGCTGCAAAATTAGAAGCTTAAATCAACACTCATTTGTTAATTCACAGTCTTATAGGTCAGAGTCTGGGCAGGGCAGAAACGGTCTTGTAGGTCAGAGTTTGAACAGGACTCAACTGTTTTTTTGTTTTTTGTTTTGTTTTGCACAAACCTGAAATCAAGATGTCAGCCATGCTGAGATTCTCATCTAAACTTTGGGGTCCTCTTCCAAAGTCTGGGTTGTTGGCATACTTCACTTCCTTGTAGCTCTGTGACTGAGGTCCAAGTTTTCCTGCCAACTGTAAGGCAAGGCTTTAGCTCCTACAGGATTCCCTTAGTTTTTTGTCACAAAGCCCCACAGGCAGTTCACAACATGGCTTCTTATTTTCTCCAAGGCCAGCAAGAGCATATCTCTCTAATACTTCATTTTCTTTTCATCAGGCCCTCTACTGAAGTCAAACTCACCCAGAATAATCTCCCTTTTGGTATCTTCTCACACTCATAGGTTCTGCCCACACTCAGGGGGAGGGGATTATACAGAGAATGTACCCCAAGGGGTGGAAATCCTGGGGCAATCTTAGTATCCTTCTTATCACACTAACTATCCAACCAGTGATCCTGAATGAACCTCTTCCCTGGAGGCCACAGGGGCAAGGCAAGCAAGTGGCTGAGACTCTCAAATGACACAGCTCACTTCCATCTACTTCACATACTGGACTTTCTGGCAGGTAATTTCTCTTTTAACAAGTAGTTATCTAGATAAATTAAAAGGCCTGTAAACCTCTGGACCAGATAAATCACTTAGAGAGATCACCCAGTCTTTAAAACCTCTTCCCTTACTCACATTCCATGATTTTATAGGAAACAAGTTCAACTCAATCGTAGAACCTATAGTCTAGAATTTATGATAGAGTGAAAAGAGCATTTAATTTTTAATCAAAAATATGGGATTCAAGTTCTGCATATACCAATTATTCATTCTGAAATTCTGAGAATTTATAGTATCATTATTCACTTCAGTTTTATAATAAAAATGGTGATAATCATTGTGATAATAATGAAAATCTTCATAAGATTATTGCAAAGATCAAAGGAGAATGCATATTATAAATATAGTAAAAAGTACTATACATGCATAATTATTATTTATATTATTGGCATTATTATTAGCACCAATCCCCAACCAGGTCTGGCAGAGTCTAGGCAGGGCAGAACTGGTCTTGTAGGTCAGAGTTTGAACGGGACTCAACTGTCTTATTTTTTTATTTTTTTTCCAGGTTTGCACAAACTATTGTTTTTAATCTTCCCAACTCCTTTTCCTCTTTGTAACTTCTCACTCATCATATTTTGTATCAGTGGGGATGGAAACAACAGAGCATGTTGCTATAGAACAGCAATAACTGAGGAGAACACAGAATGCTTCTGTGTCTACCAAAGCATATGTAATTCTACATACTCATGAACATGTTTTACCATAGGGCCAGTGGATGCTCAAGCATTTTCTATAGATATTTACCATCTTCTTAAGGATATATTGAAAGAAGCTGTCAGAATATTCAGACTCCCAAATGAATTCCCTGACTGTGGTACAAGAGCTATTATGATAGAAAAGACCAGTGGAAGCTATTGAGGCAATGACTCCTTAAAAACAATAGCAATTTTTTTTTAATTACTGTATTCCTGTTGAGCCATTCAGAGAAAATTACTAAACTCAAAGACCTAAAAGCTTCAGGAATGGTGATTCCTGTCACTTCTCCATTTAACTCTCCACTTTGGGTAAGTGCAGAAGGTAGAGGGGTTTTAAATAATGATAGTGGGTTTTTATAAAAGTAATCAAGTTGTGATGATAATTAAAGCTGCTGTTTCAGATATTGTTTGCTGACCTGATGAAATTAACAAAGCCTGCTTCACCTAATTCAGCTTTCATTTGATAAGTGATACTTTCTTTTCCCCCCCTCTATTCTGTTAAGACAAGAACACTACTAGTAAACTGTGTTTACCTGGCAGGGCCAGCAGCCTACCACATACGATAAATCCCTCTCACACAATCCCACAGCACACCATTCTAGTCTACAATACTGCATTCATATCACTGACAGGTTCTAGAGAGTAAGAAGCAGCCGTTACCCCAGATGACTCTACGAAACAAATGTGTGGCAGAAACTGAGAAAAAAATCTCATCAAATACATGATTTTGCTACCTCAGGAGTTTTTAAGGATCCATTGGTTTAGAGCATGTCAGCTTATTTCTTTCATAACGAAGGACAAGTTGCTACATCTTGTATATTCAACCACTGAGGAGTGAGAACAGCCAGTTAGCCATTCTGACTTTTGGAAGCGAGCTTTATCACTGACCCATTCACCATATTATTTTTAAAAGCTGCCAGTTTTGAGGGGCCCCAGGCAAAAAAGGGGGTTTCTCCTGCTTGCCCAAGATACAGTGCAAGTTGCTCTATTTTTATTCATTATGGTCAGACAGTTCAATGGAATGTGAAGAATCTGCATGGACTGGGGTGCTATATAAATACTGTGATAAGTTTTAATAAGAGAATCACAGCACAGCCTTTGTGTATGCTTATGGTATAGTAATAAGGCCAAGTACATGTATGCAAAAAACTTTCTTTTTTAAGAAAATAGCTCAGTTCCTACTCATCTCTGGGGACACTGAATGCCCAACCATGAGATGCCAGATAACCAAGCAATTTGATCATCCTAAATTGAGTGTTATCTAATTAATTTTGCTATTATGACAGGAATATCCAACAGCAGTCCATCTCCATCATGAAATAAAACCGATCATTATATGTGATCAGGTCCTGAAGGTACAAATTGTTGATCATTTTGCTCACATGACCCAGTATGTGTGCCTGCTCCTAATACTTTTCTGCTTCTCCCCCGATTCACACCTATATGCTCCTGGGAGTTCCTCTTTACTAATTAACTAGAGATGAAAAACCTCTAGTCTGTCTTACTGGTACTTCCACAAGATATACAGAGACTATGCTGAAGTGGACTGTGAAAATGTTACAGGTCCTTTTAAAGGTGGAGCTAAAAAAACAATGAAAAGTGATAGTTCACAGTTTGCTGAATTTAAGCACTATGCATCATCTGCTACTTTGTATGGCAGGAGAAACAGCCCAAGGTTAGGACCTACACATCGATTCCTAGGTTGTCTGGTCAAATAATCAGAGTCATGGAAAAAAATGAAATTGGAATTTTGGTGACTAAGAAGTTCAAAGGAAAAGTTGGGATATAATTTTTGGAATGTAATCATAATCGGAAGATACCTGTATCCCATATGAATCATCACCAGAAGTTTCCTCCAGAACAGGTTCTTAATCAGATGGACAGGATAACTCCTTCTGTACATGTCAGTTAGTCTCCTTGCCCAACCAGCTTAGCAGTGCATAAGGCTGTGCATGGGATCTACAACATGAACTTAACCTCTTCAGGTCTAGTCTGGATCTCTCCACTGCTGATAGTCCAATTTGCCAAGTATAGGATCCAGCTGCACTATGATGCCATACCACGGAGGAAGATACTACATAACCTATTTCACATCATGGCACACATAGTTAATGATAAAATCTGTTCGGCACACTAGAACAAACGGACAAGAATACTTAGTGCCAAAAGTAAGGGAGTCATTATAACACACCAATAACCCAATTTTGGTACATGAAAGTACTATGGCAAATCAACTGGAAAATATAATATTAAGAGGACCAGACAGAATGACTACTCTAATTTCACTGTGGAAGATTTAGCAATTGTTCTCACTGAAACAGAAACTTGTTTGGGATTTAGATTTACTTTTATTGCTTAACATGAGTGTCCCAACATTACCATCTGAATTCCTTACACCACCATTATGTGTCTCACATAATGATGTCTCCAATGCACGAGTTCAATTCAAGCAAAAGAATAAGGCTATAGGTTAACATTTAAGGTTCATACTCCTTTTTATGCACCCAAAAGAATGCCTTTTTTCTTTTTTTTTAAATTTGAAGAATGCCTTTTGAAAGCACAATTTGGGAAATAAAAATTTGTGAGATTGAGTTACACTCTTGTGTATTTTATGCTATGAACCAGTGACTGACATATGGTGCTGTTTCAACAAATGCCAAAATAGAAGGGTCAGGAACCAAGGAGCTGAATCTTTAAAAATTAACCCAATGACTAATATCAATTTTCCCCCTAACTCTGTGATTCTGAGTACTACTGATTTCAATATTTTAGTAACAAAGGGAAGAATATTTTGGCAGGGAACACAACAATAGTTTCATTGTATGGGAAGATGAAATTGAATGCCCAAGTTGTTTTAGTCTCCTCATTGGCTAAGATGCTTGGTAAAAGCAAGGAGAATATAGAATGAATAAAAGAAGCTATAAATATAAGTTATGACCCAGAAGCCACTTGAAGAAGAAATCTTGCAATAATACACATATATACTTTTGTAATTTTTTTCTCACTTCTTTACTTCCCCTATTACGATATATATGGTGAGTAAGGGGGTGTCTATATTTACCATTTGGTCTACATGTTACAGAATATTTAGATGATAATATAACAAAATGAGGAAAAATAGCTATCACCTAGGTCTAAAAAACAGTGACTTTTTGACAAGTATTTTAGGATATCTTCCATTGGGATATAAGGACACCTGGATCTATCTATAGTCAGGGAATTCCACATTTATATTAGGTAGGGAAATTGTCAGAATTGTATATATGGTGGAAAGAGGGTCTGTGAGAGTCAAAAGGCAGAATTTATTGCTGATCTCTTTATTTTCTTCTGCTTAGTATCTCTGAAGGCAGCTCTGACAAACTGCCAACCATAAGACCTTTGCTAAACCCATCAGGTTCCATTTTTACAAGTTAATCTTTAGAAGATACCTAAAGAAATTGAAGGCTGATGGAACTGAGTGATCCAACAACAGCACTCAGAGAGCACCTCCATGACTCTGCAAGTGAAGAGCTCAAAGGTGCCTCATTCTTACGTCTAGCACTTACTTATTTGTTCAGCTCTTTCATTCTTTGAACTACAAAGGATCTTTTCAATTAATTCTTTGTTTTCTTTGTTTAAGTTATTACAGCCATATTCTGTTGTTTTCAGGCAAATAACCCTAAGATTACATGACTGTAAAATCACAGACCTAACTTATAAAACCACTCAGAAGTTCCCCTCCTCCTTAAATTCTCATTCACAGTTATCCTGGGGAGCCCTAAATCTGAGTTGGGATTAAATGATATACCAGTCATTCTTGAACCTAGCTGTGGAGCAAGAATTACCCATACAATGTTTTAACAACACATATGCTTAGGCAACATCCTAAACTTATTAAATTACAATATCTGGGGATGGAACCCAGGAATTTGTATTTTGGACAAATGTGGACTAGTATGCTGCACGTTAGGGATTGAAAGCTGCTTGATTAGACTTGCAGACTGAAATTTGGAAGCCATTGGACAATTCAGCTGACATCATATTAAAATATATTCAATATCATATTCAAATATGTTTTTGTATCTTCAACCACCAATTTTTAAATTATAAATTTTAAACTTTTAAATTCCAGGAGAGACATTAAACAATAACTGCTTCTTAAAATCTAATTTTAGTTGCTAAAAAAATACTAAACCATGATATTCTTCTTTAGAAGATTACTTCCACACAATCGTCAAGTTCGTGCCAAATAATTTTATAAAGACCTGGCAAAAGTGAAAATAAGGGTAAAACGATTACTCTGAATACAACTAAAATGATATTGTAGATTAAAGAAAGCGAAAGTAATGTAAAATATAAACTAATGTCAAACTCATCAGCACTTTACATGATTCCATTTTCATTAATTTTATTTGTGTACTACATCTTTTATGCACATGTACACCAACTATCTTGCTTTCTTGCTCTCTTGTTCTCACTATCTCTTGCTCTCTCTCCTGTTACAACCTGTGCAAGTGCCCATGCTCGAGCACACACACACACGATACACTCCTCAACCATGTAAAGAAATCCCATTAATGAGCCCATCTTGCAAGAACTTTACATCACTATGTTATATGTATAAATCACTGTAGCTCATATAAGAGATTTTGCTCTCTGCCTCAGCCTCTACTCCTTTCCCCTTCATACATAATAGTGTATTGCTCTCTACAATTCTGTCTTTTACCTTTTCCTGATTTGTCCTTTTTAAGCTCCTTTCAGACATCACCCAAACAGGACTTTAAGACTTTTCATTTTCATAATTGGTATTCACTTTTGCATATTCCTACTCTTCCCTCCTACCTTCATTAACCCCAATTCCAAATAGGTAAGGATTAAAAAAATTATAACACCTAGTTTGGTAAATGCCAAAAAATGCTGTGTAATTTATAAGTTTGAATATAAAGAAACGTCCAAAGAAGACCTATTATCAAGTAACATACTTCTTTGTAGGCAGTTATTTTAAAATACCCCTAGGGGGCTTCCCTGGTGGCGCAGTGGTTGAGAGTCCGCCTGCCGATGCAGGGGACACGGGTTTGTGCCCCGGTCCAGGAGGATCCCACATGCCGCGGAGCGGCTGGGCCCGTGAGCCATGGCCGCTGAGCCTGTGCCTCCGGAGCCTGTGCTCTGCGACGGGAGAGGCCACAACAGTGGGAGGCCCGTGTACCGCAAAAAAAAAATAAAAATAAAAAATAAAATAAAATACCCCTAGGGTTTGCAGTAGAATTTAGTATGGTTTAACTTTTATTTAAATTATCTCCTGCTGGACAAATAGTTCTTTCCCTGAAGCAAAGTTTATTGCCTATAGTATATCCAGTGAATAGAAAGGTTCTTCTATTTCAAGAAGAAATGTTTTCCCCACTATTTCTAATTTATGTTTGGTGCAACTTCCATATAAGTGCTTCTAAATAAATGACAGCAGTTCACTGCTGGTATGGTTGAGTCGAACCTATTCAACTAACTCTCTTATAATTAACTGTAAACATTAAGAGAAGTAGAAAAAACAGCTTCCTGAAGTTACCTGACTTAGGTGTATGTATATGTATATATATATATATACGCATATATATGTAAACATTGAAAATAAAATGATATAGCTAAAAAGATAACAAATAAAAATTAAATTACATAAAATATTCAATTAACCCAAGAGAAGGCAAGAAAGGAGGTACACAGAGACAAAGAGCAGGTAGAAAAACAGATAAACAGAAACAAACAGTAAAACTTAATAAGACCTAACTCCAACCATATCAATAATTAAATAAAATAATTAAATGAAATGTTCCAAACAAAAGGTAGAGATTATAAAAGTGGATAAAGAATAATAAGAAGAAGCTAAACCAAACTATATGCTAAGACAGTTTGAAAGTAAAAATATCAAAAAAGAGACAGCATATATAAAGTGAGCATAAGATAGCTGAGTGCAATATTAATATCAGATAAAGTAGATTTCAAGAAAAACAGTGAAATTTGTAAATTTCATAATTATAAATAATTTAATTATAAAGTTTTTTTAAAAGTTGGACTTTCCCACACAAATGTAGAGAATGGACATATGGATACCAAGGTGGGGTGGGATGAATTGGGAGAATGGGACTGACATATATACACTACTATGTATAAAATAGATAACTAATGAGAACCTACTGTATAGCACAAGGAACTCTATTCAGTACTCTGTGGTGACCTAAATGGGAAGGAAATCAAAAAAAGAGGGGATATATGTATATGTATAGCTGATTCACTTTGCTGTACAGCAGAAACTAACACAACACTGTAAAGCAACTATACTCCAATAAAAATTAAAATAAATAAAAATTGGATTTCCTCAATTTATCAGAAAGACATAAAAATCAATTGCTTTTAATTATACTTAAACCTCATTCAGTTAAGTAATCTCCATGTATTTTTTTCATGTTTGTTAAGTATTCTGTAACAGTAGAGAAAATGTCCCTGCATTAGTTGTCTACTTTCACAGTGATCATGTTTTATATTACCATTTCTGATTTTCAGCCATTATCTATATGGGTACATACTTGCTATGAGGTTTTATCAAAAAGTCAATTAATTTCTACATTGGTATTTTTTCAAAAAGTCGGTACAGCCACTATGGAGAACAGTATGGAGGTTCCTTAAAAAACTACAAATAGAACTACCATATGACCCAGCAATCCCTCTACTGGGCATATACCCTGAGAAAACCATAATTCAAAAAGAGTCATGTACCAAATTGTTCATTGCAGCTCTATTTACAATAACCAGGAGATGGAAACAACTTAAGTGTCCATCGACAGATGAATGGATAAAGAAGATGTGGCACATATATACAATGGAATATTACTCAGCCATAAAAAGAAACGAAATTGAGCTATTTGTAATGAGGTGGATAGACCTAGAGTCTGTCATACAGAGTGAAGTAAGTCAGAAAGAGAAAGACAAATACCGTATGCTAACACATATATATGGAATTTAAGGGGAAAAAAATGTCATGAGGCACCTAGGGGTAAAACAGGAATAAAGACACAGACCTACTTGAGAATGGACTTGAGGATATGGGGAGGGGAAAGGGTAAGCTGTGACAAAGCGAGAGAGAGGCATGGACATATAGACACGACCAAACATAAGGTAGCTAGCTAGTGGGAAGCAGCCACATAGCACAGGGAGATCAGATGGGTGCTTTGTGACTGCCTGGAGGGGTGGGATAGGGAGGGTGGGAGGGAGGGAGACGCAAGAGGGAAGGGATATGGGAACAGATGTAAATGTATAACTGATTCACTTTGTTATAAAGCAGAAACTAATACACCATTGTGAAGCAATTATATTCCAATAAAGTTGTAAAAAAAAAAAGTCTCCATACTCACTCAAGAGATGCCACTCTTGGTACTCTCCCTAAAATACATCATTTGCCAACCAAACTACTTCCTATAATCAGTAACCAAAATAGTTTCTTTTTTCTTTCACATCTCTTTCCATCAAAACTGTGTTTGTGTATATGGATGTATATACATGGGCATATGTTTACACATATACATACATTCTTATTTTTAAATGCACATTTCATCCATATGTGTCCCTCTAGCCATACTGAAATTAAAATTCTTACTCAAAAATATTGACAAAGAACATTTTGCAAAGACAAATTAAGCAACAGAAAGCAAGAATCTTGTGCTCCTTTAGTTCTCTAATTTAAAAAATATCAACCGTATGATTAGTGCAATAACAGAGAGGGATAATATGACTTATTTTTCAAATCTGTTTTCAAATGTTAAAGTAAGGAGAAGAGAGGAGAGGAGAGGAGAAAAAAGAGAGAGAGAGGCAACCGGATATATACCCAGGGCAGCATTACAACATTTCACAAATCAAATAATAACTAACTTTTCCAACATCTGTTAAGTGTGAACCTAGGATTCAAATGCAGGCAGTCTGACTGGAGAGCCGCCCTTTTAAGCCCACTGCTCCATTTCGTGGAAAATAACCAGGGTATAAAAACACTGTGAGGTTTTCAAGGGTTCATAATGAAGCAGATCTTCAGCAAAGTGAATTAGCCTGTCTTTTAGAAAATCTTATCCACGGGCATACCTATTTTAAAAATAAGGTGAATGATAGAATTACAATATGTAGTTGAAACATCAGAGTTCATTTAGAGAAATAAAAACTCTTATTAATAGCTAATGCTATGCAGAATCTCAAAAACCTCTTCTTCATGTCTGGCTATTAAAGGAGGTTTAGAGTAAGAAAGCTATCTAATTTTTCAGTGTTTAATAGATATTATCAAGTTATAAAGTACCAATTAGAATTTCTTTTAAAATTCTGAGTACATTCCCTGTAGAGGACTAAATCTAATAGCTGATATAAAGTATCAGAGAACTAAAATTCACAAGATATTTACAGGTTAAAAGATGCTTTTCATATGAACATTTTATACAATCCTCATAACAAGTATGTGAGGCAGGCATCCTGTGTTATTAGAACTATTTTACAGACCATGAAACAGAGGTCCACAGAATGTTACCCATGCTCCCAAGTTATATGACTGATAACTGGAAGAATCAGCACTGTTCTTAAGCTTGTGATCTGAACCCCATACTCAGCTATACTTGCTACCTCTTTTATTTACCATATATAATTACAAAAATAGAAACTACCTTCCATAAATAATGGCATCACAAACCAGGCGCTATTCCACTGTCAACTTTTGTTTGAATCACCTAAGTAAAACTAGTGTGTCAAGTCACCTGCAGGTTGACACTTGGAGGAAGGGCGTCAGGCTTGGAGGTGTATGCTAGGGTTGTCATGGGTGAGTCTTATCTCACTCTAGCTGTAGTGCACAAGGGTAATTAGCAAGAAGAGGCACTTACAGTTTGGGGGTGAACTTGTTATGGTGACTACAGCACTATCAAAATTTCCCATTGAAATTAACTTGAATTTGGTGCCTAGGGCAACTTAAGTGGTACTGGTCAAAACAGAACGGGGTCAGTCTCTTTCTAACTGATTAAAAAGCTCAGCCTCAATAATGCTACTTATTGCTGTCCTACAGTACATAACTAACAAAAGAGGAAAAAAGCGGCTTTTTTGCAAGTTCCTAAAGAATGTTATTTAGCAACATCAGACACTAATGAAGTAATTTTCTAACATCAAAGTATAAAAGCATGAATCCAGGTAATTACCAAATAATCGCTAGCAGCCAATCTCTGTTGCATTTGTTAGTGAGATAGAAAATAACTGAAAACATTTATTTATTACTGAAGAAAAAAATTATTCATCATATATAAAGAAAATATTAATATCCACCTTTGAATAGATATGTACCCATTTTGAGATGTATCTTTCATTTTGCAGCAGAAATTATGGTTCTACCCTGTCCAAACCCTATTGCCCTGTTCCTATTTCTCTGAGGTAAATGAAAGTAATAACAGGGCAGATGGTCTTATTTGCAGCTGGCATTAAGCAACTCCAAATATCATTTTAAATGGAAGGAGTAAAGGAGAGGAGGAAGGGACAGAGGGACTGAGGGGCTGAGGGAGAGAGGAAAGGAAGGGAGACACGTTACTCTTAAATAAAAGCAACTAGGATATTTTGTTTAATCATAAATTTACACCATAGAAGACAGATACAATACTAAAAGCATCTTCTCTACTGCGGAATAACAACATTTTCCTTAGTGGCCTTCCTCCACGTGAATTTATCACTGTTTCTGGAAGGGAGTAGTATATCAAAAAGAAAGACTTGCAGTGTTTATATCTGGATAAATTGTAGAAACAGTTTCTCCTAAACTTATTTATGGTCCATCAATGACCAACTCATTTTCAACTCCTTAGACAACAAAGCCAAAAAACAGAATTCTAGGGCTGGTCAATAGGCATCACCATAAGAAAGAAGTTGGAAGACAGGGAGGAGTAGAAAAAGAGGGAAGGAAGGAAGGGAAGAAGGAAGGAGGGAAGGAAACAAGGAAAGCAAACAAAGAACCTTACCAAGAAAATACATAGTGGACAGAGCCAGCCCACTCATGAGCTGATCAATTAGTCAATTTTTTCCTATAAATTAGTCAATGGACAGAGTATTCAATTATGTAATTGGCCAATCTTTTTTTTTTAAACATCTTCATTGGAGTATAATTGCTTTACAATGGTGTGTTAGTTTCTGATTTATAACAAAGTGAATCAGCTATATATATACATGTATCCCCATATCTCTTCCCTCTTGCATCTCCCTCCCAGCCTCCCTATCCCACCCCTCTAGGTGGTCACACAGCACCGAACTGATCTCCAGATTCCCAGAAAGAAAGCAGGTGTTCAGCACAACCACACTGTTTGTACAGTTTAGGCACAGTGAACCCAGTACTGGGAATGGTAGGAACTTCCTAAAATCCAAGTTCTCAGTTGCCAGCCAAGGGCCAAACTTGCAGACAGGCCTTTCTAAGGATATCAGTCTCAGGATTGCTATGTTAACTCTTTTCTGTACGTATGCTCTAATATTGCATACAGATCTAGTAAAAATATAAGACATTCACAAGAATAATTCATATCAAATTTGTTAATGAATACCCCTCAGGTAGGAAGGAGTCCAAAGGGATGAATAGTGGGGCTTTAAAAAAATAGAAAGATCCAAAGCAAATATGGGAAAAATATTGAGAGCTGTTTATGATACATACATAAGTAATTTTATTTGTGTTCATTTTTGTAACTTTAAAATGTTTCATTTAAATTAAAAGATGAAAGTGAAAAATGGCAAAAAAAATTAAGTCATACAAAAAGGAAACTATTTCTTATCAGAGTATATCATTAATAGCATCTAGGAAGGACTATGCAGTGGAGAAACAGCTCTGAATCAACCCAAATGTCCCAAGGTTAAGAAAAAAAAGTTGTAAGGTCCATAAGAGTATGTCACAAATGAAGTAATTTTTTAAGTACTCTGAAAAATATTTTGGAATGATAAAGATAATGGGTACCCAAAAGTGAGTGTGAGTTTAGATCAATATTTAAACTATCGTCAATCAGTCAATCAATGCCCCACACATACCATTCTATGTATCCTAAGCCACAAAAGTTCTTCGCATATTCTAGAAATATTAACTACACATTAACAAGGGGTGAAATTCTCTAGAACTCTGATGTACAATAGTTATTTAGCTCACCATTTACTTATACTGCATTGGCCAAAAAGTTCCTTTGTGTTTTGAGTAAAAATAAAAGACACATTTTTCATTTTCATCAAGACCCTTATTGAACAACATATTTACCCTTTTGTTCCACTACTTTCTGCCATTTTTCAGGCAACTTCATAATTCCGTCTTCCCAAAATTTTTTATCTTTTTGAGCAAAGAACTGTTCCAGGTCTTTTAAAGTCTTCCAGGGAATTGAAACTTTTTCCAATAAGAGAATTCTGTAAAGACCGAAATAAATGGAAATCTGAAGATGCAATGTCTGGTGAATACAGTGGATGAATCAGAAATTCCCAGCCAAGCTGTAATAGTTTTTGCCTGGACATCAAAGAAGTATTCAGACTTGCGGTATCCTGATGGAAGATTATGTGTTTTCTGTTGACTAATTCTGGACGCTTTTCATCGAGTGCTGCTTTGTTTCAGTTGGTCTAATTGGGAGCAATACTTGTTGGAATTAATTGTTTGGTTTTCCAGAAGGAGCTCATAATTAATAGAGAACTCCCTTCCAATCCTACCATATACACAACATCACTGTCTTTGGATGAAGACCAGCCTTTGGTGTGGTTGGTGGTGGTTCATTTCGCTTGCCCCCCAATCTCTTCCATTCCATATTATGGTACAGTATCCACTTTTCATCACCCGTCACAATCCGTTTTAAAAATGGAACGTTTTCATTACATTTCAGTAGAGAATTGCATGCAGAAACATGGTCAGGAAGGTGTTTTTCGCTCAACTTATGTGGAACCCAAACATCAAAGCGATTAACATAACCAAGCTGGTGCAAATGATTTTCAACACTTGATTTGGATATTTTGAGTAAATTGGCTATCTCCTGCATGGTATAACATTGATTGTTCTCAATTAATGTCTCAATTTGATCGCTATCAACTTCAACTGGTCTACCTGACTGTGGAGCGTCACTCTGTGAGAAATCTCCGGCACAAAACTTTGCAAACCACTTTGACACGTTCAATCAGTAACAGCACCTTCTCCATACACTGTACAAATCTTTTCTGTGTGTTTCAGTTGTGCTTTTACCTTTCTTGAAATAATAAAGCATAATATGCCAAAATGTTGTTTTTTTCTTCCATCTTCAATATTAACATGGCTACACAAAAATTCACCAGTTTTGATAGCTTTTTTTAAAATGCATGCTGGTACGACAGCTGTCACAATACAATCTAACAAAATTGTTCTGAATGAAGTTAAAGACAACTAAGCATTACTAGAGCCATCTTATGGGGAAACTGAATGAAGTTTTTGGCCAATCCAATATTTTCCTAATGAAGGTGAGAGAAAGGAAGAGAAAGACTAGATGCCTGCACACATATATGTATGTGTATGCCTGCAAGAATGACAGAGAGAGAGAGAAAGAAAGGGAAAGACAGGTGGGAAGAGGAGAGAGGAAGAAGAACTGAGGAGAAAAAGAACAAATACAAATGAGAGAAAATATATGTCTGGCCCCTACCACTAATCCAGATACTTCCAAATTTAAAATGTACTAGAGGTGCAAATGTCCTATGTTTTCAAATAATACTTTTTCAAGATGTCTGACAAAGTTCAGCTTATAGAAAGAATGTAAAATAACAACTAAAACCATATTTAATTTCATTGATTTACATGTACCTGTCCAGCTTTCCCAACACCACTGGTTGAAGAGACTGTCTTTTCTCCATTATATATATTCTTGCCTCTTTTGTCATAGATTAATTGGCCATAAGTTTGTGGATTTATTTCTGAGCTTTCCATCCTATTCCATTGATCCAGATGTCTGTTTTTGTGCCAATACCATGCTGTTTTGATTACTGTAGCTTTGTAGCATTGTCTGAAGTCTGGAAGGGTTATGCTTCCAGTTTTCTTCTTTTTCCTCAGGATCACTTCGGCAATTCTGGATCTTTTGTGGTTACATATAAATTTTAGGATTATTTGTTCTAGTTCTGTGAAAAATGTCATGGGTATTTTGGAAGGGATTACATTAAATCTGTAGATTGTTTTGGGTAGTATGGCCATTTTAACAATATTTATCCTTCCAATCCAAGAGCATGGGATATCTTTCCATATCTTTGAATCATCATCAATTTCCTTTATCAGTGTTTTATAGTTTTCAGCATAAACTTCTTTCATCTCCTTAGTTAAGTTATTCCTAGGGGTTTTTTTGGACACTATTTTAAACAGGATTCTTTTTTACTTACTCTTTCTGATATTTCATTGTTAGTGTAAAGAAATGCAACAGATCTCTGTATGTTAATCTTGCATCTTGCTACCTTGCTGAATTCATCTATTAGTTCTAATAGTTTTGGTGTGGAAACATTAGGGTTCTCTACATAGAGTATCATGTCATCTGCAAATAGTGACAGTTTTACATCTTCCCTTCCAATTTAGATATCTTTTATTTCTTTTTCTTGTCTGATTGCTGTGGCTAGGATTTCCAGTACCATGTTGAATAGAAGTGGTGAGAGTGGGCATCCTTATCTTGATCCCGAATTTAGCAGGAAGGCTTTCAGCTTTTCACTGTTGCGTATTATGTTGGCTGTGGGTTTATTTAAATTAGTAAAGATATTGAAACAACTCAAGTGCCCATGAACAGATGACTGGCTTAAGAAAATGTGATATATATATATATATATATATATATATATATATATATATATATATATAAATTTATATATACAATGGAATATTACTCAGCCACAAAAAAGAATGAAATACTGCCATTTGCAATAACATGGATGGACCTAGAGAATATTATACTTAGTGAAGTAAATCATAAAAAGAAAGACAAATATTATTTGATATTACTTATATGGGGAATCTAAAAAATAATACAAATCAATCTTATGGTTACCAAAGGGGAAAGGGAGTGGGGAAGGATAAATTAGGAGTAAAGGATTAACAGATACAAACTACTATACATAAATAGATAAGTAACAGGATTTACTGTATAGCACAGGGAACTATATTCGTTATCTTGTAACAACCTATGATGAAAAAGAATCTGAAACAATATATATCTATAACTGAATCACTTTGCTGTACACCTGAAACTAACACAATATTATAAATCAACTACGCTTCTATAAAAAAACAAAAGAAAGAAAGAAAGCTAAGTGAGAAAGCATATGAAAGAAAAAAACACATTTATATAAGCAGGAAGCGCTGGAAGGTTTTATAGAGTGATCACAGCCCTGCAGTATTTGTTTGAGAAGTTCTACATAAGAATTACATCATGAAATACTAACCAACTCTTTTAAAGCCCCTGGGATTCTGCATGACCACTTATATTTAAAATAATAACAAGTACATTTATTTTATGATGATGTTGATGATGCACCAGCCACTGTTCTAAGCACTTTATCTCATTTAATTCTCAAAAGAACCCAATGAGGAAGACACTGTTTTCCCCATTTCATGTGCCGAAACTGAGGGATAGAACTAAGTAAACTGTCTAAAGTGGAGCCCAGATTCACCCAGGCAGCCTAGATCCAAAGACTGTATTTTTAACTTATTTTGCCCACTTCATTTCCTATTATCTCATTCTTTATGAAAATGTAATATTTAACCAAAAATAGCTACATTTCCTATACTGATTACTCATAATTTTGGCAAAGCTAATGTTATTATACAGGAAGGAGCAAAAGGGTATGTTTCTCCTGTGAATTAAAAGAAAGCTTCAGTAGCATTTCTCCCTGACCAACATTCAAAGCATAGCAAAAACACCTGTCTAGGAAAGCACTTCATTTCCTAAGCCGTTCTATGAATACCTGAAAGCTATTTTTAAAATAAATAAAATAAACTGTTCCTGAAAATTGTCATGACTTCCTAACTTCCCAATGATGACCTCTTTTTCCTGGGCTCCTAGAAAAAAGAAATTCTGGCCAAACATTTTTAAAAATTAATTAATTAATTAATTAATTAAATTTTTGGCTGCGCTGGGTCTTTGCTGCTGCACGCGAGCTTTCTCTAGTTGCTGCGAGCAGGGGCTACTCTTTGTTGCAGTGCACGGGCTTGTCATTGTGGTGGCTTGTCTTCTTGTGGAGCACGGGCTCTAGGCACATGGGCTTCAGTAGCTGTGGCAAGTGGGCTCAGTAGTTGTGACCCGCGGGCTCTAGAACGCAGGCTCAGTAGTTGTGGCTCATGGGCTTAGTTGCTCCACGGCATGTGGGATCTTCCCATACCAGGGCTCGAACCCGTGTCCCCTGCGTTGGCAGGCGGATTCTTAACCACTGCACCACCAGGGAGGCCCCAGTCAAACATTTTTTTAAGCTCCTTTTATGTCCGGGGCAATGGAAAATCGCTATGAGTTCACAGGGATGACTGACTGCCTTACAAAATCATACTGATAGAATTATAGGGCCCCAAACAAGGGTGCTCATCTTTGTCCCACTGCAGCCTCTGCTCATCAGACCACATTTGTGGTACTGTGTTCAGTTTGGGTACCACCATTTAAATGTGACATTAGAAATGCAGAGTCAGGGGTAGTTACGGGGAAGAAAATCCTTCTCTCAATAGCACTTTTCACTTCTAAAATATGAAATAGTTCATGTTTCTTTATTATATGTATACTGTCTTTCTCCATTGCTAAAATGGGTGTTGGTCAAGCTAGGCTACAGGTTTGAGGGGTGGAGGGAAAGAGAAGGGAAAGGAGAGTATTTCTGGCATAAGACATGACATTCCCGAAGACCTACACTGAAGAGAAAGCTTAGCAGTCCAGGAACTGAAATTCTATGCAGCTGGAGTGTAGACAGTGAAAGAGATTGGTAATAGAATAGGCCAGCCAGGAAAGAGAAGGTCAGATCATCAAAGCCCTTGTGAGTCAGGACAAGAAGGGGCTGAGAGGGGAACGATGGGGGTGGGTGGAGAGGCGGGGGAGTAATGAGAAGCCATTGAAATGTCTAAAGAAGGGACCAAGTGTCTGTGACTACAGTTTGGATAAGGAACTTTAGTCGTATCAACTGAAATTGTCAAAACTGTCAATATTCAACTGTTTTGGACCCACACAGATGGCAATTCCCTATGGTTCAATCTCATTAAAACCTTCCTAAAAGGAAGGATAACTAGAGACCAGGAAACTGTTAAATAGTGCAGGTAAAAAGATGAGGAAACACCACACAGTGATAGTGAGGCTATGGTTACTGAAGCTGAGAAGCTGGATGATAACATGTCAAGGCTATTGCGGATGGGATGCTTTTGTAGGAAAAGTAATTAACTAGATGACCTAAAATCTGGATTCAAGAGCTTGAAGGAACCTTAGGAAACATGACAACCAACTCTAACCACCCAACCCCACCCTATTTTTACAATCAGAAAAGTGATGTATTTTCACTCTTTCACTCAAAAAATTTATTATGAGTATATTCTGGGTGCCGGTCTGAGCACCACGAGTATAAGGATGCTTCAAGGAGCTTAAAACTTAGTATGTCCATCTGGAGGGTGGCTACAAGCATAACAGAGAAGCAAGCTCCTTAGATCTCACTGCTAGTGGCAAATGAGGACCGAAACTCATATTTTTTTCCTGACTTCTAGAGACAGAGGTCCTTTGCACTGTACTATTCTGCTCAGGATTCCTAAGCTTCACCTGAGATAGGCAGCTATAGCTAGGTCTCTTAGCCTCACTGTGTCATCTAGGAACCCGGGGAGCAGCACAGGTAGGACAGGAGTTATTGGCAAGCGGTTCTAACTAACCCCAGCACTGTTCCCTCGATAGCCCTCCTTACTGTGGTGGCCTCTGTGCTCCATGAGTGCAGGGCTTTTATGTTTATAAATCTGTTTTCTCCAATACTGCCTGATCTATCACTACCTTACCCCACCAATTTCTTCTTGCCTTCCTACATATTGAAAAATTCCACCACCTTAATCCAAAGTAGTGGGAAAATCATATGATTATACCATAACATTGTAATTGAAAATTCACTTTATCTGAATATCCAAATTACCCTTATAATTTTGTCTCTGCATGCCCCCAAATTAAACACTGGGGTAAGGTGATAGCTAAGTTTAAGGCAGTCACCAATTTTTCCCAAGAACAGTTCTAGAGGGGGAAAAGTGAGAAAGAGAGGTCGGGGGTGGGGGGGGCGTAAAGGAATCCAAATTCTTTCATTGACTTCTTTGCCTAAACCCAATTTATTTCTTCTTCCACTTTTTTTTAATCTATGTTTTTTTCAAAGATAACTGGAGGCAGCTAACTTTATTTTATTTCTAACAGTTAGAAACTAGAAAGGAAATTTTGATGCACTCTGTCTTCAAAAAATTGTACCTAAAAAACATTCTAGGGTTTCCCTGGTGGTGCAGTGGTTGAGAGTCTGCCTGCCGATGCAGGGGACACGGGTTCGTGACCCGGTCCGGGAAGATCCCGCATGCTGCGGAGTGGCTGGGCCCGTGAGCCATGGACGCTAAGCCTGTGTGTCCGGAGGCTGTGCTCCGCAACGGGAGAGGCAACAACAGTGAGAGGTCCGCGTACTGCAAAAACAAAAAACAAAAAACAAATATTCTACTTCTAACCCTCAGATATTTTGCAATAGAAATATTATTCCTTATTTCCTTCTTATTCTTTCCTATTCTATTCCTTATTCTATTCCTTCCTCATTCTTTCTTATTTCTTCTTCCTAATGACCCAGAGATTTTAGATTGGAATTGGAGTCTGCTATAAGATACAATCTTTATAAACTAGGAACCAGAATAAGCAGGAGAACCTGAACTAAAATGGTCACTACTTCCCTCAGGTTAATGAATTTTCTTCTTTGTTGTTTTAATTTTTTTCAAATATGCAATTTATATATGAATGCATGATTGCATTTAGAAATAGAGCAGTTAAAAACATGCAAAAGTCTTCTCTCACCATCCCATCTTCCAATTACTATCCTATTCCTAAAGGAAGTATTGTTATTAGTGTTAGCACTGTCACCAGTTTTGTTATGAAAAGTCAAGAGATAAATCTTGTTACCCTCATATATAATATTTTGACATATAATGACAAAATATACAATCAATCCTTTCCATATACATAATACCTAAGTAAACTCAGAACCAAGGAAATAAAAAAGATGTAAAGATCATTTATCTCAAAGCAATAAAATAGTATATACTTAAGTTAAGAAATATGTAATAACAGCTGGATTAATGAAATGATAATCCAGGGTAAGAAACAGAGTTAAGAATTAATAACATCAACTCACCAGTTTTCATATATGACTAGTTAAAATTATCATGAACAGCATAATCCATGAATTAATTTTTGAAACTTTTTTTTCTTTATTAAAGAACTAAAGTTGAAAACAAGCTATTTTCATGCAAAGAATAGTACTAAATTAAAAGTAAACAGTCTAAACAGTCTATATCTGGATGTAAATACTAGCTTACTCTTTTTTTTCATACTGATTTTCCCACAGGAAGGAACAGATTAAAGGGTGGATTACTTCAAGCACTATAAAGGTCTCTAGACTGACCCCACTCTTCAAGGGAACTCTTTCAGAGGAATAATGCTATAAAGAACAGTGAATGCCCAAGAAAACCCACAACTGAGCCCTTCAGAGGGCCTTCATTCACCCGTCCCCATTGACTGCCCTGGCCTCTCTGAGGCAATTCAAAATAATTCACTGCCCACCATAATACTGAATTCACAACAGAGAGGAAAAAAGGTGATGGAGCTGCTTTGCATCTGTTTAATTTTTACAGAAATGTTAAGGGGGTTAATCTTCTACAAGTCCAGTCATGTGCTTTCACAAAGGACCAAGAAAGGAGTCGCAAAGCCTGCCATGACTCAAAGGGAGGCTCTTTGTGTCTTCTTTTCTGCACTATGGCTGACAAAGAAGCTGCCTAAGTTCTTAGGCATTGGGCTCTTGCCTGAATTCTGAAGTCAGTGAAGCAACAATGATGTCATTGCTTCTGAAGAACACTGTTGGCTGAGATAATGACGATCTCTTCACCCAAAGCATTATCATTTCTGTGGCACACATTTCCTAAACTTTCAAATACAAAAGTATCCTACATGTTGGGAGGGGTGTCATATTTTTCTTTATCTTCTGCACTATTGAAAAGAAAGCATACTGAGACAAGTTTCCCTCTCACCAAAATATCTTTTTATGTTTAGCTAATAGATACTATTGGACTAGAGTAGTTTACTTATACATTTAAAAGAGAAAAAAGATTATGCTTTTCACTGAGGGCTAGGTATATGATTCAATTAATATTCTGATATTAAAAGCCCAATGGCTGTTAGGCAACTTAATCATTATATAAGTAAGATCCACTTCTCACCCTTTTAGTTCTCAATATATGTATACAAATGGCTTGGAAAAGCAAATCGAATTACCCAAAGAATATAAAAACACTTTGAAGACAGTTGTTTCCCCCCAAATTTTAAAATAATGGACCCCTTTGAAAATCCTTTACAAGATATGAAACCTCTCTGGGAGAGAAGGGACCACACAAATATGCACATAAATATAAAATTTAATTCAAGGAGTTTTTAGACCTCTTGATGCCCTTGCAGACTAAGAAACTCTGCTTTACAGAGTACAATTATGTAGAAAAAAATTTTTGTCCAGCTCTTTTAGGAAGTATTTTTGTAGAACAATGACTTTCTTAAGAGACTGAGCATTTTCTCAAAGCATTTTCTACTTCCCTCCTCTGATCTCTGTCTTAATGGTAGGCTCTTCTTCAACCATATACAAAGCTAGTTATGAAAAAAGTAGATCTCCCTTAAATTATTATAAATAAGAAACTTGAAGGAAGATAAAATTGTAGTCTTTATTCTCAAAAGAGATTGTTGGATGAGGTTAGATGAAAATAAGAGATGGATATGAATTAAAATAGGCCAACCATGTGTGCTAGAGGTTGAACTTAATTATCTCCTTTAGTCCTCAGATATGAGGCAAATATTATTATCCACCTTTCAGATGCTACAAAATCAAGGCAGACATTTACTCTCTTCTCAAAAAGATGGTCTAGTGTTTACCAGGTAAAGCTTAATATAAAGACACATTCCACCATTCTAAAAGAAAGAGATATGCAGTCTCCCATATATAAGGACAAACAAGAAGGAAAAGTGGGAGAAAATGTGTATTTATGGAATTTAGAGTTCGGTAAAGTTCAAAGTAAAGAGTGTTAGTGGGGAGTGGGAGTCACTGATGAGCAGCGAGAGAGAGAAAATAGATAAATAGGTTCCAGGTGCCTGAGGACAACGCTAAAATGTTTATATTTTATCTAGTAAGGAACAGGGAATGACTTACAAGTTTTAGACTACATAATGATTTATAAGTATTTCAGTTCACAAAGGTCACTAAATTTTCAATCAAAAGCAGCAATCTCCAAAGCAAGAAATCAGGACACTTACATTACAGAGATATGTAAAAATAGTTATTGGAATATGGAGAAAAAAATAGGACTTCTACCAAAGTTATCTTTGTTATATTTTTTATAATTTCTAGCTCTGTGAATGTCCTATAATATGATACATATGTTCTATAATGTATAAACTATAGTAATACATTTGTGTGTATGTACACACACACACACACTCACACACAGTGGTGTGGGCACATAATCCACAAAGTTTGGTAACATTGTATCTCTAAATGGACTAGAGGGAGTTTAGAAATAAAATAGTTAGGGGACAGCTGCAGTATTCAAAACAAAACACTAGGTTCTGAACAAAAGTAGAAACAAAGGAGACTGAAGGGGCTATCCTGAGAGCTTTCTGGGTGTATAATTTGTGGGTCTTTCTTGCCAACTAGATAAAGGATATGAAAGTCAGAGGGTTAACTGGGTGGATGCCAGAACCATTCACTAAGACTAAAATCTAACAGGAGAATCAAGGAGCAGTTTAGGAATTGGTTGATGGTTAGAGACAAGTTCAATGTTGGCCATGGTGACTTAGAGGTCTTTGTGGGATATCCAAGTGCAGGTGGCTAAAAAGTGGTTGAATATACAGTCTTGGAGTTCAAGAGGAATGTGGACGATATACACCACCGTGTAATTCTCCCACAGATCACCAATGGTACAAAAACGTGAGAAAAGAAGAGGACAAAAACCTTAAAGAAGACTTGCATGAAAAGGATGGAAAGAAGAAAAATTATCAAGGAAGGAGGCTAAGAAGTAAATCCAAGACTCCAGTCATGAAAGCCAAAGGGTGAGTCTAATGTCACAGAGAGGTAAGGTGAGTAAAAAGCAAAATGTAGGGCTTCCCTGGTGGCGCAGTGGTTGAGAGTCCGCCTGCTGCTGCAGGGGACGCGGGTTCGTGCCCCGGTCCGGGAAGATCCCACATGCCGCGGAGCGGCTGGGCCCGTGAGCCACGGCCGCTGAGCCTGCGCGTCCGGAGCCTGTGCTCCGCAGCGGGAGAGGCCACAACAGTGAGAGGCCCGCGTAACGCAAAAAAAAAAAAAGCAAAATGTAGCAGCATAGTTTATCATTAAAGAGTTTTGTTATTTATTCAGAAAATAAATGAAATAGGAGGGGCTGAAAACCAGATTCTAATAAATTAAGGAAATAATACATATCATAAGATGGTATACGGCAAAGTGTAAAAATGAACTTTTTAGGACTATAGAATTTCAGGGAAAAAAGAAAAAATCACTTTCATTGAAAAATGACCCTTGAGCTGGAAAATGAACACTAAATAGAGGTGACGAGAAGATACTCAAGAAACAGAAAAGAGTATAAGTTTACAGAAATAATAAGAAACAAGGGATGCAATAAGGTAGTCTATCTAACTACATTAGATGTCTCTCCCCAATCTACATCTAACCAGGCACAAAAATCTCTTTTTTTGCTTCTTACAAAGATGAACATGTGACATTACTTTTGAAGCACACTGTGTGGGAATATTTATAATTATTTCATGGTTAAAAAGTTAAGATATTTTTTGTATATTAATTAAAAACTAAGTAATGCATATAACAGAGAACCCTGATCTCTGCCCTGTCCCTGAATACTCTGCTAAGAGATTGAGTGGGGGTCAGGGATGGCATAAGGCATTCTGTTGTGCATGTTACTTAAAAATTTTTTAAGTTAAAAAACGTAATGACTATAATGATCACAAATAGCCTCACATGAAAGTCAGGGATGGCATAAGGCATTCTGTTGTGCATGTTACTTAAAAATTTTTTAAGTTAAAAAACATAATGACTATAATGATCACAAATAGCCTCACATGAAAGTGGCCCTATGAAAATGTTTTGCTCTGCTTCTTAAAATGCATTCAACTCCATCCACTCTTCCCTTTTCATGTTGGAGTAGACATATTGGATGCTTTCATCACCTGGATTACTCCAGTAACTGCCAAGCTGCCTCCATCCTGTTACTCCTCTATTCTATACTCCATGTGGATGGAAGACACATCTTCTAAAATACATATCACAAAACTATATCACTTCTGTGAGTACACTGGAGGTTTGTTGTTGTTGTTGTTTTAAGTTGTAAAATAAGGTCTCTGTAATCTGGCATTAACTGACTTTTCCTGAAACAAATATGAGAAAAGGATACAAACTATTGTTTTGGCAGTGGTAAGAAAGGACAATGAAAGATGTGAGAGAGATTATGAGTCGACTGCCCATCTTATGTAGGGCAGTACATCACCAACAGCATCTTAAGGTGGTCGAAATTTTCATGATGAAATAATGGTATCTGGAGAAGTTGTCCAAAGTACCTAAGGTCAAAGAGCTCATCGGCAGCAGAGCTACTGTCTGAACCGAGGTTTGTCAGGCTCCAAAATCCATACCAGAAAGGTTTATGGATATTTGGTAAAGATGATACTGGGCGCCATAAAAAAGAGTATCTCTTTTGAAACCATGTAGGATAAAACTGAATAGAGGGGAAACACACTACTAAATAATCAGAAAAGAAAAGATACCCAAATAACTGATCAGAGATAGGAAGGGACAGGAAGGCTACAGTGAGTGTGACAGAAGCCAAGAGAACAGAAAACCTAAAGAAACAATATGCTACCAAACGTCATGAGAGGCCCAAGAGAATGAGCTCTAAGAAAAAAAAAAATCTGTTGTAATGTTTAAGTGTCTTTCAGTATCTGGGGAAAACTATTTATGTAAAGTGCTGAGGTTGAGAGCCAAGCTGAGGGGGAGCTGGATAAGAGACTAAGCGATAAGAAGGGAGTTAAAGAAGATACATTCTTCACAGAAATTTGGCAACGATGGTGATGGAAAAAAATATCTACGAAGGGGCAAAAGGGCCCAAATTCCAGCCAAGTATTTATGAAGACAGAGGAGACCTATACTGTCCAAGAGTACACTCTTTGCACCTCCCACTTAAAACCCATAAGCATCTTTATGGAAATTCATAAAGATGAAAAATGCCTTTAGAATGAGAAATGAAATGTGTGGCAATTGCCATGGTGACTTAGTAAGCAAGCTCTACATCATAAATCTGGAGCACTCCACAATCTCTTCTGTGCTGTGCATCTCCTTCCTGATTCCCATTCAACAGCCACTCTCAGACACTCAGACTATGTAAGGAAGTCCCCTCAGACCACCAACAGGGGACTGCATCACATAGTCTGGGTCTGATAAACAGACATCTGAGGTGATAAGTGCTCTTTCTGGATTATCTTCCTTGGAATTTTCTCCTGTGAATTCCAGAGAAATTTTGACACTGTGAGTCTTACAGAGAATTTCATTTTTGACCTTCCTGACAAATGTCAGTTGAAAGCTCGTTTTGTTCAGTTTAAAAAGTACCTGGAAAACCTGCACTTTTTCATCAAATTAAGAGTGTTTTAAAACATTTTAAATAATTTTCCTTGGGCAAGGTACTTAACATTTCTGAGTATCAGAATCAATCACTTATTCATTCAATCAATATTTATTGAAGATCTGCTCTGTGCTGGTCCTTGTGCTAGACCTTGAATAAGCAATGTTGAGCAAACAAGAAAAATTGGGGTAATCCCACCTATTCTATGTCACATAATTCTTGGGAGAATCAAATGAAATCAGGCACATGAAAGAATTTTGAAAACCATCAAGAAGATATATATCATGGTGCAAATCCTTGGCTTGGTTCTTTACATTTAAATTAATTTAAAATTAAGTAAAACAAAAAATTCAGTTCTTTAGTTGCACTAGTCACATCTCAATTGCTACATATGCCTAGTGGTTACCGTATTGGATAGCACTGTGGTAGAACATTTCCATCATCCAGAAAACTCTATAGGAGAGCAATTTCCTAGAAGCTGAAAGTAAAACACAAGAGTGAGAATTTGCATGACACCAAAGGGAGAAAAACAAAAGTGATGTTGTGATGAAAGCATATAACAAACCACATGTTCAAAGAAAGATAGCTGGTGGCTCTTATAAGATTATAAAAGTACCACAAAGGGAAAGTGTAGTTGTGATACAAGAGTAGTAAGAGGTAACTTTCATTGAGTGTTTAGTACATGCCAGGAACTAAAATCAAGTGCTTTACAGATAAATCCAAAGACAACCCTTTGAAGTAAGTACTATTATTTTCTCCGCCTTGTTGATGGATGAGGAAATGGAGTCTCTGATAGGTTAAGTAACTTGATATAGGTCACAAAGGTACTCAATGGTAAGCCTCTGGGCTAAAACTATACTAAAGAAAAAAAGAAATCTACCAAAGGGGAAAGCGGGGTGTGGCCGGGGGTGGGTGGGATGAACTGGGAGATTGGCATTGACATGTATACACTAATATGTATAAAATAGACAACTAATAAGAACCTGCTGTATACAGTAAATAAATAAAATTCAAAAAGAAAAAAAAATTTACCACATCAATAGCAGCTAAGACATTGACTCAATCAGCTTAAATTAGTCATTATGTAAAAAACAAACAAACAAAAATCCCTTGAGGTAACATGACATATTTGAGCCTTTTCTACTTTTAGTTATTAATAGTTACTAATAATAATATCATCATCATAGTATCACCACTATGTCTCTACCTGAATTTTTGTCTTGCTTCCTTAGGAATGTCTTCCTTTCTTCCCAGTCATTGCATCCAGGCATCCTCCACTATCTACCTGAAGTTCCTCAAACACTCCAGCCTTCACTGATATTTCTAAAGTCGCATAACATGCTTTCTAGATCAGTCATTATAAGGCTAATTGTGTAATGGTTTAGTTTAGTTGTTATGTTTCTTTATCAATCTTTATCGAAGTACACTATACTCTATGGGAGAGCATATGTTAAGTACCCAATAAACAAATAAAAATAATATATTTGTATCAATAATACACTAGATGTTTGCCTAAAACTTATCATTAATAATTACACATTATGTCTTCATACTTTGTGAAGGCATAAGCTGTAGACATATTCCATCTCTGATAAATGTTTTAGTTTTCTTATGAACTAGCTGAAAAATGTGAGCTTTTTTTCCTTCTCTGTGAGATAGGAAATAGTAAAGATTACTTAAAAGATACATGTTAGATAGTCTTGTGACAACAACAAAAAAAGTCACTGCTTAGATTTCTGGATTTCTTTAGTGTTCTAAAGACCCAGTTTGAAGATCTAATTTTAAAACTGGCTCAAGAGATCATATTCAAATGCTTGAGTCTGTTTTTACAGGATATCCTTGGCTAACTTTACTCTAAGAAATTTAACACAGTTGGACTGTATTCCTTTGGCTTTGAAATACCTTTCACAGGAATGGCCATTAAGGTGGGGTTAGAGTATGTATGCAAAGGGGGTGGAACAGAGAATGTGTGTGATCCTATCTTAATGCAATGTGTCCTTGTATCAATCAAAATATGTTTTCTGAAATAATCACTTATATTTTGTCTCCATACCTAGAAATATAAGGGGTATTCTCAATAGATTAAACACTGAGCACCTAGTTTCCCATTCCCATTAGTTTTTCTAATGTCTATCGCATTTAAGTTGTTCTTTTTAAGCTTTAGTTACTGGAGCTGGGGACCTAAGGTAAGGGACTGCCTTCATGACTGGTCTTATTAATTTTTCCTTTGTTATTGCCAAGAATTGAAGAAGACTAAAACAGATGACCTCCCTATTTGTACTGAAGGAGGATTGGACATGGTACCTCTATCACTTTCAATACCATTATTCTATCTCTGGACAAAAAGTTACAAAAAACTGCAAAAGTAAGTAAATGGGCTCCTGAGGACTGTATTAATACTACTATTCTCTGATTTGCATAAAAATCACTTCTTGTTTTAATCATATCATAAATAAAATATCAGGATTCTATATTAGCAAAGAGAATAAATTTGATTTCTTCTTTTAATCACAAGTACTGTAAAATTTGGGATAAAATTCCACATTTGCAGATATTAATTGGAAAAAGAAAATAACAGTCAAGTAGGATTAAGACTCCAAATTTAGATATATAGACATTGGAAAACTGAAAATTCCCAGGTTCTTCTAGTGACTCGGGATGTCAAAACCATATCTGTGATTTGGTTTAGATTACAAATCATGAGGTAAGGTACACTTAAGTTATAAAGATAAAATTTATTTTTTCTGACATTAATTCCATTTTAACCCTGTTTTTTTTGCTATTTTGCACTTGACATCTTATCATTCTTCACCCCAAATTACATGTATACAATAAGAGGGGATACGATTCTAACAAGAGCTCTTTCAACAACCCCTTGATGTATATGGTTTCTGCAACTACAACAATATGGAACTACAATAATGTGAATCCCAGAAATAGGTTGATTTGTGAAATGGGGATGATATTTGGAAAATATAATTATCTTCTCAGTCTTTGTGCATAAATGACTTGCTAATTATCCCCAAACTCTAGCTGGGAGGTTGGGAAGGGAAAGGAAAGAGGCTGTTGGACACTAGGATTGTTGCATCAAGAATATAAAGAGACTCAACATTCAACTTTTGGAGTTCAAATAAGATTTTTCAAAATAACAGAGATCTGTAGGCTAAAAGAGAAAGGATTTTCTAGATCCTCATAGTTCTCACATTACATATCAATGCTAGGCCTGGAGACCAGAATACAGAGGTTTTTTTATTTGTTTGTTCTTTATTTGTGTTTTCCTCCTATGAGAAAAAGTCCTGACCATTGTCAGTCTTAATCATGAGGCTGGAGTAGTGAGGAAAAAACATTTAATTAGAGGAAGAAAAAGGCAGCCTTGGCCCTTTTGATCTTGCACTGCTTTTGGGATGAGGAGACAGTGATCCGGATTTCTTCCCAGTTCCCCTTCGAGGCAAAGTCTCAAGAGAAGGGACACGGTGCTAAAACATACAGATTTCTGAGGACCTCCAAGGGCCAAAGCCTGTCTTCCTGCTCTATTCTGGGGACTCTGGAAGGAGAACACTGCATTTGCTAGCACATCGATCCAGTTTCAGCCAAGGAAGCCATGAGTCCCCTTGGTTCAGGTGCTGTAAGAACAGCAGTATCTGAGCTTCCTGGGGAGCCTGTCTAAGAGGGTTGCTGAACCAGCATCAATGAGGTCCCACAACAGAAGCTGCAGGCAGATCATGTGGGCTGGGGAAATAGGAGCCCTAGCCAGAACTCAGGGTGGTCTGCTGCACCCATGAGAGCAGACTGGAGTCAAGCTGAGAAGGGCCAGCAGTGAATGCCAGCGGAGCTAGCAGCAGCCAGACTGAAAAGGACTATCACCCCAGTGAGGCCCACTCAGCCAGCCAAAGAAGCCCACATACCGGCTAACATATAAAACTTCTGTACTAAATCAAAATGTGATGCGTTTCACATTTAGGATATCTGGGCTTTTTATTCCTTCTGTTTTTTTTTTTTTCTTTGTGAATATTTGTAAAGAATTAATATGTGCTACAAAGTCACCATTTCTATTAATAAAAGGAAGGTCCAGTTTCATAATTCCTACTACTGAAAGTAAATTCTTGGCTTTCCATTTCCTTAATTTGTATTCAGGATACAAAACTTGAATAATTCAGATTATTTGAGTTGCTTTATCAAAGTTGTCATAAGGTCACAAAAGGAAGAAACAGAGACGAGTGACATGCTTGTGGATACTGTGAGTTGAAATCTGAGTCTCATTATAACTGGGATCATATAACTAGGAAAGATGAAAAGTCCAAAAAGGTTGGGATTTTACTTAAAGATAAAAATCTGGGTGGTTAATGTAATAGTGATTTTGTCCAACATCAAAGCTTATAGATCTCAACTCTATAAAAATAATCCCAATGTATACCATAAATGTTCATTAATAATTTGTAGAAGTCTGAGATAACAGGATGTTAGAATATGTCTTCCATAAATTTAAGAGGAAGAGAACTAGTGAGTGATAGTGTCTTTAAAATGCCCAGTGGAACTCAGATGATAGCAACCCTATAACAACTACAAATGCTTCCACTGACTTTTCAAATGTTGGGTCATCACAGATGAGAGAAGGATGTTGAAGAGACAAAAACAACATATCTAACCTAATTAAATTAATTGTATCTCTTTTAAACATAAATAGGGAGGTGCATCTACTATACCTAGCAGTGATTTCCTTAGGACTTCCCACTAGACTTGAAAGCCAAGCCCAGCATTACAGAATGAGGAAGCACTACGTTTATTTGCATCAAATTGCTATATTGACTTTATCTACAAATGTCATCCAAAACTGGGAATGTATAAACTTAAAAACTGTTCTAATATTTTAATTTCTTGTTGCTAAAAGGCTGTTCAGTGACATTTTATTAGTACAGAGCACAGGACATAAAAAGAATCTGCTTTTTCACTAATTTGTCTCACCAAAAGGGGCTTAGACATTGCTCTTATCCCCTTAGTACATGGGGTAAGTCCTGATAAAATGGAAAATGTGAAAACAAAACCTGCCAATGTGCTGAAACAGAGGACTGAATTTAGAACACAAAATGTTTTGGTACCACACAGACTTTATTCTTAACATTTAAAGAGCACACAGAAATCTATAAAGCACACTCAAGAGAAATAAGCCTTGAGCACTGGTTTATACTCAGGTATTGCCTAAAAAAATACTTAAAAACTGTCCTTTGGACAAGAATATACACAAAATCTTAGGGTGCTCTGAAATAATGAACAAAGATCTCAGCACAGAATCAAAGAACAAGTTAATGTGGAACAGCATATAAGTGGTTAAAATAGTTGTGAACGATGAGCAGAAAACAAAAAAATGGGAAAACAATTTGAATCAATGCCTCTTGTCAAAGATTTTTTTCCAGATATTTAGTAAGGTACTGTAAAGTGATCTAAGAATATGCTGTATATAACTACATATCTGCAGTAAACCTTATAGTATATATATTATATATTAAACTTAGGGAAATGGCCCCAATCATTCCTAAAATAAATCTTTCCATCATATTCAAAGTCCCAAGTTCAAGAACTTCCATTAAGGATTTTTAAATTTACATATTTAGACCAGATGAATCACAGCTGAAAACTGGAATAAAATTTCTGGTGTCTAGAAAGAACAAAACCAAGTATTCAGCTCCCTTTGCAGAATCATGCATTAAAGGAGCATTTATTTTGGTCTGAGTGTAGCCCTCACATTTTAATTCATAGTCCCGATAATCTAATCTCAAACAATTTTCAAATAAAAATATTATTTCTGTGCTACATTTATTTTTTCCCATTGTCCCATTTCTCTATGTCATCTACCTGAAAGATTCCCCACATCAAGACAGGGATAAAAAGATCCTATAAAGAAAGAGAGGATTGAGAATAACACACCTGAATACTCTGCAGGGATGCAAGGGCCCCTGCACACATAAACAAAAATTGTTTTCAGAATACCAAATGAAGATGATCAGAAGCAAATAGCACTGATCCTCATAAATAAATTTTATAGTTGAAGTTAATGACTCATGATTTAGCAGGAAAAAGAAAACAATGACAATGATGAAGCAAAAGATTACTTAACCTCCAGAAATATTCTTACACAAATAATCCTTACACAAATTCTTCCTACCCATTTACTAATGTGAAAGTTTATAAATTGTACATGTAAAGAAAATAAGTACAGGCTTTAAAATGGGTTTAAACAGGAATACCTGGCATGTGCAGAGTCAAAACATACTTAATATTTTACTAAAAATAGGGTCTATCCCTCATAAGCAAATGCAGTTGAAATGAATAAAACCAAACATTAGAAGTATATTTTGAGGGTTCCCCTGGTGGCTCAGTGGTTAAGAATCCGCCTCCCAGTTCAGGGAACGCAGGTTTGAGCCCTGGTCTGGGAAGATCCCACAAGCCATGGAGCAACTAAACCCGTGCACCAAAACTACCAAGCCTGCGCTCTGGAGCCCGTGAGCCACAACTACTGAGCCCACGTGCTACAACTACTGAAGCCCATGCACCTAGAGCCCGTCCTCCACAACAAGAGAAGCCATCGCAATGAGAAACCCGCGTACCACAAGGAAGAGTAGCCCCTGCTTGCCACAACTAGAGAAAGCCTGCGTGCAACAACCCAACGCAGCCAAAAAAAAAAAAAAAAAGGCATATTTTGATAATAGGATATATTTTATATTCAGAAAGAGCAAATGCATTTTAAATATTAACAAAGGTTTTTCTTGGTATGAACTGCTCTTTCATAAGTCAATAATTGATATAGTTACTTCTGAAAGGCAATCATTTAATTTAAAAATCAATATTTGGCCTAAGTTACCTGAATTAGCTTCATACCCTAAGATAGATTAACTGCTTTCAATTTCACTCCAATCACACAGACACTATATCTGAAACCTTACAATTCTCTTTCTCCATTAATAACACATCAATAACTAAATAGTAATCTAGCAACTCTGAATTCTCAATACCATTTGTGTATTTCCACATTCAATACCTTATTAGAAAAAATACGGAGTTACATTTTGTAATACTTTAATCTTGTTCTGTATAAATGCTCCTTTCATTGTTCCTATTCATGAAGAAATAGAATAGGCCCAGGAAGACATGTTAATAAGGGGAATATTATCTTTCATGTTTCACATCTGAAAGCTCCTTTAATCTTCACTCTGCTTCCTGATTACTTTATATAATAATTCAATCTTCAACTGCCTTCTTTTGTCAATAATTATTATAAACACCTAGATGATAAAACATACAAAACCAACCTGAAAAGGAATTCCATAAATATGATTAGTATTTCTGCGTGAATCCAATGGGAGTAGCCTTGACAAATAGCTGAAATTTAGATTATATTATAAACTAATCTGTGCTTCTGTGAAAAATTTATTATTTAACATCTACCTAAAAGAATATTTGCTATTGATGGACCTTAATGATTTAGTAATATTATGTGTCTTGCTTCATTTAATAAGAAAACATCTGCTAAAATTAATTTTTCGCATTTGATTTTTTTTCCTTTTGGTGGGTTACAATGTCCACCAATGTTTCTCTTTGATTAGGGTATAAGTCATGAGAACTTCCAAATACAAAGGACTATAGCACCTACTCATGTGCCTACAGACCAAGGAAGGGCTCTGTGCCTAGGAAGTTCCTAGTGTCACTAAAATAAGGAATAGTCTTCCTATTATTCTAGTTCTTGTTTCATAGTTTCATTCCCTGGCAACCAGGAGCAACTCCCAAATCATTTCTGACTTGTACATGTTTCCCACCTGGGACAAAGACACTCCTTCACAGCGCCATGACAACCACACCAGCAACACAAGCACTTGGGTTCATGCAGGAAAATGAAAATCCTGAAAGGAAGCCAGGAGATAAAGGCTTACTATTCCTTGTTTCCCACTGGTAGGAAGTAATTACAAAAATTACTTTAACACAAAGCTTCTGGTGAATGAATAGTTTGTAATTTGAGGGGAGAAGCCTAAGGGCCCAGGGATTAAGAAAAAAATATGAAAAGCTGAATGATGTCATACAAGTACAGTCCCCCTCCCCCCGCAGAAAATAGACTGCCTAAAGCAAACTTCTTATTGATGACAGTGGAGACATTCTTAAGAGATGATCAGTACATTTTGTTTTTTATCTGAGTTTAGACCAATGACTGATTTAAACAGTGGAGGTCAACTTTATGACCCTTTGATAGTTTATTAGCCATGTCGTTACCAAATAAAATTTCAAATCAGTAAAATATAAAATAATTTTGTACAAACTAAAGATGCCAAAAATGAATGTGATCTCCATACTCCCAAAGGAGAAATCAGAAAAAGAAGTAAATTCAACTCTCCCCTAAGATGAAGTAGACAAATTTCTTTATCATAAACATGCCAAGTTTATATTTGTTGTTAATGAAAAGGATGGTATTCTTTGCCAGAACCTGGCTGTGCTATGTGTTGTGAATACCTGCCAGTTCTGCACTGGAAGAGATTATTTATATTGCCAAATGTAAAACTGCTTTAGGTGTTATTCTTAAAAGAGTAATTCTAGAGCAGAGTGCCCTATTTATGATTTTACAAGTTCAATATATTTTTAAACACTATTCATACTTTTCCTCATTTCAAAAACAATATAAATTCCTTAAGGGTCAAGGAAAGAAAATCTGTGCCATATTTGGGGATGGTTGAGGGATTTTGTTTTTGTTGTTGAATTGTACCATATAATATATTGTCCCAACAGATTCAAAGCTGTGACTTTTATTGGAAAACTAGATAAATATTCTTAAAGATAAAGAATCAAAATACAGGTTTGCATTTAGTCAAGTGGAATAACTTAGGGCTCTTGAGTATGGTAGAAGCATAATTTTTGTCTTATTTTTATTTTGTTGTTTTTTTAAGGACATAATGTCTTCTCTCCTATAGTGATAGGTAGCAAACATCTTTCATGGGCTCCCAAACCTGTGCAGTGTTCATTTTCTGATTCTCACTGATACAGATTTTGGAATGAGAGAGTTGAAGGCAAGCAGAGACATTCTAAGCATCCATGAGCCAATATCTGCCACCTGACTCCCAAGATAACCTCTACCCATTCCTACTACAACAGGTATATAAAGACACTCATGCAATGACTCTGGGACATGATTATGAAAATACACTATGAGTTTTTTTAGTTCACTTAACTATCCCAATGGATCCTTGAACGTAATATATCCAAAAGTATAGCCACTTGTCATCCTTCATCAAGCCTATTTCTACTTCTCATTTGAAATATCTGAATTCTGGAAAGAGAATTCTCTAGTCTTCCAGATTAGGATTCTGAGTCATCCTTGATAGCTCTCTCTCCCCCTCCATCTACTCTATCGAATAACCCCATCAGTTTTACTTCAATCTCAACCCAATTGGGCTCCTTCTCTCCTTCTCACTACTACTCACCTAGTTCAGGTAATAATTTGTTTTAATTTAGAACACTTGCAACAAATTACAGACCTCAAATGAATGGCAGTTCTGAGTTGATAAAATGACAAAGCAAGAAATGTGGCGAGGCAATCAGTGTGACAACTAGCAAAGCATTGGGTTGGCCAAAAAGTTCATTGGGGTTTTTCCGTAAGATATTACAACAGCAGAGTATTTACTTACAGGGACCCTACTGATAGAAGTGCCTTGCTTATGATTAAAACTCCTCCTGACTTTCTGTTAGAGAAATTTATGAAGCCCATGGCCCTCAAATACATCTCTTTCTAACAAAGTCTTATGTATTTTATTCCTCTTCTTATAACTCATTGAAGAGAGACCTCATGTCTCCTAAAATAACATCCTATACTGATCCAGAAAAGCACTATTTTATATGGTACTACAGTCGTCATTTTTAAATCAATATACCTTTCTAATCCTGGAATCTGTTTAATTTTGCATTTTAGAATGATGGAAAAAATTATAAAAATATATTCTTAATTTTCACTTGGAAAGGATTTAGGCCATGAAAAAGCTTGGCTCTCAGTTCTATAACCAAGAAGTTAAAAGAAGAATTTAAACTTTATAGTATGGTACTTTGAGTTCTAACTTTGTATCTCTATTTAAGGTAGGAGGATATTTACACTTTTAAAATATATAGTTACATTTTAAGACTCTCAAAAGGAGGTAAATTGATATCACCAGCAACTCAGTTCAATCAGAACTGTATAAATAAGAAAATAAAAATTGTTAAACTCATACTAAGGTTTATCACAGAATATTCTAAGAGAACTGAATGGTTCTATTTTGGTTCCAGTTTTAAGATAACTGAGAGTTAACAAAGAAACCCCTTTTGCTTTGACCCGTGAGTGTTGAAAACCTTTCCAATATATATTACTCTAGGTTGTGACCTACTTCTACCATAAGGTAATCTTCTATTTGCAACTGAAAAACTCAAACAGTCTTCAGAGTCTGCATTCTTAAAATTTCCTCATATAATCTGAGTATATTGATACTGATGCTACTGGAATTTATATTTTTAATAATTTCCTAAAATAATGTCCCAAAATATCTTAATTACATCCAATTCTTTTAAATGTACATACCTTGACTCCTTATTTCTCCTAATCTAGCATCTAAAAATGCAATAGGTATTAAACATAATATTTCTTGCATTTACTGATCTCAAGAAAAAACATAATCTCTCCTCCTCTATAAATATCAGATTATTGGAAAGTACCAAGGGCTGATATTTATAGATACAGATATCTTCAGGGACTGAAATGGAGCAATAGGGTACAGTTTGGTGAAACTGTAGTGTGACAGATGGAACAAACAGGATGAGAGTCATAGACACTAATCTGGTTTCCAGTCCTCCAAGACCATTCCATACAGGTGGGCTATGGTTTTCTAAAATATGTTTGACCGTTGCCTCAAGAGATATTAGATATTGTTAATATATAACAACCAAGACTACAGAAAAAGTACTGTATCCTACTATCTATCCTTTGACATACCCAGCCTTCTGATTTAGAATAACATTTTTAAAACATGAAAATACTTATAAATGAGAATTAATGGTAATGTATTCACAACACGAGGGCAAGCAATGTCTAACTATTCAACTTTAACAAAACTCAACATGTAAATCTTTTGCAGAAGATAATATCAATAATTAATAACAACAGCTAACATTGATTAGTCAACTATTATTGCTGAGGGCTACATTCAGCAATCTGCATATATTAGTTCTAATACTTATTACAACTGCTCAATATATTTTTATTTATTTATTTTTTTGCACGATATATTTTTGTTTTCTATTCACAGATAAAGAAACTGAGGCTTAAAAACGTTAATCTACTATTAATCTAACAACTTGATATTGTAGAGTTATTGCTCACACATGTTTATCTAACTGCAAAGTGTATCCTCTTTCTATTACACCACAGTGACCCTCTGGGATAGGCACACATTTCATAGTACTGCATCTATTAATACAGACCTGTTGTTTCAAACCAGAAATTTCTCAAAACACTGTCAGACCATGTTAATTTTAAATGTACTTTAAATTGTACCATTCCAATTAATACAACATATTAAGGGAAGCTGGTGTCTTCCCTTAAATCAGACTAATAACTAGGTAACAACTCTCGAAAGACATCATTAATCTAGAAGACAGATGGCTGCTAAATTAAGAAGATTATCTGTATCCCTGACATTTCCCTAGGGGAAATTTCCATTGCCTTCCATTCAGAAAGTTGGCCTGGCAAAAGAAAATACAGTTGACCCTTCAACAACAGGGGTTTGAACTGCCTTGGTCCACTTATACGTGCTTTTTTTCTAAAGTAAATACTACAGTACTACATGATCCGCTGATTCTCAGTTAGTTGAATCCAGCATTGGTTGACTCTGCGGAGGTGGAAACTCTGATGCTGAGGACCCGCATATACGGTGGGCAGACTATAAATAATACACGGATTTTCCAGCGCAAGGAGGATTGACACCCCAACCCCAATGTTGTTCAAGGGTCAACTGTACAGACTTTTTGAGATCTGGTTAAAAAAACATGGATTCCCATAGTTCCTTTCTTCTCCATAAAGGGAACTTCTATACCCAACTTATAAGAACATCTCTTTAATACAAAGTTACTTTCAGATCTCATTAAAACCAAAATAGAAAACCTTCATGTGCCATAATTCACTTGACTTTGGTGGTTCAGCCTACCTTAAAATAAAATTTGACAGAATCATTCAACTCATTGTCTCTTCCATATTGTAAAAAGTTTTGCAAAATAGACAAAGTCAGATAGCATTCTTATTTTCAAATGTATCTATCAGGTGGACTTAAAACAAAATATAATTCTTTGTCATGTCAATATATCTCATTTTAAAAGTTTTAAAGTAATATTAATAATGCATAATTTAGATACTTCTGGAAGACACAAATATTTTCAAATTTTAACACAAGCTAGAGAAAAGATCATTTTAATGTGAAAATTTAAAAGAAGTCATAAATAACAAATTGGGGGATACAATAATGCCCTGAAATACAATAATACCTGTAACATATATTCCTTTTATGCATTTAAAAACAGGCAAGCCATATTTCATGATATATAAACATAAACTTATTTTGCTACCTCCACATTTTATATAAGAGCACATGACAGTCACATTCTCTTAACTGATGGGACAGTTGTTTTCAATATATGTTAGAATCACAGTTAATTATTATCAAAGATGCCTACCTCTGTAGTGGAAGTCTTGGGACATATCTATGGGAGCCCGTTCTACTGCTGATCTCTTGTAGACAACATGAATCCTTCCCTTTTCTTCCTCCATCTGCTTACCTCTTTCCAAGGGTTCAATGAAATACTCATCATTATCACCTTTTATCATTCCAGCCTAGAGAAAACATAAAATGTGTTAATGTTAAAAGAAATATCTATCGTCTTTAGCTCACAAGTAGGTTTTTAAATGGCAAGAATATAATTTTTGAAAACTAATGGGTTTTCTTTCCACTTTTGGTTATAAATGTAAAATGGTTAAGCTACGATAAATATCAGTTATTCATATAAGACAGAAATTCATCCATGGTAGGAATAAAAAATTCATACAAGGTAGAATAAGAGCTTTATATAGGGTAAGAATAAGGAAATCATACAATCTATACACCTTATCAGACTAAAAGAAGTACATTTATATATTCTACTCAGTATCTTATCTCTAAAAAAATCTTATGGGCACATAAATTCAAGAAACATCTCTGATTTCCCATAATAACCCATTGTGGAGCTTCTGTCCATGCATGTCGAGTATTTACATCTTCTGTAACTCATTTACATCTTCCTGCCATATCACTATGGTATGAGAGGAATGAGTTCCATGGGGCACTCACTACATCAAGTTATTTCTGTCCTTAGTTAGCCTAAGTTTCACTGGAAACCCCACATTTCTAATATTGATTAATTTGAAGAACTAGCTCATTTGTCCCATATTAATCTAATTTCATGATTTTACATAATTTTTTCCTTCTCAAATTTCATCCTTCTGCATGAAAAGGTTATCTTACATTCAATTACTTCCTTCCACCTCTCTAGTGTTTCTTTCTGACACGGTTTCACCTTTGGTTTATTTACAAGACATCAGGACTATACTATTCAATACTATAGCTGAAGAGAAATGATGATCTTGTCTGAAATTTATTCTTCCTTAAGTATCGAGTCCACATTACAGTCAAATAGTTATAGTTCATATTCCTACTGTAAAGGTCATACACTAATACGTAGTATTAATTTGAACAGCAGTACATTGCTTTGAAAACAAAGTTGAAGAAGTAATGTGGTAGTGTAGAATTGTAATTATTTTGAAAATATTTACCAGATCTAAGTCATATTTTTCTTCTGAGGCCCTTATTCTATATTTTCAAATATGAGATCACTGGCTCATATGGACTATCGGCAAGGCTGGGGGGAATGGTTCCCACCCCTTCTACCCATTGGTCTAATGGCTCCACCCCTCCATGTCAAGCAGCACAGACATGAAAGGTAGGTAAACCTTGCCGAATAGCATTCGTTTTCAGCAAATACGCCTATGACTATGGCTTTTCTGTTGTAGTCAAATCTGTCACCTCTTTCCAATTCTGTTTTCTCCCACTAGATATGCTCTATCCCCTCCTTTGCCTGTGTAAGCCTCATAGAGAATTCTTAGAAGCTATGGTGTCTCCACATGCCATTTCTACATCCACCTAGATGTTGTGCTCATACAAACAGCCTTTGAATTTACACCTTGTCTTACAAGGAAGGATCACTACAGCTCTTTCACAGTGTTTAGTTTTTACCCTCTTGAACAAACTTCTAGCCTTCATTACAAAGAACATTGAGCTAGTGGGCATTCAGTAGTAATGCTGATCTTCCAGACACAACTCCAATATTTGGAGTTATTTTCTCAATTACTTTTCCCCTACTCTTGTACTGCAAAATGCAGTGTTTTCACAAGTGGCCTGATTAGATCTTTACCCTTCAGAGTTGTTCCTCCTGTCAATGGATTCATCTCCTCTACAATACAACTTCCAACATCTTTCTCATGCTTTTCAATTGTCGTTTAAATCTCTTTAGCATTAGTGTCATATTCTTAAATCTCGTTTTACCAGTAATTTCAACATCACTTTTTTGCCTTGCTCAAGCATGGATGGGTTAATAATGTTCATAAAACAGATTCAAACTAAGCACAAACACAGTAAACATATAACAAGTTAACTGTACCACGCCTAAGGCTGAAATGTCCAGCCTCATTACCAGCACCATCTGTTGGTGGGAGGCAGCATTAACTGGCTTTGTCATGGAAACACTGGTCTGTTGATGTATACCTAAGTTTACAGATTGAAGTTTATCAGTATTCATCTTCATTGCAGTCTTTTCTTTGCCCCAGATCCATTCAGTCACAGTGTTCTGTAAAGTCTCTTACATTCTTTTCCCATCTTTCTATTTCCACTGCCACATCCTTAGTTACAGACCTCATCATTGCTTATTTGGATTACAGAAATTGCCTCCTATTGTGAGACTTTCCAAAGATCATAATGATTCTCCCAGATGAATGCCTAACCCTGGGTGGAAACAGGGTGACTGAAGAAGCCAGCAACCTCTGAACAATGGGCAGTGGTTACTGGGGACACTTGAAAGTCATGGGGAAAAGCAGTAAGGACTAACCCACATTCCATTAAAAAACATTTCTACATACCTTCCATTGCAAACACTCAAATCTCAGGCCCCATGATGTTACTTCTCCACTAGATCACAGGTGAAATTTAACACAGCTAACCCTCCCCCTTATAAGGCAATTGAAAATCTAAACCAGGTTGGGGCAATATCAATGGAAAGGCAAAAGCTGGGTCATATGACCACCAATAATTCTATGGACAGGAAATCTGAGAGCCTACTCTTTTATTCATCAATTTAAGCAAAGTTTAATGAAAAAAAAAAACCTTATCTAAAGCACGGTACTAGATACCGTAGGAAAATTAAAAATTCTCAAAGACATGGTTCATTTACCCTCCAGTTGAGGGCAATCTAATCAAATAAATAAAATATGTGCCTAAAGGTATTCAGTGAGGTATGTTATGAAAAGTCTAGAAAGTAAGTGAGATGGCAGTTGAAAGTCAAATCAAGTGAGACTCTTTTCCCACAGGCCTGCTGCACAAGCAAACTGTCAATAGGAACTGTTGATTCTCCATCTGAAATTATCTAAAATCTATTTCAACTGAAATCCCCCTAGGGCCCATGGGAATTTCACTTTGGCCACTGCTGTTGTTCACACTGTCTCACATTTTCACATAGCATAGCAGCCAAAATTGCTTTTTCAAATTATTGTATTATTTTAGGCAAACGAGAACGTGGTGACAAATACACTGAATATATAATGGCTCAAAGCATCAGGTGCTCCTTTCTTGCTCACATAAAAGCTCAGAACAGTTCTAGGTCAGCTGGGAGGGGGCTCCGCTCCACACAGCCATGCAGGGGTCGAGGCTGATGGTGGCTCAGCCATTTCAATACACGCTGCCCAGTCAGAAAGGGAAACAGCAGGAGGAAGCACCCATGGGAGATTTTTTTGAGATGGCCCTGGTACTCACCACTACCACTTACTTCCACGGGTAGTATACAGTCACATGGCTGGCTCACAGCCAACTGCAAAGGGTGTTAGGAAATGGAATCTGGCTGTGTGCCCAGGGAGAAAAGACAAACTTTTTTTGATGAGCAGATGGCAGTCTCAGCCTCAAATAAGATATTGTCACTCCTTTGCTGGAAAGACTTCAGTTGCTTCTCATTGCACCTAAAACCACACTCCTCACCATGGCTTTCAAGGCCTGCATCATCAAGCCATGCCTATGAACCCCAAGCACTGCCACTCTCCCATACTGATTCTGCCCCAGCCTTTGGGGACTTTATTCAGTGTTGTTCTTCTTTTGATATTCCCAAGCTCGTTATAGCCTCAGGCTTTTGAAATGCTGTTGGTTCTACTTAAAAGGCTCCTCTCCTACCATTCCACACTTCCCTTAGCTGGCTAATTTTTATTCACAAGGTCTCAGCTTAAATGTTGCTTCCTGGGACTTCCGGGGAAGATGATGGAAGAGTAAGACGCGGAGATCACCTTCCTCCCCACAGATACACCAGAAATACAGCTACACGTGGAACAACTCCTACAGAACACCTACTGAACGCTGGCAGAAGACCTCAGACCTCCCCAAAGGCAAAAAACTCCCCGCGTACCTGGGTAGGGCAAAGCGGAGAGCTTCCTGCACAGAGGTTCGGTGCCGACCAGCACTCACCAGCCCAAGAGTCTTGTCTGCTCGGCCGCCGGGGCGGGCGGGGCTGGGAGCTGAGGCTCGGGCTTCAGTCGGAGTGCAGGGAGAGGACTGGGGTTGGCAGCGTGAACACAGCCTGAAGGGGGCTTAGTGCACCGCGGCTAGCCGGGAGGGAGTCCAGGGAAAAGTCTGGAGCTGCCGAAGAGGCAAGAGACTTTTTCTTCCCTCTTTGTTTCCTGGTGCGCGAGCAGAGGGGATTAAGAGCGCTGCTTAAAGGAGCTCCAGAGACGGGCGCGTGCCGCGGCTAAAAGCGCGGACCCCAGAGACGGGCGTGGGACGCTGGGGCTGCTGCTGCCGCCGCCAAGAGGCCTGTGCATGAGTGCAGGTCACTGTCCATGCCCCCCTTCCGGGGAGCCTGTGCAGCCCCACTGCCGGGGTCTGGGGATCCAGGGACGGCTTCCCCGGGAGAACGCAGGGAACGCACAGCGCGCCTCGGGCTGGTGCAACGTCATGCTGGCCTCTGCCGCCACAGGCTCGCCCCGCACTCTGTACCCCTCCCTACCCCTGGCCTGAGTGAGCCAAAGTCCCCTAAGCGGCTGCTCCTTTAACTCCGTCCTGTCTGAGCGAAGAACAGACGCCCTCCGGCGACCTACATGCAGAGGCGGGGCCAAATCCAAAGCTGAGACCCGGGAGAGGTGAGAACAAAGAAGAGAAAGGGAAATCTCTCCCAGCAGCCTCAGAAGCAGCGGACTAAAGCTCCACAATCAACTTGATGTACCCTGCATCTGTGGAATACATGAATAGACAACGAATCATCCCAAATTGAGGAGGTGGACTTGGAGAGCAAGATTTATTATTTTTTCCCCTTTTCCTCTTTTCGTGAGTGTGTGTGTGTATGCTTCTGTGTGAGATTTTGTCTGTACAGCTTTGCTTCCACCACTTGTCCTGGGGTTCTATGCATCCGTTGTTGTTTTTTTTTAAATTTTTTTTCTTCATAATTATTTTTCATTTTAATTATTTTATTTTATTTTATCTTACTTTATTTTTTTTACTTTATCTTCTTTCTTTCTTTTTGTCCTTCTTTCCCTCCTTCCTTCCCTCCTTCCTCCCTCCCTCCCTATTTTCTTTCTTTCTTTCTTTCTTTCTTTCTTTCTTTCTTTCTTTCTACTTCTACTAATTCTTTCTTTCTACATTTTCTCCCTTTTATTCTGAGCCGTGTGGATGAAAGGCTCTTGGTGTTGCACCCAGGAGTAACTGCTGTGTCTCTGAGGTGGGAGAGCCAACTTCAGGACACTGGTCCACAAGAGACCTCCCAGCTCCACATACAATCAAACGATGAAAATCTCCCAAAGATCACCATCACAACAGCAGCACCCAGCTTCACTCAACGACCAGCAAGCTACAGTGCTGGACACCCTATGGCAAACAACTAGCAAGACAGGAACACAACCCCAACCATTAGCAGAGAGGCTGCCTAAAATCATAATAAGGCCACAGACACCCCAAAACACACCACCAGACATGGACCTGCCCACCAGAGAGATCCAGCCTCATCCACCAGAACACAGGCACTAGTCCCCTCCACCAGGAAGCCCACACAACCCATTGAACCAACCTTAGCCACTGGGACAGACACCAAAAACAACAGGAACTACGAACCTGCAACCTGCAAAAAGGAGACCCCGAACACAGTAAGATAAGCAAAATGAGAAGACAGAAAAACACACAGCAGGTGAAGGAGCAAGATAAAAACCCACCAGACCTAACAAATGAAGAGGAAATAGGCAGTCTACCTGAAAAAGAATTCAGTATAATGATAGTAAAGATGATCCAAAATCTTGGAAATAGAATAGACAAAATGCAAGAAACATTTAACAAGGACCTACAAGAACTAAAGATGAAACAAGCAATGATGAACAACACAATAAATGAAATTAAAAATACTCTAGATGGGATCAATAGCAGAATAACTGAGGCAGAAGAACGGATAAGTGACCTGGAAGATAAAATAGTGGAAATAACTACTGCAGAGCAAAATAAAGAAAAAAGAACGAAAAGAACAGAGGACAGTCTCAGAGACCTCTTGGACAACATTAAATGTACCAACATTCGAATTATAGGGGCTCCAGAAGAAGAAGAGAAAAAGGGACTGAGAAAATATTTGAAGAGATTATAATTGAAAACTTCCCTAATATGGGAAAGGAAATAGTTAATCAAGTCCAGGAGGCACAGAGAGTCCCATACAGGATAAAAACAAGGAGAAATACGCCAAGACACATATTAATCAAACTGTCAAAAATTAAATACAAAGAAAACATATTAAAAGCAGCAAGGGAAAAACAACAAATAACACACAAGGGAATCCCCATCAGGTTAACAGCTGATCTTTCAGCAGAAACTCTGCAAGCCAGAAGGGACTGGAAGGATATATTTCAAGTGATGAAGGAGAAAAACCTGCAACCAAGATTACTCTACCCAGCAAGGATCTCATTCAGATTTGATGGAGAAATTAAAATGTTTACAAACAAGCAAAAGCTGACAGAGTTCAGCAACACCAAACCAGCTTTACAACAAATGCTAAAGGAACTTCTCTAGGCAAGAAACACAACAGAAGGAAAAGACCTACAATAACGAACACAAAACAATTAAGAAAATGGGAATAGGAACATACATATCGATAATTACGTTAAATGTAAATGGACTAAATGCTCCAACCAAAAGACACAGACTGGCTGAATGGATACAAAAACAAGACCCATATATATGCTGTCTACAAGAGACCCACTTCAGACCTAGAGACACATACAGACTGAAAGTAAGGGAATGGAAAAAGATACTCCATGCAAATGGAAACCAAAAGAAAGCTGGAGTAGCAATTCTCATATCAGACAAAATAGACTTTAAAATAAAGACTATTACAAGAGACAAAGAAGGACACTACATAATGATCAAGGGATCGATCCAAGAAGAAGATATAACAATTGTAAATATTTATGCACCCAACATAGGAGCACCTCAATACATAAGGCAAATATTAACAGCCATAAAAGGGGAAATCGACAGTAACACATTCATAGTAGGGAACTTTAAGACCCCACTTTCACGAATGGACAGATCATCCAAAATGAAAATAAATAAGGAAACACAAGCTTTAAATGACACATTAAACAAGATGGACTTAATTGATATTTATAGGACATTCCATCCAAATCAACAGAATACACATTTTTCTCAAGTGCTCATGGAACATTCTCCAGAATAGATCATATCTTGGGTCACAAATCAAGCCTTGGTAAATTTAAGAAAATTGAAATTGTATCAAGTATCTTTCCCGACCACAACGCTGAGACTACATATCAATTACAGGAAAAGATCTGCAAAAAATACAAACACATGGAGACTAAACAATACACTACTTAATAACGAAGTGATCACTGAAGAAATTAAAGAGGAAATCAAAGAATACCTAGAAACAAATGACAATGGAGACACGACAACCCAAAACCTATGGGATGCAGCAAAAGCAGTTCTAAGGGGGAAGTTTATAGCAATACAATCCCACCTTAAGAAACAGGAAACATCTCGAATAAACAACGTGACCTTGCACCTAAAGCAATTAGAGAAAGAAGAACAAAAAACCCCCAAAGTTAGCAGAAGGAAGGAAATCATAAAGATCAGATCAGAAATAAATGAAAAAGAAATGAAGGAAACAATAGCAAAGATCAATAAAACTAAAAGCTGGTTCTTTGAGAAGATAAACAAAACTGATAAACCATTAGCCAGACTCATCAAGAAAAAAAGGAAGACTCAAATCAATAGAATTAGAAATGAAAAAGGAGAAGTAACAACTGACACTGAAGAAATACAAAAGATCATGAGAGTTTACTAAAAGAAACTCTATGCCAATAAAATGGACAACCTGGAAGAAATGGACATATTTTTAGAAATGCACAACCTGCCCAGACTGAACCAGGAAGAAATAGAAAATATGAACAGACCAATCACAAGCACTGAAATTGAAACTGTGATTAAAAATCTTCCAACAAACAAAAGCCCAGGACCAGATGGCTTCACAGGTAAATTCTAGCAAACATTTAGAGAAGAGCTAACACCTATCCTTCTCAAACTCTTCCAAAATATAGCAGAGGGAGGAACACTCCCAAACTCATTCTACGAGGCCACCATCACCTTGATTCCAAAGCCAGACAAGGATGCCACAAAGAAAGAAAACGACAGGCCAATATCACTGATGAACATAGATGCAAGAATCCTCAACAAAATACTAGCAAACAGAATCCAACAGCACATTAAAAGGATCATACACCATGATCAAGTGGGGTTTATTCCAGGAATGCAAGGATTCTTCAATATATGCAAATCAATCGACGTGACACACCATATTAACAAACTGAAGGAGAAAAACCATATGATCATCTCAATAGATGCAGAGAAAGCTTTCGACAAAATTCAACACCCATTTATGAAAAAAACCCTGCAGAAAGTAGGCATAGAGGGAACTTTCCTCAACATAATAAAGGCCATATATGACAAACCCACAGCCAACATCGTCCTTAAGATCAGGAACAAGGCAAGGGTGCCCACTCTCACCACTCTTATTCAACATAGTTTTGGAAGTTTTAGCCACAGCAATCAGAGAAGAAAAGGAAATAAAAGGAATCCAAATCGGAAAAGAAGAAGTAAAGCAGTCACTGTCTGCAGATGACATGATACTATACATAGAGAATCCTAAAGATGCTACCAGAAAACTACTGGGGCTAATCAATGAATTTGATAAAGTAGCAGGATACAAAATTAATGCACAGAAATCTCTGGCATTCCTATATACTAATGATGAAAAATCTGAAAGTGAAATCAAGAAATACTCCCATTACCATTGCAACAAAAAGAGTAAAATATCTAGGAATAAACCTACCTAAGGAGACAAAAGACCTGTATGCAGAAAATTTTAAGACAGTGATGAAAGAAATTAAAGATGATACAAATAGATGGAGAGATATACCATGTTCTTGGATTGGAAGAACCAACATTGTGAAAATGACTCTACTACCCAAAGCAATCTACAGATTCAATGCAATCCCTATCAAACTACCACTGGCATTTTTACAGAAATGGAACAAAATATTTCACAATTTGTATGGAAACACAAAAGACCCCAAATAACCAAAGCAATCTTGAGAAAGAAAAATGGAGCTGGAGGAATCAGGCTCCCTGACTTCAGACTATACTACAAAGCTACAGTAATCAAGACAGTATGGTACTGGCACAGAAACAGGAAGAGAGATCAATGGAACAGGATAGAAAGCCCAGAGATAAACCGGCGCACATATGGTCACCTTATCTTTGATAAAGGAAGCAGGTATGTACAGTGGAGAAAAGACAGCCTCTTCAATAAGTGGTGCTGGGAAAACTGGACAGGTAAATGAAAAAGTATGAGATTAGATCACTCCCTAACACCATACACAAAAATAAGCTCAAAATGGATTAAAGACCTAAATGTAAGGCCAGACACTATCTAACTCTTAGAGGAAAACATAGGCAGAACACTCTATGACATAAATCACAGCAAGATCCTTTTTGACCCACCTCCTAGAGAAATGGAAATAAAAACAAAAAGAAATGGGACCTAATGAAACGTAAAAGCTTTTGCACAGCAAAGGAAACCATAAACAAGACCAAAAGACAACCCTTAGAATGGGAGAAAATATTTGCAAATGAAGCAAGTGACAAAGGATTAATCTCCAAAATTTATAAGCAGCTCATGCAGCTCAATAACAAAAAAACAACCCAATCCAAAACCGGGCAGAAGACCGAAATAGACATTTCTCCAAAAAAGCTATACAGACTGCCAACAAACATATGAAAGAATGCTCAGGGCTTCCCTGGTGGCGCAGTGGTTGAGAGTCCGCCTGCCGATGCAGGGGACACGGGTTCGTGCCCCGGTTCGGGAAGATCCCGCATGCTGTGGAGCGGCTGGGCCCGTGAGCCATGGCCGCTGGGCCTGGCATCCGGAGCCTGTGCTCCACAGGGGGAGAGGCCACAACAGTGAGAGGCCCACATACAGCCAAAAAAAAAAAAAAAGAATGCTCAACATCATTAATCATTAGAGAAATGCAAATCAAAACTACAATGAGATATCATCTCACACCAGTCAGAATGGCCATCATCAAAAAATCTAGAAACAATAAATGCTGGAGAGGGTGTGGAGAAAAGGGAACACTCTTGCACTGTTGGTGGGAATGTGAATTGGTACAGCCACTATGGAGAACAGTATGGAGGTTCCTTAAAAAACTACAAATAGAACTACCATATGACCCAGCAATCCCTCTACTGGGCATATACCCTGAGAAAAGCATAATTCAAAAAGAGTCACGTACCAAAATGTTCATTGCAGCTCTATTTACAATAACCCGGAGATGGAAACAACCTAGGTGTCCACTGACAGATGAATGGAGAAAGAAGATGTGGCACATATATACAATGGAATATTACTCAGCCATAAAAAGAAATGAAATTGAGCTATTTTTAATGAGGTGGATAGACCTAGAGTCTGTCATACAGAGTGAAGTAAGTCAGAAAGAGAAAGACAAATACTGTATGCTAACACACATATATGGAATTTAAGGGGAAAAAATGTCATGAAGAACCTAGGGGTAAAACAGGAATAAAGACACAGACCTACTTGAGAATGGACTTGAGAATATGGGGAGGGGGAAGGATAAGCTGTGACAAAGCAAGAGAGAGGCATGGACATATATACACTACCAAACGTAAGGTAGATAGCTAGTGGGAAGCAGCCGCATAGCACAGGGAGATCAGATCGGTCCTTTGTGACCGCCTGGAAGGGTGGGATAGGGAGGGTGGGAGGAAGGGAGACGCAGGAGGGAAGGGATATGGGAACAGATGCATATGTATAACTGATTCACTTTGTTATAAAGCAGAAACTAATACAGCATTGCGAAGCAATTATACTCCAATAAAGTTGTAAAAAAAAAATGTTGCTTCCTTAGAAATGATTTTCTGACTTCCTCACCCCCATGTAGATTAAGTACCCCTGTCTAAATTAGGATCCATGTTAGCTGTTCATTCTGACTCAGAGCAATGTGTTTTCTCTCATGGCCCTTAACACAAATGCCAGGTTGTTTTACCTAAATGTTAACTTTATGATTCTCTGTCTCCCCTGTGGCAGTGTCAGCTCCTGGGGCAGACTTCTATCTCTTAATTCACCTTTGTCTCCTTCAGCACCAGCACAATGGCTGCACAAAGTATGTCTTCAATATATTTTTTGATGAAAAATGACATAAATGAATGGTAAAAGGGAGGGGATGAAGAATTTTTAGAGGCTTATGGTAGTCTTCAAAAGGTGGAAGGATTGCCATACTGGCGATGTGAGAGGAGGCATTAGAAGTGAGACAGCTCAGGCTTGAGCAAAGGTTGTGAAGTGCGAAAGCCCAAGACATGCTTGAGTGCAGTGTGTAACCCGCTCTTTCAGAGCAGAGTCTGTACAGGGCAGTTCTGGGAAACAAGGTTTTGGAGGCCTTGTAACACCTCGTGTCTGAATTTTAATTTGTAGAATGGAGAACAACAACTGAGGTTGATCAGATGGACTAAAACAAAGTGGTGTTTAAAGATTTATCTGATGATCAAGTTCCAGATGGAAGAAAGAACTAGGAAAAAAGCAAGCACGGGGCTAAAATCAAAGTTCAGGTGGCAGAAGTGGCAATGTGAACAGAAAAGGGGAAAGAGAAAGGAACAAGGAATGAATTCAAGAGTGATGGGCTTCCCTGGTGGCGCAGTGGTTGAGTCTGCCTGCCGATGCAGGGGACACGGGTTCGTGCCCTGGTCCAGGAAGATCCCACATGCCGCAGAGCAGCTGGGCCCGTGGGCCATGGCCGCTGAGCCTGCGCGTCCGGAGCCTGTGCTCCGCAACGGGAGAGGCCACAATAGTGAGAGGCCTGCGTACCGCAAAAAAAAAAAAAAAAAAGACAAATGAATCTATACACAAAACAGAAACTGACTCATAGACATAGAAAATAGACTTATGGGTACCAAAGGGGAGAAGGAGGAAAAGAGGGGCAAATTAGAAGTATGGATACAAACAGACACAAACTACTATATGAAAATAGATAAGCAACAAGGATTTACTGTATAGCATAGGGAATTATATTCAATATCTTATAATAACCTATTATGAAATATAATTTAAAAATAAATATATAACTGAATCACTTTGCTGTACACCTGAGACTAAAACAATATTGTAAATCAGCTATACTTCAATTAAAGGGAAAAAAAAGGTACTTGTGCTTTCAGACAAGACTGACCCATGCAAAAAATCATCAGTACTAATAGTTAAGTAGTAAAGGCTCTTTTATCCACTAAGATATTCATTTAGGTAGTCATGCATTCAACAAACATTTTTGGAAGCTCAAAGACCATGCATTGTCATACCCTAATATTAAATAACTCACACTCCCGCTCTCAGGTCCTCACAATTTTATTTCACGAGATACAATGGAGTGACTTAAAAGAATAAAACCCAATCTGTGTAAAATAAAAAAATCTCAGACTATGACATTCTAAGCATTGGTATTATTTACAATGCTGCCAGATATTTACAACTTTTAAATTATAACAGAAATATTTAGAAATGTCACACACGAGATTATATATGGTCATAAAGGATTCTGTTTAAACAGATGCAGTCATTTCTTATCTATCTCTAATGGTATTTAATTGATGTATGGTACCAAGACAATATTTCATAAATTTCCCTTTATGACACAAAGTCCTCCACATTTACTATTCTGTGATATCATGTAACAATATAGGAAATATTTATGGTATTTCTCAAACTATTTTCCAAAATTTAAAGCAGATTAATTTTTAAAATATTTACTCTGTTTAGTACAGCATTAAGCACATTATATTAAACATATTTTATTATATTTTAATTAAATCTTCACACAATCCCTTTGACATCAATTTATAGGGGATATTTATAAAACTGTGATCTGTGCTAAAAAGCCAGCTGCATAATTTCCCTCTCATCTGGTCAACTCTTCCAGCTACATCATTCAGCTCAAACACTGCCAAGAATCCAGAATTAAGCCAAATAGCTTCTGAGCATGGAAACAGCTATCGAAAAAGGCCACCCTGCTTACTCCCTAGGAGAGGTCTTTACAGCCATATTTGACATCCAATTCTACTAAACCAGGTTAGATGGTTTCCTAATCCTCATCAGAATGCAAATGGCAAACAAGAGTAATGGGTGTGGGGTCCAAGGAGTTTCAGATGAGATAATGTCTATGAACACCCTTTGTAAACCATAAAGTCCTACCACAAATGTGAAACTCTAGTCTTTGTATGTCGACAATAATAAACAGCAGTCACTAAGAAAAGACTAAATTGTGTTCAATTTGGTTTAAAATGAAAATCAATATAAAAGACATTTTAAAAAGTTTCAAAAGATTTACTAAGGTTTTTTGAAAATTATGTGCCAGATATTCTAAAAACCTTATGCCATGGAAACATTCTATTTTTAGTTGTGACACCTAAATGTTGTTTTACTGCAATGATTCTCAAATCTATTAAGGAAGGAAAGGAGAGCGAGGTAGCTTTTTTTTAGAATGCCAGGAAATATGTATCAAATTATGTGATACATAATTGAAGCTGAAGCTAGCTGAATATCCATTATTTTGTGTTAAATTGGTTACAATCTTATACTAGGTCATAACATAGACAAGTAGTAATAAGTTTTAAATGTCTAGTTTAAGTTTTAATTAATCTAATTAAACTTAGTTTAGTTTTAAATGTCTAGAGGAACACTGAGAAAATTTTATATTATGTTGTGTATGTATGTGAGAGAGGATAAATGTAAATGTAATATTCAAGAAAGACTATCATATACTGTAGTGGTACAACAACTCCACCTTAGCTCACTAAGGTTCATAAAAACACGTTTTGAGAATCACCATTTCACTGTGTTACTTCCTCCAACATTTATTCTATCACTATGTCAGTAAAGCACATTGCCTAGTTCCAGTTTATCATTAGAATGGACAGATGTTATTATATTGAATATGAATATGATTTCCACATCTTTCCTGAATTTCAGGGAGTATTTCAATGACATCCCCCAAATTTCTACAGAGAAGGCATTAGAGAAGGCAACATAGTTGAGAAAGGATGGAAAATAGAATGAGAAGTGACACAGCCGTGTCACAGGACTGTGACATAGACACAGGACTATTTATTTACATAAAGAAGCTTATTTATTATTTACTATTTATTTACATAAAGAAGCTTATTATTTGGGATGTACTTGGATAAAGTTTATGAAGATTAAGAAGATTAAGAAATAGCTAAAAACTCCCCCAAGCCATGTTACCGGTTTCCACAAAGCCTTCCCTTATTCCAAAGCCAAAAGTAATTTTTAGCCTTTTTGGACTTCCAGCATTTTATCTATATTTCTATGGTACTTATCACTGTCAACATTATATTATAATTATTTACGTCAACTATGCTAGTGTCTGGAAAGTAAGAGATGTTGAGTAAGATGTCAGCTGAACTAAACTATAAATGTAATCAAATTCAATATTTATCTTTGGGTTTGACTGGCATTTCATTCAACAATGATCCCTCTGGATGACTTCTGAATCTCAGCAGCATTCAACATAATCCTCTGCTGAGGAACTGATGACACTACATATATATTTGCAGAATCTTTTCCTTGAAAGGAGTGAAAGGCCCTCCACAAGACAGGTGTTTTAGTTGGAGTCCTAAATTAAAATAAAAAAAAAGATATGCCATTTGACTCAACTAATCTTGACTCCATTAATCTTGATTCAATTAATCGCTAAAGCAAATGGGTCTAACCTTAACCAGTGAACACTAGACATCACCATTTCAGTTCCTTAGTTATACAGCATAAACTCCAACCCTCGGCTGTCTGACTCTTATGAAAATCTAGGTTGCAAGAAATAAAATTCTAGGAAGGTTTCCTGACGGCGAAAGAATTTTCTATATATCCAGTCTCATTGATTTATTTTTTCTCCTCTCCATTACCAGCCCTGACTCCATATAGCCAGACTGCTGTTATTTGGGCCCCTAATAAGACTGTTTTCATTCAACTATGTAAAGCACTAAAACATCATCCTATGATGAAGGAGATTACACAAAAGAGTCCTAGGAAGCTCATTGTCTTTATAACAGTATGTTCGTTGTTGAAGACCTCTCTCAATATAATACTGTTTGCTATGTGAGAATCCAGGGGAAAAAATCTCTCAGATTTTAATAATAAGAACAATTTTTCTTTTTCTTCTGAAAAACTGGTTCAATTTTATTTTATAAGCACTTCATATTATGTAATTAACTGCTATCTGTGAGAAAACTCAAAGTCAAATTTGAATTCTACCTTTAAGACAATCTTGTGTCATGAAACCATGGACACTGAACTTTTCTTGGACATTAGTTTTCCTGCTCTTGTTTTCCCTTCTGTTTTCAATATTTTACTGTGTGAATGCATATAAACTGGCCCATATCTTTACCACATTGAAGGAGGTAGGTACTTGTTGAGTTAAAGTACAAGACTATATACTGCAAGCTAAAACTAAGACATTATGGTTTAATTTGAAACAAGAAAGTATATTTTTCTGAAAATGTGTAAATTATAGGATTAAATGTATTAACAGTATTTACTTAGCATTATTCAATATTTCACGAATATCTGAGCTGTCCTAAAAAAGTTGAGGGTAAATTATTTTTATCATTTTTAGCAAAGTGTAACAGTTCATAACTCTAAATCTTGCAGTTCATAACTCTAATTTATTAATGATTTATGGTGTACAATATAAAATATAAATATTAAATGTATTTATTTCTAATTTGGGTGTTGATTTATGTAGCTAGGGATTCCATCTATATTAATATATACTCACACCCAAGATATAACCTCAGTAATCTTGGCAGAGGACTTATATGAGCCAAAACAGCATGTCTTCTGTTACTTATTTCCTCTCACTGCTTTATAAAACATAAAGCAAACCAAACAAACAATAATATCAACAAACAACAAAACTGAATCAAAGCAGCCAATAAGAGAAGGACAAAACAGCGAAAAAAAATTTTTAATGAAGAAAAATGAAAGAAGAAGAGAAGTTACTCCAACCAAGCTTTAGGATCCAAATTCAGCAAAATGAGAGAATGAATGTACATGAGTGAGAGGCAGAGAGACAGAACACGAACTTCTGAGGAGTCCTTGTGCCTTTCACTATACAGTAAAAATCCACTCCAGGCCCTTCTCCACCTCCAGTATAATATGTGCCTCGTACAAATGTGCATCAACAGTCATGATAAATTTGTTGCTTAACATTTATAAAGGTAAAATGTCCTAAAATGTTAAGGTACAGAAAATACAGTTGACATTTTCTTTTGTAGAGGGAAGTGGAAAATTGAAATACTGAAATTATGCAACACTCTTAAGGACTTTCTGCAATTTAAAAGTCAGTTTAATGATTGAATAACCCAAAAAGAAATCATGTGTACTGTGGCTCACCCATAGCTACTGTGCTTGTATCAACACAATCACAGAGGGAAAGGATGGGATATAAAAGTGAAGAAGAGGAAGAGGGTGTGAAGGGGACTGAATCTGAAGATGAATGTGGGGAGAGGTTTCCCCTATCCTAATTTCCAGAAAGTCTTAAAAATCTCCAGTAAAATGATTTGCATAAGCGTTTGACATTTGTGGAATTTATGGCATATAAATACTTTATTCATTTAAAGAAAACTTTTTTTCTTTTTCATAAAGAGAATAATTCATCCCTAATGTATCTGATTTGGTTTTTCATATTGAGCTTTTCATGTAAAGCCATTTTATCTAGTAATTTCCCCAAGTCAGGATGAGGTTTATAGGGACACACACAAAAAATCACTAAGAAAAATCTTAAATTAGATGACTAATACGATCAAAGACTGTGAACCTTCATTTTATTAACACAATCAGTTCAGAAAACCAGTAGATCCTTTCTGATTAAATGTATGGGACTTCCTTTATGATCTTGTCATTAACATACCTAACTGCCAGGCTTAAAGATAAGGTGACCCTAGCTTACAGAGCACAAAGGAGGAATCTTGCTTGATTCACACAAGGTGTGGGTTCTGATCAGAGCTTTGCTACTAACTACTATGACTTTTGAAAAGTCACTTAAGTTCTTTGGCGCTCAGTTTCATAATCTGAAAAATTACAAGAGTTTTACTAGATTAATCACTAAAATGACTTCCAATTAAATTATCGTCCAATAGTAGAGCTCCCAGGAAAGATGTATTTGAAAAGCTATTCCCTGCCAATATCCCAAGACCCTCTTAGTCCCATGATAAATAACTTGAAATATCATTTTAAGATTAATATAAAGTAGGTCTCAAACTTTAGTGTAACAAAGAAATTAGGTCCCAACCTCAGAGATTTTTCCATGTTTCAACTCCAGAGAGTCTGATTCAAAAGGACTGGGATGGAGATCAGAAATCTGCAATTTTAACAAGCACTTCTTTTTAAATGCTGCAAATAGTGTAGTCTGGAAATTATAGTTTGAGAAAAACTGCTTAGAAAATAATGTGCCAATCAAAATGAATTTGGGTATATTTACTGCCTTATGCTAAAACAAATTTTCAGAAGATGACTATTTAAATAAAACATGAGTAAATGGAATCTATGAATCAAACTCTAAATAATAGTCATCTACTAAAGATATAATAAAATACGTATACATTTCTCAGGTTTTTTAAGAGTCTGCAGAATGAGTCAGGCTGTCTTAATAGTTATAAGAAAAATAAAAATCATATTCTTTCATTTAGTAGAAAATAGATATCTACTAACAGTCAGCTTTCACAGGAAAGAAAAAGCTTTATAAATTCCAACAATTAAAAAATAGTTTAAGGGGAATGTAAAATCCAAAAGAACCTAATGTCTTGATCTTAGAAATTATTCAAAATAGCATTATAACATTATAATACATACCAAAATACATATACATTCCAAAACCTCTTGAGTCAAGGAGATTAATGATTAATAATTATTATAGCTAGGAGTGTGCATTATACTACATTTTAAGGATACATACATTTTAGGAAGATATATTTACTGTTCCTAAAAAGATAAGCCAGATCAAAATTAACATTAATAGAATTAAAATTAGTAATGACAGGTACAATCTAAAGTACAGAAATTCTGCTTGCAAATAGGAATTCAATCTAGATCAATTCAACTATTCTTTCAGCACTTGCTATTTTTCTGCCATCAGGTGGATATTGGCAAGCCGGTGTCATGTTCAATGTCTCGAAGACCAGTGTTTCTCAAAATGAATCACCTGGAGATCTTGTCAATACAGATTCTGACTCAGTGGTCTGAGATTCCATATTTCAAAAAATCTTCCAGGTGATGTGGATGCTTCTGGCCCTTGGACGACACTTTGAGTAACAAGGACTCTGGGCATTTCAACCACATTGAGTTAAACAGAGGAAATCCCATGAATTAGATACAGGTCAATTGTGGTAGATTTTATTTCCTAAAGATGGCCTATAACACAGCCTCTCATTCCACATTGCTTTCCTCAGTATGACTTTGCCACTCTCCCATCAAAAGGAAGAGTTTAAATTGTCCCACCACCACCTTGAACCCAGGCCAGCTCTTGTGATTCACTTGTAATGAAAAAAAATGTGGTGGAGGTGTCATTGCATGATTTCTGAGCCTAGTTTGGAAGAAATCTTGAAACTTCTCTCTCAGTCTCATGGAGCACTCTCTAGATGCTTCCTCGCGGATCCAGCTGTCACACTGTGAGTGACCCAAGCCACATGAAGAAGCCATGCGTAAGCACCCTAGTAAGAGTCCAAGCCATTGAATCACTCAGCCTAGTCACCAGACATGTGAATGAAGAAATCTCAGTATAGTCCCAACACTCAGACATTCAAATCACTCCCATTCTTTTCAGCATTCCCAGATGAGGATCCAGACATTCTGTAGCAAAGGCAGATCATTCATACTTGCCCTCTCTGAATTCCTGCTACACAAAAATCCAAGAACGTAATAAAACAGCTGTTGTTTTACACCCAAGTCTGGGTGGTTTGTTACATAACAATGGAAAACAAAAGAATGGAATTAGAGTTAAGGTAGAAGAAGCATGTAGTGAATGAAAGCAAATATTTGATCCTTATATATTATTTTTAATTGTTTAGACTAAGTCATATAGCTAAGAGAGGGAAGGTCTGGTGACAGAGCCAAAACTGTTAAAAGAATGCAAGGGAAAGTCTGGCTGGAACAGAAGGTGAGTCCTGAGATGAGGCAAGAGATTATAACAGAAATTGAATGGGGACAATAGCAAAGGAACTTGGGAGGCATCATCAACAAATTAGATGGAAACCTGAGAACATATAGAGGAATTCAAAAATGGAACGTGAACTGTTAAGACTGTAGGATGGTTTCTGGTTCCATCAATGAAGCCTCTTTCACTAGACTAACTAGAATACCCATAAAGCAAAACATAAATCAAACCAGAGAGAACAAAGGAAAAGTTGTAAGGAGAGAAACAAAAGCAAGGCAAAAGAACACCCAGTGGGCATAAATAAGAATGCAAAGAAAGGACTATGGCACAATGGCTAAAATGGCTCATTCACAGTTCCAGGAACTGGGATATAGGGAGGAATATGACAAAGTCCTACCCAATAAAGCTTAAAATACTAGTGAAGACAATAAACAAGTAAGTAAATGATGTACTTTCATACAGTGGTAAGCATTAGAAAGAAAATAAAGCAGGCTAAAAGGACAGAGATATTTGGGGAAGGAGAAATGGGAGAGATCTAGAAGATCTGTGCATACTGAATATTAACCAAGAAAGAGTCTTTGAAGAGCAAGTCGTAATGAGAGAAAAAGGAAGGAGTAATTATGGATAAATTATGAGAAGAAATGAGAAGAAAGCCCACGATAACTTCTTAACCATAATCTGCCAGTTGTTCTGGTCAGAAAGTACTAGCCAATGGAATGTGGGTGGAAGTGATATATGCCACTTCTTAGACTGGTCCATAAAATCCTCCACGTCAGTAGATGAGAGAAGAGAAAGGTTAGGTGTTTGTCTTTATTTCCCCTCCGTACCACACCGTATATCTGAGAGTGGTGGTGTCTAGTCCCTTTAAATACCCCCTTTCATGGTCCCAGCTTTAATAACATTTCCCTGTCTTGCTCTTTGAGATCCTGGGATAAAACAACATTCAGTGCTTGATGGGCTCTGGGTGCCTCACCATCCCATGTTAGTTCCCTTACCCTTGTCCACATCCCATTAAATAGTCCCTTTATGAAATTCTTCTAGTTAGATCTTTTTAAAGAATGTCACCTCTCCCTACCAGAACCCTGACAGATATACTACTCTACATCATTAAAAATTTGAATAATGAGCATAATACTTATGTCTTTAAAAGAACTAGTAAAAATGATAGCACTTTAGAACTGAGAGTGATCTTGGAAATCATCTTGAGTCCATTCACTTTATTTTGCACTGACGGTACCAATAACCAATGATGCATTTTCCTTTTACATTTTCTACATAATCGTTATATTTAGCTCACACCAAAAGAAAGTATATGCCAAGCTTTTTATGTATTTCAGAATATTTATTTATAATATTTACAATATTTTCAGGGGAAAGGTAACAAGAAGCAATTCTCAAAATTAATGCCCAGAAACTAGTTCTACATTGGAACAGCATCCACCTCAGCTGGAAAGCAAAGAACATATATTTCTCAGTTCTCATTCTTTTAACGAAACCCTACTCTGTTTATAGAGCTGCCAAATGGCTGAAACAGCCCAAAACAGTTTACAGTATTGAAATATACTGACTTTTTCCCCCGATGATCTTCTTATGATGAAAAAAAATAAGCTTTAACCACAGCTGAACCTGATCATTAATGTCCACTCCTGATCAAAAGCCACACCCTGCCTGCAAGTCACATTAGGAGAACAGTATGGAGGTTCCTTAAAAAACTAAAAATAGAACTACCATATGACCCAGCAATCCCACTACTGGGCATATACCCTGAGAAAACCATAATTCAAAAAGAGTCATGTACCAAAATGTTCATTGCAGCTCTATTTACAATAGCCAGGAGATGGAAACAACCTAAGTGTCCATCATCGGATGAATGGATAAAGAAGATGTGGCACATATATACAATGGAATATTACTCAGCCATAAAAAGAAATGAAATTGAGCTATTTGTAATGAGGTGGATGGACCTAGAGTCTGTCATACAGAGTGAAGTAAGTCAGAAAAAGAAAGACAAATACCGTATGCTAACACATATATATGGAATTTAAGAAAAAAAATGTCATGAAGAACCTAGAGGTAAGACAGGAATAAAGACACAGACCTACTTGAGAATGGACTTGAGGATATGGGGAGGGGAAGGGTAAGCTGTGACAAAGTGAGAGAGAGGCATGGACATATATACACTACCAAACATAAAATAGATAGCTAGTGGGAAGCAGCCGCATAGCACAGGGAGATCAGCTCAGTGCTTTGTGACCACCTAGAGGGGTGGGATAGGGAGGGTGGGAGGGAGGGAGACGCAAGAGGAAAGAGAGATGCGAACATATGTATAACTGATTCACTTTGTTATAAAGCAGAAACTAGCACACCATTGTAAAGCAATTATACTCCAATAAAGATGTAAAAAATATATATATATATATAAAATAAATTTTAAAAAATGCTAAACCATCTCTCTAGCTAGAAGTTCAGTAGCAGCAAGTGTCCATTATCAAGCTCTGTGGATAATGACATTTTCTAGTTCCCTCTATTTCCCCCTAAATTTACCCTTGCTCTGCAGCACTCATCTCATATCTTGGGTTTCTTGTAATGTTTTTGTTCTGAGGTGCAACATTAGCTAATGTGCACTATTCCAAGAAAAGCAGGCATATCTGTCAAAAAAGCTATACCTTGTTACAAACCTAGCCTTGACCTCAGTTATATCAAATATGAGGCTAAAGCATTTGTTATTTGAAATAGCTACATTTGTTGATCTAATGTGTATCTGCACAGTCTAGTGTTTCACACATTTTATTAAATCCTCATGAATCTTTCCTCCTGCACTTTTGGTCTATGAAATACAGTGTCACACGAACATGGTCTCATCCCATAACAAAATTAATTAAAGTTATATGCTGTTGTTAAAATATATCTCAATGTTGTAACCTTGGTTAAATAGTACACATATATATAAATTCACTGATTAATGCTTTTGTTCTTTTTAAACTGTATGTGTATATCAAAGGGATGTGAGTTGGCATTAGAAAAAAATTGTTTCTTTCAACAACAAAGCCATAATTTATTTAGAATGGTTGGCCTCCCTTGCTTCCTATAACTATCCAGCACATCAATCAACTGGACAGGTGAGGTAGGTAAAATCCCAGTAAAAGAGTAGCTAGCTGACATTTGGCCATATACACTATCAAATACAAATGGCAAGCCTCCGGCTTCAAACCTACACATATCCTGATCTTCAAATGGTCCTTGAGACAGAGTAAAGAGACTGATGTTGGTCTGCTTCCTAAGATTCATATGCTGCAAACAAAATGGAGCCTCTGTCCCACAGGAGAAGATAGTTATGCACCTAAATTTTTGAGGCCTAATCCTAATTACATGATATTATAACAGATAACAATGTCAATTTACACTTATATAGCCCATTCCATATTTATCTGCTCATTCAGGTTTTTTTTTTTTTTTTTTTTTTTGCTCATTCAGTCTTTAAAGCCACCTTGTGCTATTTAAAAACCAGGACTCAGGGAAGTGAAAATGACATGTCCAACGTCATATAGTGAGTGGCAAAACTAGGACTTGAACCCGTATCTTTCAACTCCTAACCTGATGTTCTTTCCACTGATCTCGTACCTATAAGAAATGAAAATCCCGGAGTTCCACTGTAGACTGACTAAATCAAATACTCTGAGGTTGGGTCCTATGGCAGGTAGAATTCTAAGGTGGCCACCAATAATGTCCTTATGACTGTCAAAGATTTGAAAGAAAGATAATCCCCAGGTCTTCAAAGTTATGGAGAAACAAACATTCATAAATATTACTATGGAATTATGAATTATTACAGCCTTTCTGGGGATAAATTAACATTGTAAATCAAAATTCTCAAAAAGGCATATATCCATTGACTCAGCATTTCCACTTCTAGGAATTTAAATTTACACATGCCAAGTGGAAAAAATAAGTAGGAATTAAGTAAATCAATTATGGCACAGCCACATTAAAATTAGGTTCTTTTTTTTTTTACATCTTTATTGGAGTATAATTGCTTTACAATGGTGTGTTAGTTTCTGCTTTATAACAAAGTGAATCAGTTATACATATACATATGTTCCCGTATCTCTTCCCTCTTGCGTCTCCCTCCCTCCCACCCTCCCTATCCCACCCCTCTAGGTGGTCACAAAGCACTGAGCTGATCTCCCTGTGCTACGTGGCTGCTTCCCACTAGCTATCTATTTTATGTTTGGTAGTGTATATATGTCCATGCCACTCTCGCTTTGTCACAGCTTATCCCTGATGCATTTTCACTACCATGGAAAAATGCTGAGCTCTAATAGTTAGCAAACAGCAAAATGCCATGGATAGTCCACACCACTAGAACCATCTGACATCAAGGATTTGTCAACCAACTTCCTAAAATATTCTCAAAGTAACTAAATGTTTATAAAAGAAAGCTCTGAACAAAGTCATTGTAACACAAAGATTATCAGATCAGTAATATTTTACCCATGGATCTGTATCCCCCTCAGTTGATATTTTATGGTGATGATCATAATCCAATTTCTATCACAATGTAGCACTCTCAAATAAGTGTTTAGGTTGAAAAGTGTTTAGGTTGACACAGAATATACTCTGCTGGGGTTATGTGATCAGTAACATTCACCAGTTTCAATGTCCGCAGCCAGGTCTCCACATTGGTCCACTATGAACCAGTCCTCCAGGGGGTCATAAGGACAGAAGCAATACTAGGATGAGCTCTCCTAGAGTCACATGACTTTCATTAGTTCAGTACTAATAATTCAGACCCATAAAGTGAACGAAACAAGAATCCTTTCTGCATAAAAAACAAACTTATGGTTACCAAAAGGGGAAGGGCAGGGGGATAAACTAGGAGTTTGGGATTAACATATACACAGTACTATATATAAAATAGATAACAAATAAGGACATACTGTATAGCACAGGGAACTATATTCAATATTCTGTAATAACTTATATGGAGAAAGAATCTAAAAAAAAAAAATATATATATATATATATATATGAATCACTTTGCTGTATGCCTGAAACTAATAACCTTTCTGATCTTACAACTGCTAGGTGGAGTCATGTGGTATATCTATATTCATAAATATCAATAATGGGTCATACACTAATAGCAGGAATGGCAAGACACAGGCAGTTTTGGAGAAACAAAAGTACCCTTAATATTTATAAGATTCTTTCCATTAAATAGGATGGGTGTTTAGTCTGATGGAACTGTTTCATAGTTTTGAGTTCCCACAACTGTTGCTGTTGCTTTTTCTCCTTCCTGTTGAGTTTTAGCTATTGTGATTTACAGTGAGATTAAGCCCGAGTAAACTGACAGCACCTTCCTTTATCTACATGTAAAGGGCACAGGGAAGAAGCACGACTACACGGAGAGGTAAGAGGAATAAGACAAGAATTCGTGGTCCCATAAACAAACCTGCTGAAAAGCTCATTGTATGATACTGTTCAGAAATAAAAGTTCCTTCTTCAACATAGAAAAATTCTAAATCAGTATTTCTCAAACTTTTTGGTACCAGGACCCTTTTATACTCTACAATTATTGAGGATTCCCAAAGAGCCTTCATTTATGTAATTTATGTTTCTTCAATTTATTATATTAGAAATTAAAGCAAAAATTATCAAATATTTATTAATTCATTTAAAAGTAAAATAATCCATTACATGGTAATATAGATAATATATTTTATGAAAAATAACTATGATGTTCAAAACAAAGAAAATTTAGTGAGAAGAATTTTACATTTTTGCAAATCTCTTTAAGTCTGACTTAAAGACAGGTCTCTTACCTGCTTCTCTTTTTTTTTGAAAAAGAATTTATTTTTTTAAATTTAATTTTATTTATTTTTTTATACAGCAGGTTCTCATTAGTCATCCATTTTATACATATCAGTGTATACATGTCAATCCCAATCTCCCAATTCATCCCATCACCACCCCACCCCCCGCTGCTTTCCCCCTTGGTGTCCATACGTTTGTTCTCTACATCTGTGTCTCTATTTCTGCCCTGCAAACCAGTTCATCAGTACCATTTTCTAGGTTCCACATATACGTGTTAATATACGATATTTGTTTTTCTCTTTCTGACTTACTTCACTCTGTATGACAGTCTCTAGATCCATCCACGTCTCTACAAATGACCCAATTTCGTTCCTTTTTATGGCTGAGTAATATTCCATTGTATATATGTGCCACATCTTCTTTATCCATTCATCTGTTGATGGGCATTAGGTTGCTTCCATGACCTGGCTATTGTAAACAGTGTTGCAATGAACACTGGGGTGCATGTGTCTTTCTGAATTATGGTTTTCTCAGAGAATATGCCCGGTAGTGGTATTGCTGGGTCATATGGTAGTTCTATTTTTAGTTTTTTTTTTTTTTTTTTTTTGCGGTACGCGGGCCTCTCACTGTTGTGGCCTCTCCCCACTGCGAAGCACAGGCTTCGGACGTGCAGGCTCAACGGCCATGGCTCACGGGCCCAGCTGCTCCGCGGCATGTGGGATCCTCCCAGACCGGGGCACGAACCCGCGTCCCCTGCATTGGCAGGCGGACCCCCAACCACTGCGCCACCAGGGAAGCCCTATTTTTAGTTTTTTAAGGAACCTCCACACTGTTCTCCATAGTGGCTGTATCAATTTACATTCCCACCAACAGTGGAAGAGGGTTCCCTTTTCTCCACACCCTCTCCCTGCTTCTGAATTTAATCTTTTGTAATATACATTTTGTAGCCTCTGGAAAACTCCACTGTACACTTGAGTAAGAATGAGAGTGAAAGAAGCAAATAATGTCTTAGTATTATTATAAAAATAATTTTGAACTCACAAAACCCCTAAAAAGATCTTAAAGACATAGAGAGACCAACCTTTCTGGTTTGCGTGGGACTATCCCAGGTTTAGTACCAGAAGTCCCATGTCCTGGGGCAACTCCTTAGTCTGGGCAAACAAAGCTGATGTTTGCCTCTCTGTACTACACTCTAAGAACAGCAGTGCTAAAAACAAAATCAAAAAGATGGACTTGCTTAAGATCACAACATCCGCTAACTACTGCTATACCTTCAAAATCACAAGTCTATCTAATTCCTGGCTACACATAGTTATTGTTAGTTTTATACAGTTTTAATAATAACATACTAATTTGAAATCATCAGAATCTGCCAAGTAGCATACTCTTAAGCATATGCAAAGTAAAGGTTTGATATGTTATATTAGGAAAATCAAAATTAAGCTCTATTTAATTTTTTGTGGTTTGGGACCTTGGGATTGAACCAATGTAACTTAATAAATGTCCCTTAAAATATATTATTTTTTGAAACAAAAGTACTACATGCCATTCCACTAGATATTTATTCAAAAAATGCAATGAGAATTCTTACTATTTACAGTAAATAATTACCTTGAACAACCACAAAAGTATTTAGCATCCTGAGAATTATTTCATTTTTCAGAAAGCTTTACTGAATAAAGTATATTAAATTTGCTTTATAACGTTCAAGTGCCAAACCACACGCTTTCCCTCCATCACCTTTAGTTCCTTTTAAATGAAACTGTGTATGAGTAAGTCTTTAGTAAAATAATGCAGTCGTCTTTTTCCATCATTTTTCTTTTTTTTAGATGAAGTATTTCTAAAATGTTATGTATATACCAACTAACGGTGACCAGTATAATCTTTTAACGATTCTTAAGGTTCTTTTTTATAAAACATGATGACAAAATCATATTATTTAGATTAAAATGTTATAAGAAATCACCATTGTAACCAGGTTTTCCTTCATATGAGATATTTTACATTATTGAATTGGCAATAGACATTCATTTCAAGCTCAAGACATTTTTCTTGCCATTTTTTTCACAAAATTAAATGTGTACCTACAGTTGCTATGTTACTGGTATAAGCCTTACCTTGGCATAGCAATTTTGTTTAAATAAATCATTTTCTAAAAAGGTGTTTGCTGAAACTTTAAAACATATTTCCAACAGCAATAATCCCCTAAAAGAAAAAAATTGTGACTTCCTTCTCCAACTTTATTTTTTTGAGTTTTTTTACTCTTAAATTGTCTACAAGTTCACTAAGAAGGATATTTATGATTTTTTAAGAAAAAAATTATGTCAATGCAAAATTTCAGAAGATATAAAGGACATTAGTTAACAGCTTTTCTACTTCAAATAGAAAAAAAGCAAACTATTTTACAATGAAATACCACTAATATTTCAAATTTCACAAAAAGATCATTTGTAATTGCCTAAAAGAATAATAATTATATAATACTAATAATGTAAAAAAACATCAAACAGGCAAGTGAAAGATGAGCTTCACAGTATTTTTCAAACATATTTCAAAAGAGACAAAGGTCTGGTTCCCTTTTTATAATTATTCATCAAAATCTGTTAAAATATTAGAATTTAAAAGGTATTTTTATTGAACATCAACTGCTCTCTAGCAGAAACATCACACTCACACACTAAGATCCCTGCCATCAGTTTCTCTAAATTTTAGCTTACTCTCCACAAAGCCAGTCAACTTTTTGAGAGGGGTGAGGAGAATCACTTCCCTGATTAAAAACTTCCATGAATATCAGTTTCCTAGAAACGTCTGAACTTCTTTTCTTAGCATAGTATAAGATGCTCATTCAGGACCCCAAACACGGTATCTTTTGCCAGTTCATTCCTCCAGCAAGTAGACCTTAAGTGCCTTTCAGCACCTGGCCCACAGTGATGCTCAGTCACACCTTCTGCATCAGTCACACCTTCTGCATCAGTCACAGCAACCTCCTTACAAGCTTATGCCCATGTGCCCTTAGATACACTCTTCCTTCTTCCTGTTAAGATATAGCACAGTGCAGGTGAGAATTTTACACAAGAGGAACAATTCAGGAAAATTAAGAGTGTTCACTTTGTCAATTTTGCCCATCCATAAATAAATTAAAATAATTTCATTAAGTCCCATAGAGGGAAAATATATCTATTCCATTAGGATTTCTACTCTTTTACTAGAATTCTGATGAGAAAAAGATTACCACTTTTGTGTGTGTCATTTTTTTATTGAAGTAAAACTGACATACAATAAAAACATACATCTTAAGTGTTCAGTATAATGAGTCTTCACGACTGCAAATGTAACCAACACTAAAAGCAAAATATAGGACATAGTTGTCAGAATAAAAAGGCTCTCACATGCCCCTTTCCAGACAATTTTTCACTCCCATCCCCAGGCAACCACTTTCTGATTTTATCATCATAGATTTAAAAAAATCTATTCTCAGACTTCATATAAATAGAAACATAGTGTATGTAGATTTTTGAATCTGGCTTCCTTCACTCAGTATAATATTTTTGAGATTCATCCATGTTGTTGCATGGATCAGTAGTTTCTTATTATTATTGCTGAGTAGTATTCTTTCTATGTGAATATACCCTATATTTTTCATGTATTTATTGACGCTTTGTATATCTTCTTTTATGAGATGTCTGTTCAACTCTTTTGTCCATTTTTTAAAAATTAGATTGTTCTTTTCATTACCAATTTTAGGATTTCTTTAAATATTCAGTGTATTCACATATCGTTTTTCAGATATATATCTTGTGAATATTTTTTCCCAATCTGTGGTTTGCCCATTATTTTAATGGAGTCTTATAATGTGCAGAATTTTTAATTTTGATGAATTCCAACTTATCAATAGTTTTTATGGCTGCTGATTTTTGCGTCCTGTTCAAGAAATCATTGTCTACCCCAAAACTTTCTATTAGAAGCTTTTGGGTTCTAGATATACATATAGGTCTATGATACATCACAAATTAATTTTGTACATGGAGTAAGATAGAGGTTGAGGACTCATGAATGGTTATTTGAACTGTCTCAGTGTTTGGGAGAGACAGCATTCAGCCCTCTGTGGATGAAGTGGGGCAAAAAGCAATCTATTTCTCCTCTTTGGAAAGAGGATGAGTGGCCACCTCCACCAGGTTTGGACCCTGGGGCTAAGGCAGAGGAATGGATAACACCTTGGTCTCTATGCATTCCAAAGGAGTTGACTTAGAAATTGCATGGTTTCCAACTCTTGTGTATGCCCACAGGTTACACAAATGACTAAGTATTCTCTGGAGTCTTTGTTATCAAAAATTGCAGTGCCATTATTCACAGTAGTCCATTATTCGACGTGCCAACAATCCTCTCTAGATTCGGAGCATCCTTCTCCTGTTATAATGGTCCTCTCATCAGAGATTGCATCTTTCTCATGAGAAAAAAGCTAAACACAGAGCTGGTCTTGGTTTATCAGTGAATTCAATACTGTAGCTACCAACGTAAATATCCCTAGTCTTTTTCTACATAGAACCACTTTCTGGTGTTCCCCAAAACACATTATAATGAAATGGAAGCCTTAACAAGAAGTCCTCAGTGAGTGACTACATTTGTTGATTCTGCAACTCAATAATGTTGAGGCTGACATCTGAGCAATTCTCATGTCTTTTTCCACATGGTCACCAGATGACTGCTGCAGCTCCAGCCATCATGTTTTCTTTGGGTTCTGTGAGTCAAGATTTCAGACAGGGCACAATAAGGATGGCTGGTCTTTGCTTCACAATGTCTATGGACTGGGTCGGAAGATTTAAAGGACTGGAAGGGACTCAAATGCTTGAAGTCTAGAATCATCTGAAGAACTGAAGAATCTTCATTTATACATCAGGCACCCTGACTGCCATATCTCAAAGACTGGGTTCTGAGAGAGATACCAGAGGGGGCCATATAAGAGGAACCTCCTAGATGGGAAGTATTTGAGAGGGACTGCTCAGAGTGGCAGAAAAGGCAGCCTTACATGAAAAAAACTTACTGGTGCATTTTAACTAGTATCAAAAAGAGGCAGTTTTCTCTGTGTGTGTGTGTGTGTGTGTGTGTGTGTGTGTGTTTTATCTTGATATAGATCTTTGGCTACTCTATCTTTTTCAGAAAATTAATTCAACAAACATTTGTGAGACTCTGTCAATGGCCAGGGAGTGTGTTGAATAAGATATAGTGGCGATCCTCACCTGGATCATTCTCTAGGTGCAGATAAAGACATTTTTACACTAGAGGGTAAGCTTTGTGATGATAGGAACTCAAACTGTTTTTACTAAACAATGCACATCAGTTCCCAAACATAGTCCTTGACATGTGGTAGACACTCAAGAAATATCAATATTTGTTGAATGAATGCAGTACTCCTTGCATGTATCACCACATCCTGCAGGAAACTTAAAAAGCAGCACCATTATTGGCTACAATGGCAGCAGGCAAGAAGACGTACACTGCATAGCTACTGCTGTGCATGTCTGAGTGTAAGTGGGTCTGATGCTGACTTCCCTTCTGAAGAAAAACTACAAACACATAAATACACAAATTTGGTAAAGTAGCAGGATACAAAATTAATGCGCAGAAATCTCTTGCACTCCTATACACTAACGATGAAAAATCTGAAAGAGAAATGAAGGAAACACTCCCATTTACCATTGCAACAAAAGAGTAAACTACCTAGGAATAAACCTAAGGAGACAAAAGACCTGTATGCAGAAAAGTATAAGATACAGAGGAAAGAAATTAAAGATGATACAAATAGATGGAGGATATACCATGTTCTTGGATTGGAAGAATCAACATTTTGAAGATGACTCTACTACCCAAAGCAATCTACAGATTCAATGCAATCACTATCAAACTACCACTGGCATTTTTCACAGAACTAGAACAAAAAATTTCACAGTTTGTATGGAAACACAAAAGACCCCGAATATCCAAAGCAATCTTGAGAACGAAAAATGGAGCTGGAGGAATCAGGCTCCCTTACTTCAGACTATACTAAAAAGCTACAGTAATCAAGACAGCATGGTACTGGCATAAAAACAGAACAATAGATCAATGGAACAGGATAGAAAGCCCAGAGATAAACCCATGCACATATGGTCACCTTATGTTTGATAAAGGAGGCAAGAATATACAGTGGAGAAAAGACAGCCTCTTCAATAAGTGGTGCTGGGAAAACTGGACAGCTACATGTAAAAGAATGAAATTAGAACACTCCCTAACACCATACACAAAAATAAACTCAAACTTTCTAGAGAAAGCATAGGCAGAACACTCTATGACATAAATCACAGCAAGATCCTTTTTGACCCACCTCCTAGAGAAATGGAAATAAAAACACAAATAAACAAATGGGACCTAATGAAACTTAAAAGCTTTTGCACAACAAGGTAAACCATAAACAAGACCAAAAGACAACCCTCAGAATGGGAGAAAACATTTGCAAATGAAGCAACTGACAAAGGATTAATCTCCAAAATGTACAAGCAGCTCATGCAGCTCGCTATCAAAAGAACAAACAACCCAGTTCAAAAATGGGCAGAAGACCTAAATAGACATCTCTCCAAAGAAGATATACAGATTGCCAATAAACACATGAAAGGATGCTCAACATCACTAATCATTAGAGAAATACAAATCAAAACTAAAATGAGGTATCACCTCACACCAGTGAGAATGGCCATCATCATTCAAACAATAAATGCTGGAGAGGGTGTGGAGAAAAGAGAACCCTCCTGTACTGTTGATGGGAATGTAAATTGATACAGCCACTATGGAGAACAGTATGGAGGTTCCTTAAGAAACTAAAAACAGAACTACCATATGACCCAGCAATCCCACTACTGGGCATATACCCCGAGAAAACCATAATTCAAAAACAGTCATGTACCACAATGTTCACTGTAGCTCTATTTACAATAGCCAGGACATGGAAGCAACCTAGGTGTCCACTGACAGATGAATGGATAAAGAAGATGTGGCACATATATACAATGGAATATTACTCAGCCATAAAAAGAAACGAAATTGAGTTATTTGTAGTGAGGTGGATGGACCTAGAGACTGTCATACAGAGTGAAGTCAGTCAGAAAGAGAAAAATAAATACCATATGCTAACACATATATATGGAATCCAAAAAAAAGATTAAAAAATGGTTCTGAAGAACCTAGGGCCAGGACAGGAATAAAGATGCAGATAAAGAGAATGGACTTGAGGACTCAGGGAGAGGGAAGTGTAAGCTGAGATGAAGTGAAAGAGTAGCATGGATATACATACACTACCAAATGTAAAATAGATAGCTAGTGGGAAGCAGCTGGATAGCACCGGAAGGTCAGCTCGGTGCTTTGTGACCACCTATAAGGGTGAGATACAGAGGGTGGGAGGGAGCGAGATGCAAGAGGGAGGAGATATGGGGATATATGTATATATATAGCTGATTCACTTTGTTATAAAGCAGAAAGTAACACACCATTGCAAAGCAATTATAGTCCAATAAAGATGTTTAAAAAAATGCACAGACAGTTCCTTCTCTTGTTGCTAGAAAAGCAAATAAGGAAAGAATTCCCTGTTACTCTCAGCAAAGTCTAAATTGGGAGGTAAAAGATGTACGCAAATCTCAGTGTATGACGCATGATAAAAATTTATTCCTCTTGTGTCTTTCCAAGATCGTAAAAAATATGTTGGTAGCTGTCATCATGGTCTTATCCTGGACATTTAAAGATAAACATTAAACAGCTCGGGGTATTTTTTTCCAATTTAAATCTAAACCCAGGTTTACAATTACCGTCTGTGTTAAAAGTAATGTGTTCAAACGTGAATTTCTTTAAGTTTTCAAATCCAAGGTTTTAAGTGTATGAGCATTTGCATTTGGATGTGTGTTGAGTTTTTTTTCTTTATTCTTCTTGTTTTGTGTGAAGCTATAAACCTGTTTTAAGGAATTAAGTGGTCATTTAGTCTCACACACGGAAATGGCATTTAATGGCTGGATATAACAGAGGAAAACAGGATAACTGACTTTTTAATTTTTTTATCAGTTTCACTATTCAAGTTGGGATGCAAACTGGAGGAAATAAAGAATAAATTTGGATCATAATACTAGATAATTCATAATAGCCAAGAAGTGGAAATGAGCCAAATGTCCTTCCACTGAAGAATGGATAAATAAAGTGTGGTAGAGCCATACAATAGAAAACTATTCTGTAATAAAAAGTAATGAAGAGGAGAGACCTTCAAGATGGTGGAGGAGTAAGACGTGGAGATGAACTTCCTTTCCACAAATACATCAAAAATACATCTACATGTGGAACAACTCCTACTGAACACCTACTGAACGCTGGCAGAAGACCTCAGACCGCCCAAAAGGCAAGAAACTCCCATGTACCTGGGTAGGGCAAAAGAAAAAAGAATAAACAGAGACAAAAGAATAGGGACGGGACGCGCATCAGTGGGAGGGAGCCGTGAAGGAGGAAAGGTTTCCACACACTAGGAGCCCCTTCACTAGTGGAGATGAGGGGTGGCGGGGTGGGGGGAGCTTCAGAGCCACGGAGGAGAGCGCAGCCACAGGGGTGCGGAGGGCAAAGCGGAGAGATTCCCGCACAGAGGATCGGTGCCGACGGGCACTCACCAGCCAGAGAGGCTTGTCTGCTCACCCGCCAGGGCGGGCGGGGCTGGGAGCTGAGGCTTGGGCTTCGGAAGTCAGATCCCAGGGAGAGGACTGGAGTTGGCTGAGTGAACACAGCCTGAAGGGGCTACTGCGCCACAGCTAGCTGGCAGGGAATCCGGGAAAAATCTGGAGCTGCCTAGGAGGCAAGAGACCATTGTTTGAGGGTGCACGAGGAGAGGGGATTAAGAGCGCTGCTTAAAGGAGCTCCAGAGACGGGCGCGAGCCATGGCTATCAGCGCAGACCCCAGAGACGGGCATGAGACATTAAGGCTGCGGCTGCCGCCACCAAGAAGCCTGTGAGCGAGCACAGGTCACTATCCCCACCTCCCCTCCGGGGAGCCTGTGCAGCCTGCCACTGCCAGGGTCCCGTGATCCAGGGACAACTTCCCCGGGAGAACACATGGTGCACCTCAGGCTGGTGCAGTGTCACGCCGGCCTCTGTCGCTGCAGGCTCACCCTGCACTCCATACCCCTCCCTCCCCCACGGCCTGAGTGAGCCAGAGTCCCCTAAGCGGCTGCTCCTTTAACCCAGTCCTGTCTGAGGGAAGAACAGACACCCTCAGGCGACCTACACGCAGAGGCGGGTCCAAATGCAAAGCTGAACCCTGGGAGCTGTGCGAACAAACAAGAGAAAGGGAAATCTCTCCCAGCAGCCTCAGGAGCAGTGGATTAAATCTCCACAATCAACTTGATGTACCCTGCATCTGTGGAATACTTGAAGAGACAACGAATCATCCCCAAATTGAGGTGGTGGACTTTGGGAGCAAATGTAGACTTGGGGTTTACTGTATGAGATTGACTGGTTTCTGGTTTTATGTTTATCTTAGTTTAGCATTTAGAGTTTACTATCATTGGTAGATTTCTTTATTGATGTGGTTGCTCTCTTCCTTTTTTTTTAATATATAGATATATATATTTTGCTCCTTTTTCTATTTTTGTGAGTGTGTATGTGTATGCTTCTCTGTGTGATTTTGTCTGTATAGCTTTCCTTTTACTATTTGTCCTAGGGTTCTGTCTGCCCATTTTTGTTTGCTTGTTTTTTAAATATAGTTTTTAGTGCTTGTTATCATTGGTGGATTTGTTTCTTGGTTTGGTTGTGCTCCCTTTCTTTCTTTTTTCCTTTTTTTATTACTTTTTAATTTTTTTAGTTTTATTAATTTTTAAAACAATAACTTTATTCCTTTTTATTTTATTTATTTATTTCTTTTTTTCTCCCTTTTCTTCTGAGCTGTGTGGTTGACAGGGTCTTGGTGCTCCGGCCGGGTGTCAGGCCTGTGCCTCTGAGGTGGGAGAGCCGAGTTCAGGACATCGCTTCACAAGAGACCTCCCAGATCAACGTAATATCAAACGGCGAAAGCTCTCCCACAGATCTCCATCTCAGTGCTAAGACCCAGCTGCACTCAACAACCAGCAACCTACAGTGCTGGACACATTTTGCCAAACAACTAGCAAGACAGGAACACAACCCCACCCATTAGGAGCAAGGGTGCCTAAAATCATAATAAGGTCACAGACACCCCAAAACACACCACCAGACGTGGACCTGCCCACCAGAAAGACAAGATCCAGCCTCATCCACCAGAACACAGGCACTAGTCCCCTCCACCAGGAAGCCTACACAACCCACTGAACCAGCCTTAGCCACTGGGGGCAGACACCAAAAACAACGGGAACTACAAACCTGCAGCCTGTGAAAAGGAGATCCCAAACACAGTAAGTTAAGAAAAATGAGAAGGCAGAGAAACACACAGCAGATGAAGAAGCAAGGTAAAAACCCACCAGACCAAACAAATGAAGAGGAAATAGGCAGTCTACCTGAATTCAGAGTAATGATGGTAAAGATGATTCAAAATCCTGGAAATGGAATGCAGAAAATACAAGAAATGTTTAACAAGGACCTAGAAGAACTAAAGAGCAAACAAACAATGATGAAAAACACAATAAATGAAATTAAAAATTCTCTAGAAGGAATCAGGAGCAGAATGACTGAGGCAAAAGAACGGACAAGTAACCTGGAAGATAAAATAGTGGAAATAACTACTGCAGAGCAGAATAAAGAAAAAAGAATGAAAAGAATTGAGGACAGTTTTAGAGACCTCTGGGACAACATTAAACACACCAACATTCAAATTATAGGGGCCCCAGAAGAAGAATAGAAAAAGAAAGGGACTGAGAAAATATTTGAAGAGATTAGAGTTGAAAACTTCCCTAATATGGGAAAGGAAATAGTTAATCAAGTCCAGGAAGCACAGAGAGTCCCATGCAGGATAAATCCAAGGAGAAACACACCAAGACACATATTAATCAAGCTATCAAAAATTAAATACAAAAAAAGAATATTAAAAGCAGCAAGGAAAAAACAACAAATAATGTACAAGGGAATCCGCATAAGGTTAACAGCTGATCTTTCAGCAGAAATTCTGCAAGTCAGAAGGGAGTGGCAGGACATATTTAAAGTGATGAAAGGGAAAACCCTACAACCAAGATTACTCTACCCAGTAAGGATCACATTCAGATTCGAGGAAGAAATTAAAACCTTTACAGACAAGCAAAAGCTAACAGAATTCAGCACAACCAAACCAGCTTTACAACAAATGCTAAAGGAACTTCTCTAGGCAGGAAACACAAGAGAAGGAAAAGACCTACAATAACGAACCCAAAGCAATTAAGAAAATGGTAATAGGAACATACATATCAATAATTACCTTAAACGTAAATGGATTAAATGCTGCCATCAAAAGACACAGACTGGCTGAAGGGATACAAAAACAAGACCTGAATATATGCTGTCTACAAGAGACCCACTTCAGACCCAGGGACACATACAGACTGAAAGTGAGGGGATGCAAAAAGAGATTCCATGCAAATGGAAACCAAAAGAAAGCTGGAGTAGCAATTCTCATATCAGACAAAATAGACTTTAAAATAAAGACTATTACAAGAGTCAAAGAAGGACACTACATAATGATCGAGGGACCCATCCAGGAAGAAGATATAACAACTGTAAATATTTATGCACCCAACATAGGAGCACCTCAATATATAAGGCAAATGCTAACAGCCATAAGAGGAGAAATCGACAGTAACACAATCACAGTAGGAGACTTTAACACCCCACTTTCACCAATGGACAGGTCAACCAAAATGAAAATAAATAAGGAAACACAAGCTTTAAATGAACATTAAACAAGAAGGACTTAATTGATATTTATAGGACATTCCATCCAAAAACAACAGAATACACTTTCTTTTCAAGTGCTCATGGAACATTCTTCAGGATAGATCACATTTTGGGTCACAATTCAAGCCTTCATAAATTTAACAAAATTGAAATCATATCAGGTATCTTTTCCGACAACAATGCTATGAGACTAGATATGAATTACAGGAAAAAATATGTAAAAAATACAAACACATGGAGGCTAAACTATGCACTACTAAATAAACAGGAGATCACTGAAGAAATCAAACAGGAAATCAAAAAATACCTAGAAAAAATGACAATGAAAACACGACAACACAAAACCTCTGGGATGCAGCAAAGAGGGAAGTTTAAGCAATACAATCCTACCTCAAGAAACAAGAAACATATCAAATAAACAACTTAACCTTACACCTAGAGCAATTAGAGAAAGAAGAGCAAAAAAACCCCAATGTTAGCAGAAGGAAAGAAATCATAAAGATCAGATCAGAAATAAATGAAAAAGAAATGAAGGAAACATTAGCAAAGATCAATAAAACTAAAAGCTGGTTCTTTGAGAAGATAAACAAAACTGATAAACCATTAGCCAGATTCATCAAGAAAAAAAGGGAGAAGACCCAACAGAATTAGAAATGAAAAAGGAGAAGTAACAACTGACACTGCAGAAATACAAAGGATCATGAGAGATTACTACAAGCAACTCTATGCCAATAAAATGGACAACCTGGAAGAAATGGCCACATTCTTAGAAAAGCACAACCTTCTGAGCCTGAACCAGGAAGAAATAGAAAATATGAACAGACCAATCACAAGCACTGAAACTGAGACTGTGATTTAAAAGCTTCCAACAGGGCTTCCCTGGTGGCGCAGTGGTTGAGAGTCCGCCTGCTGATGCAGGGGACACGGGTTCATGCCCCACTCCGGGAACATCCCACATGCCGCGGAGTGGCTGGGCCTGTGAGCCATGGCTGCTGAGCCTGCACGTCCGGAGCCTGTGCTCCGCAAAGCGAGAGGCCAAACAGTGAGAGGCCCGCGTACCGCACAAAGAAAAAAAAAAAAATCTTCCAACAAACAAAAGCCCTGGACCAGATGGCGTCACAGGCGAATTCTATCAAACATTTAGAGAAGAGCTAACACCTATCCTTTTTAAACTCCTCCAAAATATAGCAGAGGGAAGAACACTCCCCAACTCATCCTATAAGGCCACCATCACCCTGATACCGAAAGCAGACAAAGATGTCACAAAGAGCTAAAAGTACAGGCCAATATCACTGATGAACACAGATGCAAAAATCCTCAACAAAATACTACCAAACAGAATCCAACAGCACATTAAAAGGATCATACACCATGATCAAGTGGGGTTTATCCTAGGAACGCAAGGATTCTTCAATATAGGCAAATCCATCAATGTGATAAACCATATTAACAAACTGAAGGAGAAAAACCATATGTTCACCTCAATAGGTGCAGAAAAAGCTTTCAACACCCGTTTATTATAAAAACTCTCCAGAAAGCAGGCATAGAGGGAACTTACCTCAACATAATAAAGGCCATATATGACAAACCCACAGCCAACATCGTTCTCAATAGTGAAAAACTGCAACCATTTCCTCTAAGATCAGGAACCAGACAAGGTTGTCCACACCCACCACTATTATTCAACCTAGTTTTGGAACTTTTAGCCACAGCAATCAGAGAAAAAAAAGAAATAAAAGGAATGCAAATCAGAAAAGAAGAAGTAAAGCTGTCACTGTTTGCATGTGACATGATACTATACATAGAGAATCCTAATGATGCTACCAGAAAATTACTACAGCTAATCAATGTATCTGGTAAAGTAGCAGGATACAAAATTAATGCACAGAAATCTCTTGCATTCCTATACACCAATGCTGAAAATCTGAAAGAGAAATTAAGGAAAAACTCCCATTTACCATTGCAACAAAAAGAATAAAATACCTAGGAATGAACCAACCTAAGGAGACAAACACCTGTACTCAGAACTCTATAAGGCACTGATGAAAGAAATTAAAGATGATACAAACAGATGGAGAGATATACCATGTTCTTCAATTCGAAGAATCAACATTGTGAAAATGACTATACTACCCAAAACAATCTACAGATTCGATGCAATCCCTGTCAAACTACCAATGGCATTTTTCATATAACTAAAACAAAAAATTTCACAATTAGTATGGAAACCCAAAAGACCCCGAATATCCAAAGCAATCTTGAGAAACAAATATGGAGCTGGAGGAATCAGGCTCCTGGACTTCAGACTATACTACAAAGCTACAGTCATCATGATAGCATGGTACTGACACAAAAATAGAACTATAGATCAATGGAACAGGATAGAAAACCCAGAGATAAACCCACGCACATATGGTCACCTTATGTTTGATAACGGAGACAAGAATATACAATGGAGAAAAGACAGCCTCTGCAGTAAGTGGTGCTGGGAAAACTGGACAGCTACATGTAAAAGAATGAAGTTAGAACACTCCCTAACACCATACACAAAAATAAACTCAAAATGGATTAAAGACCAAAATGTAAGACCGGACACTATAAAACTCTTAGAGGAAAACATAGGCAGAACACTCTATGACATAAATCACAGCAAGATCCTTTTTGACCCACCTCGTAGAGAAATGGATATAAAAACAAAAATAAACAAATGGGACCTAATGAAGCTTAAAAGCTATTGCACAACAAAGGAAACCATAAACAAGACCAAAAGACAACCCTCAGAATGGAAGAAAATATTTGCAAATGAAGCAACTGACAAAGGATTAATCTCCAAAATTTACAAGCAGCTCATGCAGCTCGCTATCAAAAGAACAAACAACCCAGTTCAAAAATGGGCAGAAGACCTAAATAGACATCTCTCCAAAGAAGATATACAGATTGCCAACAAACACATGAAAGGATGCTCAATATCATTAACCATTAGAGAAATGCAAATCAAAACTACAATGAGATATCACCTCACACCAGTCAGAATGGCCATCATCAAAAAATCTAGAAACAGTAAATGCTGGAGAGGGTGTGGAGAAAAGAGAACCCTCCTGTACTGTTGATGGGAATGTAAATTGATACAGCCACTATGGAGGACAGTATGGAGGTTCCTTAAGAAAGTAAAAACAGAACTACCATATGACCCAGCAATCCCACTACTGGGCATATACCCTGAGAAAACCATAATTGAAAAGGTGTCATGTACCACAGTGTTCATTGCAGCTCTATTTACAATAGCCAGGACATGGAAGCAACCTAAGTTTCCATCGACAGATGAATGGATAAAGAAGATGTGGCCCATATATACAGTGGGATATTACTCAGCCATAAAAAGAAACGAAATTGAGTTATTTGTAGTGAGGTGGATGGACTTAGAGACTGTCATACAGAGTTAAGTAAGTCAGAAAGAGAAAAATAAATACCATATGCTAACAAATATATATGGCATCTAAAAAAACAAAAAGGTTCTGAAGAAATTAGGGGCAGGACAGGAATAAAAACGCAGATGAAGTGAATGGACTTGAGGACATGGGGAGGGGGAAGGGTAAGCCAGGATGAAGTGAGAGAGTGGCATGGACTTATACATACTACCAAATATAAAATAGATAGCTAGTGGGAAGCAGCTGCATATATGCACAGGGAGATCAGCTCGGTGCTTTGTGACCACCCAGAAGGGTGGGATCAGGAGGGTGGGAGGGAGGGAGACACAAGAGGGAGGACATATGGGATATAGTATATGTATAGCTGATTCACTTTGTTATGAAGCAGGAACTGACACACCATTTTAAAGCAATTATACTCCAATAAAGATGTTAAAAAAAAAGTAATGAAGAACTGATGTGTACAATATGGATGAACCTTTAAAACATGCTAAGTTAAAGAAGCCAATCACAAGGAACACATACTGTATGATTCAATTTATGCACAATGCCTAGACTAGTCAAATCCACAGAGACAGGAAACAGATTAGCAGTTGCCTAGAACTGAGGGGGTAGGGAAAGGAATGGGAGGAAACAGAGAGTGACTGCTAACAGGTACAGGGTTTCCTCTTGGGGTGATAAAAATGTTCTAAAATTAATTGTCATTATGGTTACACAATTCTGTGAATATAGTAGAAACCACTAAATTTTACATAGGTGAATTGTATAATATGTGAATTATATCTCGATAAAGCCAGCTGAAAAATAGATAACACTTTGTAGCAGTAAATGACATAGGTAACTACTTTGTGTAGAAAAAGAGAACGAAATAATACTTATCCATATTACTAAGCATAAATCTGGGAGGATAGAGAGGGAGGCAAAGCTAGGAGAAAGACCACTTCTAATGCCACAAACTGAAAATATTGTATCTCATCCAATTAGTGCAGCTAGCAAATGTTCTAATAATCTGTGACAACATTTCTCAATGTGCTTCAAAGTCTGTTACATACATAGTCCTCAATAATTTGAATACTAGGGGGAAAGCAATTCTATAATAGTAAAAGAGAAAGATTTTTAAATGCATTTATTTTGAAAGGTTTAACAGGAAAACAGAGCTGACAACAAAATATCAAAATGTTACTTTTATCAGGAAGACCTGGTTATAAAAACAGACTAGCTAAACAAGGTAATATACATAGGGTGGAGGATCTTCCTTAAAGTGTTAAACCAGTGTTTAACCAGTGTCAACCAGTGTTAAACCCACTGCAGAAAAACACAGCTAAGTGCTGCCACTTTAACTACGGGATAAAACTTTAGAAGACAATTTGATTTGCATATCGACCGTGTCATGTGCCTTTGCCTATATTTATGAATCTTTAAAGAAAGATTTCGGTTAAATACAAAAATTCCATGGGTAAGTTATGACAAACAATGCTAAGCATGTCACTGATGGGCAGAAGCTTCAGGTAAATTAAAGTAATACAAGGGATTGAGTATCAGTTAGGATGCTTAGAGAAGCAAATAACAGAGAGACAACTATACGAAATAGAAACAGGAAAGGATTAATCATCTCATATACATGAAGTTGTATGAAAGGAGTGCTTGGCTGCTCAACTGACCTCAAGGATCCCAGAACTTTTAATCCTTCTACCTTGTAACCCTGTTCTCCAGTGACGTCTCTCCTAACGTTTCCAAGCTAACTGAAGCAGTTCTAGGTGTCTGCTACTGACAATTCCACATCCAAAGGGAGGAAGGAAGGGAGGAAGGAAGGGAGGGAGGATGGGAGGGAGGGAGGAAGGAAAAAAGAAATAAGACATTTACTTGATGTATCCCTTATTTGGGAAAGGGTCTTTTCAGAGGTCCCCTGGTTGACTCCCTGTCAGGTCCCAGAGCCAGAATCAGGTCACATGACCATGCTTAAACCAACCCCTGGCAAAGGGAACGAGACCACAGTGACTGGCTCATTCTAATCATGATTTGCCCCTAGAGCTGGAGAGTGCAGTCATCACCTAAAATCCACTGGGAGGGAAGAACAATGAACAAAGGCAGAGCTCTTCCAGGAAGAAAGGTGAGCAACAGCTACAAAACAAAGGTGATCAAAATGATATGTGATCCAAACACTGTCTCACACACAAAACAAATAAACAGGCTGTGACCTACAGAGGGGAAAGCTATGATGAAGTCTTCAAATTCGTAAAGGACCATGAGAGACAGAAGATCCCTTATTAATTTAATTTCAGGCCTTACAAACTATAGCTCTCTACCAATACACGCAGGGCAGACTCCTGAGAGGCGGTAATTAGACCATTCATGTAAAGGCTGACTCACCATCAACTGAGAATATAGTCTTTGGATAAAAGGTTGAACTGGCTAATCTAAGATTTCTTGTACCCCTTTTTCTAGTTTGGCTGAATCAAGCATGTAGGAAGTTTGCCCACAACTTCCTCCCTCATCCTCTTAACAAATCTGCCAATTCAAATTAAAAACCTAAAACTGATATTCTTAAGTGGCAAGAAAAGAAACAACAAAATGATTTTTCATAGGTCGAACAGGCTTTTCTTGTATCAGACAATAAAGAAAATTCAGAGGGGTCTAAAGCAATTCTAAACATCAGTACCATTTGTCATTTCTCTCATTTTCTTCAATCACAGCTCCATTCCTATCACAGGCAACTGTTCTTACGGTTGGACTAAGTAGAAGAACAGATTGCTGATCACACAAGGGCTCTGGCTTCAGCCAGAAGTTACTAAATAAATATCAGTATCTGAGAATTCCTTATGCCTTTCTTTGTTGTTATTCTAACTGCCAACATGAACAAGCAAAGGAGCAATGAAAGAATCTGCCACTGAGACCATGGGGGGAGCCCGTTACTTCCAATCACGCCCCTCTTCTCTACCAAGTCCTACCTTCCAATTTCCATTCTGACCTATTTTCATGCAGTTAATATTGATGGTTATTTAAACAAATAATATGATCTCAACCCAAACTTATATGACATTAAGAACAGAACTTCAGGGCTTCCCTGGTGGCGCAGTGGTTGAGAGTCTGCCTGCCGATGCAGGGGACGTGGGTTCGTGCCCCGGTCCGGGAAGATCCCACATGCCGCGGAGCAGTTGGGCCCGTGAGCCATGGCCGCTGAGCCTGCGCGTCCGGAGCCTGTGCTCCGCAATGGGAGAGGTCACAACAGTGAGAGGCCCGCGTACCGCAAAAAAAACCAAAAAAAAAAGAACTTCAGTCGATTGCAAGCAAAGTTATTAAGTTTATATTCAGTTACTGCAAAATTTGAATCAGGACATTCTCCCTGACACCACATTTGAAAATAAATTTAATAAAATGTAGATGTGAAATCTACTTAGGTTTTTCTTGTGTTCAAAATCAGCTCAGATTTTGAGATGTGAGGTGAAAAGGACCTAAATTTAATTGGGAAAGGTCTTTGATTGCTCCACACTCCCCTTCACCTCAATCATTTACATTTTTATTTACACATTTGGTAGCAGATATTAAACACAAAGAGCACAAGTGACTCTAAAAGGCAAAACTCCTGACCCTAATGCAGCAAGCGTCAGCCAAAGTCTGTCTTTTCCTTTGTTTTGGAGAGTAAAATAGGAAGCCATCCCCATTCAGCTCACATCTAAAAATGTAACCACTTATCTCTGCTGGTCCACAGATTTCACCAGTATATTATTTGCCAGGCACATCATATTGATACTTACACAGAACTTTTCACCAAATCCTAGACCTATTTTTTTAATCCTAAACAGTTAATTTTTGAGTATAAATCCAATGGGGGAAACTCTCTGTTTTTATCTCACCTGATCTTTTACCTGTCACGTATGCACTTCACCTTATTACCCTCTCCTCCCAGAGGAAGCTAAGTTTAAGGTTCAGACCCCTTATTTGCACAGGCATTTCCATGTTGCACTGCAAAAATAAGACATTTTAACCTCAACTGTTTAGACCACTGTCTTTTTCACTTTGACTTCCCCTCTATCACCCTTGCCCTTATGTTGGGAGGCATTGGTGAGCTTTTGGGGGATCTGTATAGATAGAAATTGAGTTGGGAGTATATTCAGTTTGGGTTCAGTGGGGTATATTTCTGTGGTTCACGGTAACTTTCTTGCACAGTTCAGTTATTGCTAGTTGTCCCCAGGGCAGAAATGCCTTTCTGGGTTACAAAAACATGAGTAACAAACTAGTTTATGAGTGTTGTCAATTCAAAGATTATTTATGATTAGTCACTGTGTGTGCAATCTTGAAATGCCATGAAATCTTAAAGCTCATATATGAAAGAAATTTGATAGATGTGTCCCACATTTTGGCAATAATCCTAAAAATTTACATGACATTATCAGTAATAGGCTGTGATACTTACAGGAACTTCTCTAAATTTTTCAACAATAAAAATATAATTTTAAACATCCATGATAAATACTGAGTTAATTATTTTTCTATCTCTGTAGAAAATATGACAAAATTGTTGTAATATGAAGAAGCAATATCAGAGTAAGCGCACCTCCCAAAAAAGTGGAAGAAAAAATGTTGTATAAGTGCAACAGCTGTTTCAATTAAGAAAATTATGTTTTCACTGAATTTTGTGATTTTTGTGGCATTTTTTAAGCTCTTTACTTTGTAATTTTTCATGGTTTCTTTCTCATTCTAAGTAATCACATTACTACCTAACTTGTATTAATGATTCTGCATTATTCATCTTTAAAGGGACCCCCACACTGACTAAGTTTCAGATCCCATAAACCCTAAGGCTACATTTGACTCATGGTTGAAAATGCTATATTTCCTTGGCCTAGAAGAAATCATACTCTTCTCATTTTCCTCCCCTGTAATGACTACTCCTTCTCTATCTCATTTCCATTTCCTAGACCCTTCTCTAACCCATAAAAAAAAAACATACTTCATGGAGGGAGGCATGAAGACTCTGCTCTGGACCTCCTACTCTTTTGTGACAATTTACTTCCCTTAGGTGATCCCATCCAATCTCAGGACTCTAAAGAGCATCCTCCAACTGTGGATGTCACCTAACTTCTCTGTGAGGTGCCAGTCTTGGTTACAGAACTGCCTACTCGACATTTCCAAAGGAACATCACAAACTCCACAGCCAAAAGAGGACTCTTGAGTTTGCTGTCTAAACCCACTGTTCCCCTAGTGGTCCCCATTTTAGGAAATGGCCCATCAGTACTTTTCCTCACATCTAAAGTCTGACAGTTACCACTGTTTCCTCTCTTTCTCTCACTCCACACATCACATTTATCAGCAAGTCTTGTCAAGCTACCCTCAAAACATATCCCAAATCCATTACTCCTCTCCATCTCCCTTCCTGCTCCTATTATAGTCCAAGCCACCATCATGCCTTACCTCAAAAACAAGTTTCTGCCTTAGACTCTTTCCCCACCCCCATTACATTCTCTACATAGCAAGGTGATCTTTTTTAAAAAAGTAAATTGTACCTCATCATCCTTCTGCTTAAAATCCTCCATGGCACCTAAAATTAAACATTTTACTCTGGCTTACAAAGCCATACAAGATCTGGCTTTTTCCCATCTCACTTACTTTGTCTTCTCACCCAAAGCTCACCTTCTTAGCAGTTCCTCTCTGTCTGATATGTTTTGCCCCCCGATCCTCCTGATTTTCCTCAAATCTCACACTTTTGTTTTCAGCTGTCAACCTAAATATCATCTCTTCCTGAGCACCTCAAATGCGTCAGTCACTTCTTGTCACATCACTCTATTTCATTTCTCTGTGTCACACTTAGACCTTTGATAATCTGAGAGTTTTCTTATGTTTATTGGTTTACTACCTATCTCTCCCTAGAAATCTTGTCTGTTATTTTCATCATGGTATCCCCACCAACTAGAACAGTGCTTCACATACCTTCCTACAATTGTTTTGAAAATTGAACCCTCAATACACTGCTCTGAAAAATGACATGATAATCTTGGTGTTGATGACTCCAAGCCTGTTTCAAAGATTATATTATATTGTTTAGTTTGAAAAAGGGGTAGACAAAGCTGTTACCACATCTTTCTTCACATGACCACAGCTTGGAACTATTCAATATATTTTTTCACTTCAAAGAGGCACTGAACAATATAATCAGTTTTGTGGTCATAAATATGCTCCAGGAGCCACATGACCAGGCTTTGGCACTATGGAAAAGCAGGTAAGGCACTCCTGCACTAGAAAAAGACATCCCATTTAGTTTTTCAGTTGAGACTTGCTTATTGTGTCTGTGAAAGAGGCATCAAAACTACAAAAAACTACATTTCATCCCTTATAACACTATTCCCAAATTGCTGTTCTTAGCAGAAGTCTTTTACAACATGGTGTTCTACCATGTTTGTGTAGAGGTAGCAACTAGTTTGTCTTAGAGAATTTATTCCTAGGCTTTCAGTAGTGCCAATGTCACAAATACACATAAGGCCTGGCATGATTATGCCATTTAAGAATGTCTATGATGAACTATAATCTGTGGAATATATTCTACTACTGCAAAAGTGTAGACTCCATGCTTTTGTCAATCAGCATTATCGGTCCAATCCATCTGGTGGCTGGTACCATCACCACCATCTCTCTCACCTGCCTTGCTAGAGATACTTTCATAAGGGTGTCAGCAAGAGGGACCAGATAGAAAAAACAGTATGAATGTTTCCATCCATCACTACCCTCAGAAAAAGAAGAAATAGGAGGAATAAGAGAAGGAGTGTTGCAGAGATGGGGAGAGAGAGAAATAAAAAGAGGAAGGAAGGAAAAGGGAAGGGAGAGAGGAAGTGAACAGAGAGAAAGAGGAAGGAAGGAAGGAAGGAAGGAAGGAAGGAAGGAAGGAAGAGGGACTTCCCCAGTGGTGCAGTGGTTAAGAATCCACCTGCCAATGCAGGGGACATGGGTTCGATCCCTGGTCCAGGAAGATCCCACATGACACGGAGCAACTAAGCCCGTGCACCACAACTACTGAGCCTGCGAGCCACAACGACTGAAGCCGTGCACCTAGAGCCCGTGCTCCACAACAAGGGAAGCCACTGCAACGAGAAGACTGCGCACTGCAACAAAGAGTAGCCCCGCTCGCCACAGCTAGAGAAAGCCTGTGTGCAGCAACGAACACTCAACGCAGCCAAAAATAAATGAAATTAAATCTTAAAAAAAATATATTAAGAAGGAGATGGGGAGGGAGAAAGGGAGACAGGGAGGGAGGGAGACAGGGAGGGAGGGAGGGAGGAGGGGTGGAGGGAGGGAGGAGGGGTGGGGGGAGGGAGGCAGGAAGACAAGCGAAAAGAAAGAAACTGCCATCAGATAAGATGTTCCAAAAGAAAATATCACTAACACACAATTTCCATTATTTCCACTGAAGAGACAGACTGCAGACAAGTGAAAGGACAGCATAACTTTTCATAAAATCATCTACAGACTTTTAAGAGTGTCAGAGCCTAATTCTGTCCAGAGAAGTTGGCCAGATATCTAAAACTGGAGAGGATCAAGTCTGACCCAATCCTGGCTGGATCTACAAATTCTTGAAGGTCAAGTAGCATTTAGCACAAAGTGACTGCCTGTCTAAAGTGAATCTGAGCTACTCAGAACAGATGTCAGGGGAAAAAAAAAAAAAAGCAAAACAAAAAACAGAACAGTTGATAATGGGAAAAGAATGGCACAGATTTCTCAATAATATCTGAGGTCATTTTTACTGACAGATTCCAAAATGGTAGCAAATCATAAGTATAGTAGATTGGCAATCAAAAGAAACTATATGAAACCAAACATTTAAAAGATAGGTGTGGACACACTAGTGGAAAAGCTAGCCCTATCCTAATGCCAGTATATTTAGAAATAAGGCCAGCACTATTTTATGACATAAATTGAACATTTTTCAGACCCAGAAATTTGTAGCTACAGATACAAAAATAGAATGATACTGGGGGAAGAAAGTTTGTTACACTAACTGGCTCCAAATATTTTCCAAAATTTCAAAGTAATGAAACCCAAACCCAAACCCAATATATTTCTGAAAATATTTTTCATAAATAAATTATGCATGTTGAAGGCAATATATGCCACCCATTATGTTCATATGTAAATGGGGCATTATTGGAAGTTTTAAAGAGAAACAATACTTTTAAAGTTTAAGGGTTGTTTCCTTTTATTTAAGGAATCATATTTATAAAAACAGAAACTGACTACAAAAATAAAAGCATGTGCTTTGAAATCTTAAAAAGTATTGTCCAGCAATAAACTTTATCATCTGCAAAGTATCATCTATAACAATAGAGTCATGTTATAATATATGCATTTATAATATATTTTCTGTATTAATATAATTAATAGAATATAATGTAATACAACATAACATAATTAAGTAAATATAGTCATAGTATCTATACCAGTCAATGAACATATTTGGGATATTATTATTTCCATAAAACTGATCTTTCTTTTTCCTTCTCATAAACAAAATTGTTCCAATTACCTTGAGGAAGTACAAGCTAGAACTCAGGTATTTTACATTTCAAATTGCTTCCAAATGAAACTGTTTGCTTGAGCTGCCATATCTGGCCAGAAAAGAGCATGTTAGCACAGGAGTCCACCAGGCCCTCCTGTTCAAACTGCCTCAGCAAACAACCTCAGTCTTTCAACTAAATTTCTTAATAAGTCAAATTCAGTATTGGTCTGGGGGCCTACAGTTCTCAAAATACATATGTAGGCTTGAGCCAATTTTATGCATCAGAGCCGATGGGGTCTTTGTAGCATAGTCAGTCTTAGCGGTCTTAGCCACACACTCCTACCAAATGAGACAGGTTCCCTTGCTTTGCACCACCACCTTCCTCAGAGCCTCTCCCACAACCTGAAACCACTATTTTGGTTGCAACTACTTGCCCATGTCAAATTGCCAAATACTGTTCTACCAGGTTTCAAGCTGATGATCTCCTAAGGAGTGTAACCTATTTTATCTCACAGAACACTAAACATGAAGAATGGTCTTGAAAGAAGGTCGGAGAGGGGCCAGGGGAGTGAGAAATGCCCCTGGATCCATTGCTGTGTACTTTGACTCTACTTAGAAATTTGCTATTACATTTGTATATCAAAAGATCTGAAGAGTCCTACTGTAAAAGAAACCTGGGTGCTTAACCAAATGCTCCCTAGACACACTTGACTACAAACCTTTGCTCTGTTTTATTACATTTCCTCATTTCATTTTTCTTACTACTTATTAACATTCTAAAGAAAACAGGCAGAGAACATCAGATACCACGGTATGATCTCACTTATATATGAAATCTAAAAAAAAAAAAGAAAAATAGCTCATAGAGAACAGACTGGTGGCTGCCAGAGGCAGGGGGGTGGGAGGTGGACGAATGGGTGAAGGGGGTCAAAAGATACAAACTTCCAGTTATACAGTAAATAAGTCATGGGGATGTGATGTACAGCATGGTGACTATAGATAATAATACTGTATTGCATATTTGAAAGCTGCTAAGAGAGTAGATCTTAGAAGTTCACATCACAAGAAAAAAAAATTGTAACTATGTATAGTAACAGACCGTTTTGCAAGATACACAAATATGGAAACTTGTACACCTGAAACTAATATGTTAATTATACCTCCAAAAATGCAGAAATAATGACATCATCCCTCTGAGGAGAATCTGCATTTATTAGAAGTTCCTGAAGAATCTTTGAGAATATCATTGCAGATCCCATGGCTGTTGGTAGCAGAAATAGTTGTAGTCAGAGAACCATTCCTAACACATCTTGAATTATTCCACCTAGTAGCTACAGTCTGCCTGCTGTTAAAAATAGCAGCTAAGGGGCTTCCCTGGTGGCACAGTGGTTGAGAGTCCACCTGCCGATGCAGGGGACACGGGTTCGTGCCCCAGTCCGGGAAGATCCCACATGCCACGGAGCAGCTGGGCCCGTGAGCCATGGCCGCTGAGCCTGCGCGTCCGGAGCCTGTGCTCCGCAACGGGAGAGGCCACAACAGTGAGAGGCCTGCGTACCGCAAAAAAAAAAAAAAATAGCTAAGATTTATTGAGAGTTTAGTGTGTAATGTTCAGGGTTCCAAGTATTTACATATATTTACAAATGCAAGTCGCCTAACAATCCAATAGATAAGCATTATTTGTTATCCATGTCAGACAGATGAGGAAACTGAGGCACAAAAATGTTAAATCACTTAAAGGTAGACACAGCTAGTGTGTGGTGGAAGTTGGATTCAAATCCAAGTATCTGGCTCCAGAATCCCTGCATATTAATAGCTTTAATAAACATTTAAAGTAAGATAAATCTTTAATAAACATTTAAAATGAGATAAGGCCATAATTACCCTTTGGAGAACAACCAAGTAATACAAACACAAAGTGGTATGGTCCCAGTATATCGTCTTTAAGACTGGTACTTGTTGATTTTCTTCCACTTTGCTTGTGAAAAAAGTGTTTTAAAACAAGGACCAGAGAGCAAACTCATTAGGAATGGTTCTCATGATAGTTAAGTTTAAGTAAAGTACCAACTGAGCTTCAGGAGTTAAAAAAGAGAGACTCCCTTCCTCCAAAAACAGCAAACTTCTCATTCAACAGTGAGAAAAGGAAGAACTGGATAGATTTTTTAATTTAAGGTTGTATTAACTTTGCCAATTTGCTTGGCGAAGGTGGGAATACGTGTAGACACACACACTTCTGAACTTTTACAACAGAGATGAGGAAAATTAATATTTTATGCTCATTCACAATGACTAAAAGCATTTTGAATTAAAATATTGATGAAATAAATAAATTCTATATTTCAACTCATAAGGACTGGCCATTTTATGTTGTGGTACTAATTTTTTGAATTAAGTATTGGATCTTTTATTACAAAGTAATACCTTATTGCATAGAATTCTGAAATATTAAATTTTATCCTAATAATTCGCTTTGACCTGAACATTTTTGGTTTTACAGATAATTTGTTATAAAATGATTTGTTGTCGAAAGGGCTAGAATGACTAAATTAAGAAAACCCAAGGGTATGGGGAATTGTGATTAGAAAATATATAGTATGAATTAGTGTAATTATATTATTAATATTGTGTTAATATACTCATATTAATGGAAATGTAAGGTCATGTTTTGGATTCTAACCACCCCATCACAAGTGTAAATTGCTGAAAAGGTTTGTAATGGTTTGGAACGCAAGCTTTGGAGTCTGACAGACCTGAGTAGAAATTCCAGCAGGTTCAGTGTTCTTGTCTGTAAAATTAGGATCAGTACAGCAAATCAGCCTAGAGAGTTGCTTCAGGAATTGCTGGCTCAGCGCCTCAGCACAAGCTTGACACGGAGCACTTCACACTTCTTAGCTGCTATTACTGTCGTTCTTATTAGTCAGTAGGCTTTGTCCTAGATAATATCACTTTAGTTTAAAAATTAGGTTAATAAAATATAGATTGAGGAAGACCAGAAGAGGGATGTTAATAGCACTAGGAGGATGAAACAAAGACAGAAACAGTAAACAGTGCTTGGCCCGGCTACGTAGGAATAGTGGAGGAGAAACAGGGTTTGAAATGCATGAAGACAGAATCTGGACAGCAGAAAATTCTCCCAACCCTCAGATGTGTAAAATTTTAACTGAAGGAATGGATTTTCATCAGTGCCTGCTAAAGATGGAAATTCACCCATCAGAAATATACTATGTAATTCAACATATGTAATTATGAACACTATGTACTGATTTTTTTCTTTTATGATGAGAAATGTATGAGATTGAATTCCTTTGTAAGGCACAACCCAATGGCAGTACTACAAACAATAAAGATGACTGTATTACAGCACATGTTGTATGCTTCTCAGTTATCATTAATAAAATACTAACTCTGACCAACCATGTTAAAAGAAAATCTGACAACTTTCCATATTCTCTACTAAAATGATATTGCAGAATCATTGATAAATAAAGAGGCAATTAAAGTTTGGGAGCTAAAAAGTGGAGGAAAAAACATAGAAATATGTCAAACAGTCACAATAAGAACATTGTGCTTCTTCTGGATTTTGAAATGTTAGTAATATTTGTCAGCTTTATCAAGTTTGTCATTTTTATGATTCTTTTTCTTGTGCCAAATAATCAGTATTGTACCTAATTTTATACAAGCTTCAGACCCCACAAAACCTGAATCCACCGCTGACTTTAATATATCCTCTACAAAGCAATGTCCTTAGTGCATTGCTTAAAGATCCGCTATATCCTACAGCTAAAGAGAAAAACCTTTTAAGTCATTTCTAAATGATTTTTAGAAGTAGCTAGATCTGCTGAAAAATGCTGATAATTTATTTACAAAGGCTGTCACTTATCCCTACCAGCATTCACATCCTCATGATCCCTACCTTCCCTGCTACACCACCCCTTGGAGAGAAACTGTGGAGAAAATGTGCATTTTCTGCATACATGGTGCTTAGAATGGTAGGCTCCTCTTGTATGGTTGGTTCATTATTTATACTTTGTTTGCTTCTTCACTTGTTCTGCTTTTAAACAGGGCATGCCTGTGTAGTGCTCTAAGCCGACACAAGGAGGAAGTTCAAAGGATCAAGACAGAAGAAAGTCCTTGAGCCACTCACTCAAGTGAATGTATTCAAAATGCCATGTATTGTAAGATAACCGTCTTAAACGGTAGAAATAACCATGGCAGGAAATTACCCAAAATGTAAATAGTAGAGATCTTTGAGTTGTAGGGGTGTGTGCATTTTTTCTCCCTCTACAATGTGTTTTAAGTTTTTTTAGCACTTCTAAATGCAAAATGAAATCAAGATGTGCTACATTTATACCGAACAACAAAAATTAATAAATGAAGAATGCTTTTTCTAGTCACCCGAAATGTCCTACATTAGTGAATGAATTTTATCAGGCTCTGCTTGTTCATTGTTGATAGGCATTACTTACAAGAAACTGGCAGAGCATAGCAAAGATTAGAGACAAATCATTTAATTTCACAAGCTGAAAATCATTAAACACATACACAACAGTAATAACACTCTAATTCATTTGCAATATAAGGGAACAAAACCAATTTTATTTTTAACAGGTTTGGAATGCTCAGTGATCTGGGATCTAGGCAGGCAGAGAGGAACAAGATATCCAAATTAGATATTACATGCTTCTGGAATTAGTTAATATAGATTGTTGGATGTTTTACTTTAAATAGAAGTGGTTGTTTTGCTTTAAATGGAATGCAGTAGTTCCTAGATAAGTCACTAAAGCCATGAGACGTCAAAAGATGCCTCCATGTCACCAAAAAACAAACAAATATTTATTGAGGACTTACTACATGCTAGCTATGTTGCCTGCTCTATCCCCAGCCTGGAGACACACTACTATTACATTTTACCCTGAGTTGTAAAGATGGCACAGCTAAGCAGTGGCAGGTCTAAGATCAACAGATCCTACAGCCTGGCTGTTCATTACTATACAGTACCGTCTTCTCTCAGAATCATGAAAGACTGATTCAAAACCAACATTTATCCTTAAAACATACAGCACACTTCATGTCCTTCTTTCATACTCCCTCTGCTTTTTTGTTCATGAAATATTCATTATCTCAACAGACCATTACAGAAAGACAGTGATTCATCTTTGGGAGAGAGGATACAAAGTGAAGAGCAAGAACCACAAATGACAGGGAGTCCCTGTCACCGACTGACTGTGTCAGTGACTAAAGTCTATCCCAGATTGACAAGAGAGCAGAGCTTTAATGAGTGAGTCCAAGGCTGGTAATATTTGGAGGTGGAGGTAGTGGCCTTCATGGTGATGAGAAAAGAAATGGATAAATTCATTTTCTTACTGTCAGGAGGGAAGAGGGAATCCTAGGGCTGTATTTAAGATTATTAGAATGTACATCACTGAAATAACAGGTTTCAAATATCCAAGTTCACATCAGCCAACCATCCCAGAGGCCTCCATTCTCCAAATTATAGTCAATCAGTCTCTCTTTCTCGCCACCACCATCCCACGCCTCTCTCTCCCTCTCTCTTTTTCTCTCTCTCTCCCTCTCTCTGAAATGCGGCCGCTTATGCAACTAGAGACAAACTGATCATGATGTTAATTAAAAACAAGCATAGACCAAATGTCCATGCCCTCCTTGCCTTAAAAACAAAAACAGCAGCAATCAAAAGAATGCTTAAAGTTAAGCATAAGAAATTGACAGAAGAATAGGAACAGAAAAATGGTCAAAATAGGTATCTAAAAGGTCTGATACTAAGTTGTAAGTGGTTAAACAAATGCAGATGGGGATTTGAGAATATGAATGTTTTATAACTTTCTTTCGACCTAGTTTTCTTTTGTGGAATTTGAGTGGATGACGATTCAATGAATAACTGAATGAATGATGAAAACTATGAACTCTTTTTAAAATCATCCTATGACACTTTTTTTTCCACACCCCAGGCTTTTCTAAGATACCCTGAAGCCCTCTCCATGGTCCCCAGGTTAATAACTTCTAAAGTAAATAATGATAGTGATTACAAATAGGTGCTTTAGTGACTAACTCCAGATACCAGAAAGGGTTTCTGCTTATATGTGCCATACCATTTTCAATAAGAGTAGGGCTGAATGTAACAAGGACCTTGAAAGAACGTTTAAATATTCTATTGGAAACTGGTGACCACAAATGATGCAATGTTATCAAGCTCAGTTTGTTTACTGCCCATAGGGCATCAATTGCCAAAAACTGGCAAAGCATAGGAAATATTAAAGAAAAATGCTAGTGAAACACAGCTTTGTATACAAAAAGTTCTTTTAACTTTTCAGAGGTATTTTACACACTGTAAACCATTAAACATCAAAACGACTATTAGATAATGTATGTATTACAAATGCTCAGGACCAGAATCCACTTTAATTTGATTAAGTTTGGAGTTTGATGAAAGATGAGGACTCTGTTTAAGGAAGAAGCCTAGGATTAGAGAACAGATTGAAACCACGGGGGTAAAGCTTAGAAAGAACTAGTAACTGTGCAGATATTGGAAGATGGCTTTTCCAGTGTATATCAATACCTGGTCATCAAGAACATTTTGGATTAAAATTTTAAAGTCTATTTACTTAATATTTCAACTCTGAGATGGTCATACAAAGCCACACAATCAGAAATACTTTTGAAAAGAATACTTAGGGATAAATGCAAATGATCAAAACCAATGTATATAGCAGAGCATCAAGATTAAGAAAATGGAGTTTTAAAGCTGGACAGACCCAAGTCTGATAGGTGGACACTGCATCCACCTCTAGAAAAAGTTTCAGTTAGTTTCTCAAAGCTTCAGTTTCATCATCTGTGAGAAGATAATAATAGGATTAAATGAGAAAATGCAAAAGAAATCCAGTGCCTTGCACATATAAAAATCTCAAATTATACTTATTACTAACAGCTATCATCCTAATGTCAATAATAACACTAATATCATAAAGTTATATTATCAGGGGAAGATTTTAGTATTCCAAATTTTTAAACAGAGCCAAAAAACAAAAAGTTAAGTATCAAGAGTATCTCCTTGTTTATTTATTTACTTTTTTACTGGTCACTAGCTAATTTGTAAACAGATATGGTCATCTTAAATAGTTACAGATTTTTTTTCTTGTTTATTGGAGCTGCTCAGGATGGATTTTCTAGTTTATCTTGCTCCTCTATAGAGTAACTGAGCTGTGTAAGAAATGATAATTATGTACCATATATCATATGAATATGTGTGTGTTAACAATTTGAAACAACTTCAAAAGCCACCAGAATTTCAAAAAACTGAGGGAGAGAAGAAAAAGAGCTTTAGGAATGCCAAAGTTTTAGAGACCTCACATGAAGAAAGATTTTTAAAAATTAAGTTAGCAACAATAATTAATGAGTGTCCAAGCTCAAAGATCAATTCCTTGAAAAACTGAGACACATAATTTATAACAAAATCATATATTAATAAAAGCCATACAAAAAACAGGCTTAGAATTAAAAAGAAGGTTAAAATAAGTTGTTACCTATACCTAAATTTGGAGAATACTTTTAGCTATACTGTGTCAGAAAGAAGAAATTGTCACTACTCATGCTAGATAAGGTAAAAAATACCCTTGTTTATTTTATAAGATCAAAGGAATATTCAAACCTGGAAAGTACCATTACAAAATGATGTCACCCATTCACAATCAAGAGATATAGGGCTTCCCTGGTGGCGCAGTGGTTGAGAGTCTGCCTGCCAATGCAGGGGACGCGGGTTCGAGCCTTGGTCTGGGAAGATCCCACATGCTGCGGAGCAACTGGGCCTGTGAACCGCAACTACTGAGCCTGCGCATCTGGAGCTTGTGCTCCGCAACGGGAGAGGCCGCGACAGTGAGTGGCCCGCGCACCGCGATGAGAAGTGGCCCCCGCTCGCCGCAACTAGAGAAAGCCCACACACAGAAATGAAGACCCAACACAGCCCAAAAAATAAATAAATAAATAAATAAAATTTAAAAAAGAAAGCGAAGATGTTTAAAAAAAAAAAAAGAGATATAAAAATGTTCACAAACTTTGAGAAATCTCCCTGTGGAATTTATTGTAAGACCATGAGTCAAAAGAAGCATTAAGCCATAGGCATTCATATAGTCACTGTATCATTACATATGAAATCAGTAACCAGAAAGAAGCTAGATGTCCTGTCATAAAGCAAAGGCTAAATAAATTTGGAATATTCAATTAAAATCAACAGTCACAAATTGAACACGTTCTACATGCCAGGCACATCCTTAACTAACACAGAGAGCCTTGCTCTCAATACAGTCTCACTCTAACATATCAATTTGATGAAATACGATACAACCATTAGGAACACAGTAAAACAAAACAGATAAACCTTCATGGTAAAAAGTTAATATGTAAAAATATGAAATAGAAAATATGAAATAGTGATCTAAATCATATAAAAAGTGGACCTAGAGTGGAAGTTAATTAGAGGGTGCTAATTCATTATCACCAATCTTAATTTGACAAGCTACTTCTCATGCCATCTGTTATTCATCAAACATCCCCTTTAAACACTTTTCTTTAGTGGACAGGAGAGATTTTCTTCTGTCAATTCCATCTGTTTGTGGCAACATGTGCTACAGCAGCACATAAATGCTACTATACTCAGAGAATGAGTATAAGCAACTCATAGAGATTCTGAAATTGACAAACCTACCCCCTTTAAAAGAGAGGGTCTTGTAGGCAAGTGAATTTTAAATGTACTCTTATGACCAATGGTAAGAGTTTCAAACTCATACACATTTTATTTATTTTTTGGCTGCGTTGGGTCTTTGTTGCTGCATGCAGGCTTTCTCTAGTTGCAGCGAGCAGGAGCTGCTCTTCGTTGCAGTGCGGTGGCTTCTCTTGTTGCGGAGCACGGGGCTCTAGGTGCACGAGCTTCAGTAGTTGTGGCATGTGGGCTCAGTAGTTGTGGCTCACAGGCTCTAGAGCACAGGCTCAGTTGTGGTGCACAGGCTTAGTTGCTTTGCGGAATGTGGAATCTTCCCGGACCAGGGCTCAAACCTGTGTCCCCTGCATTAGCAGGCAGATTCTTAATCACTGTGCCACCAGGGAAGTCCCCAAACTCATACTCTTTTAACACCTTTGTTCAAACAAATCTAATTTCTCTGCTCAATCCTTCAGTTCAACCATGCAATGAAATGTTTTCGTATTCCCTGATCTTTGACTGACTTAATAACTTCATTTACTCGGGCTAAGTGATATGTTTGCTACATGCAATCCAGTTTTCACTCAAAGTTTTATTAAAAGTACTAATAAACATTTCACATGTGCAAGACTGATAGACTGGCCTGTCCTGGTTCAGGTAGTGACATGTTGAATGATATTATCTGGGAAACAGTCCTTATTTCCTTTCTCTAGTTCATCCTTTATTGTTCCTTTCCCTTTCTTATTTATTCAGTCATTCAGCACACATTTATCATGCACTTACTATATCTTGTATTATCTTCTGAGCACTGAGGGTTAAGAGGCGAATAAGAAAATAATCCCTGTCCTCACAGAACTCGCGTTGCAGTTGAGGAGATATAAATTAAAAAAAAAACAAATATAATTTCAGATCATGATAACTGCTATGAAAAAATAAAGCAAGGAAATGGTTAAAGAGTGGCTGGGGTGAGGAGTCTGCTGTTTTGACTCTTCTGAGAGGTAGGAGGTTTAAGTAAAGGCCTGAATAGAGTGAGGGGTTGATAAAGTCACCAACCTCAGGGGACTATCAACACCTGTAACAACTTAAGCAATATTACTAATCCCTCTTGAGAAATGTAAACCAGAGAGATGATTTATACTTGTTTCCTTCCTGTGCTGTTGGTTCTAAAAAGTCTAGTCATGGCCCACGGCTTCTGGAACAATGAACAGTCATGAAGACTAAGGGCAGCCTAATCCCAAGCACACCAGACAAACGTGACTGCGTTTTACACAGGTACGGTTGGTCCGTAGCTCTCAAATGCCCAAAATCTCAAAAAGCCAAGCCCCCTTCATATTTTTGTCAGGTTATCTATGCTTGAATATTTATACCAAGTAGCATCATACATTGCAATCAATTAAAGAAAAACAGCCTAACTAGACCACAGAAGAAGTAAGACAAAAGCCATCCTGAAGAGCAGGGTTAATTATTCTAATGAAGTATCTTCCCACTGGTCCCCAAATCTCTAACTACAAGAGTATCCATTCTCCATAGCCTCTGTCTAAAAATAGTGGTGGGATTTAGGTGATTTTTTTCTTTCTTTTTCAGTGTTTTTAAATCTATTTTGGATATTAAAACAGACAAACAAACAAACAAACAAAAATGAAGTATTTGATGAGACTTTTTTAAAAGAAAAATTTCCTCTTTCACATCTCTGGATCTATTTTTTTTTTAACTTGGCCAGTTACAGGTGGCTAGCAGCAAAGAGCTCTACCCTGCCATTAACTACATAGAAGCCTCCCTGAAAAGGATCAAGAGCTCTGTGTTTCATCAATTTAACATCCCAGCATTAGCACCAGCCAAGCAGACACAGCCAGGCTGCCAAGACAAACAAATGGGGCTTGGCAGAAGGGGGGCAAGTTTCTGGAGACAACCCTCCAGTCTAAACTTCTTAAGGAGTCAGTATAAATGTGCTTTTATTGAAAAGGTGCTGCTCCATCGAAAAAGCACAGATTCAGTTCAAACACTGCCACCTTTCACTGGTTATGTTGGCTTAAGGTGTGTGCAGCTCAGTGACTGTGCACAACCTGCGTCACAGCTACCTGCTGCTCACTTTTTAAATCCCCAAACCAAAACTTTTGGAGCCACACTGAACACTGGCTGTTTTATCAGAAAGAAAATAAGAGTAAAGAGGATGCTGGGCCACAGAGCCTTTCCCTGCCTCCACCCCGACCTCATCCAAATAGGGAGTTTACAGTCAGTAAATATATGATTATAGGTCCCCTCTGTTTCTCTAGTATGGTGGACAGAATTTAAATTTAGTATGGGATAGCACTCCTTCATTCCTCTTCTACAGTTTGTCAGTAACCAAACATTTCTTAGGGGTTAAGCTTCTTAGAGATGGTGGGGGGAGGCTCAGTTCTGAAACCTAAAAAACACTGGAAATATTTTACAGGAAATTCTAAATTTTTAAATGTAAATCTTAAAAATTACCATTGATAAATATTTATTGAACATCTACATCTGCTCTGTGCTGAACTCTGGGTAAGATGCTAGAGATACAAAAGAGAATATGGTACTCAGTCTCCTTGAAGAACTAGCAATCTAATTCAGTCAAATACTTCTGGCAACAACTAAAAATAAAATTACAACATTCTGACAGTTTGAGAGATTTGGGTTCCCAAGAATTTGCAAAAAAAGAATCTCTATAAAGCAATGTACTGGAATTCCATGAGCCAGTTTGAAAGGTAGTCTCATTACTGAATGTTCAAACTGCATAAACTTCATCCTAGAAGTTTTAGGTATTTATTTAGACTGTGTGTCACCAAAAGAGGATTCAAGTACTCACAGCAACAGTAAGCCACCTTCACAGGAGTGGCAGAAGTATTTCATTCATTTATCCTCTAAGTATTGGGCTTCTAAGAAAATCCAAGCACTCCTTTCTAAGTGCTGGGAATACGATGGCAAATAAGACAGAAAAAGCCCCCATCCTCATGAAGTTTACAATCCGGCTTGAGAGAGAGAATATTAAATCAGCAGATAAATGAGCAATATTGCTGAGTCAGTGGCAATGACAGTGATCAAAATCAATCGAGTCTTGGGAAGAGTTGGGGTGGAGACACAAGCATTGGGAGGACTGTTTTAAGAGAGGGTAGTCTAGAGAGGCTATTCTGCAGAAGCAATACTTGAGCAAAGATCTGAAAGATCAAAAGGAGCCAACCACGTGGAAGGAACAGCCAGCAGAGGGAGCAGCAAGAGGAAGAAATGAGCTTAGCAAGTTCCAGGAAGAACAGGAAGGCCAATGTGGATGGAATATAGTCAACCAGGGAGAAGTGGCAAGACTAGGGGTCAGTCTCAGCCAAAGTCCAGACCGTGGAAGGCCTGGAGACCACGGAAAGAAGTTTGGATTTTATTCTGACAGTATACTGGGGTGGGAGGGTTAAATGGGGAGTATGGAGGAAGGATGATCTGATTTACTTCATTTACATCTGATTTACTTGATTTACTTGTTACAGCCAGTCTCGCTGCATTCATTCATCCAAGTATTTGTTGAGTATTTATTATATTCTAGATCTTGGGGATATAAGAGTGAAATAAAAAAGGCAAAATCTCTACCTTCATGAAGTTTGGGCGTGAGTGGAGATTCTAGGGGCAATTGAAACAAAGCAAATAAACAAGTTTAATACATCCAGTGATGAAAACTCTTATGAAGAAAAAGGCAACGAAGAAGTGGAATATGATAATGGAAGGTGCTATTTCAGACAGGTTGGTTGGGGAAATTCTCTCTCATAGAGGGACAGAGATCTGCCAGGGAAGTGTTTCAGGCAGGCCATCAACAGAAAGGTCCAGAAAGAGAGCATACTTGGCTTGTGGCTGGAATGTGGCCTGGGGGAGGATGTAGAAGGAATAAGAGAGGTAGCATGTGGCAGAGTCTTGGCTGCATTGTGAACAGCGGTAGTTTGGATTATATTCTGATTGACAAGGAAGAACAAAGGATGGTTCTGAGCAGAGGACTGACAACCTGATCTACATTTTAAAAGGACTGGTCTGACTGCTGGATAGAGAAAAGATGGTAAGGGAACAGGGACAGATGCAGGAAATCCTGTTAGAACATAGGAAATTTGAGCAGCTTGGACAGGAGGACATGGTCAGATTCTGGATATAGTCTGAAGGCAGAGCAATAGAATTTGCTGATGGGCAGGATAGGGGGTGAGAGACAATGAAAGCCTTGAATGATTCTAATGACTTTATCTTGAATGCAATGCTTTTTCTAGTTACCCTCCCACCTCTCTGGCTGCATCTTTTATATATCCCTGGTGGGTTCCATTTAGTCTAATTTACTTGCCCAAGTTCTGTCCTTGGCCATCGTGTCTTCTCTGTCTACGTATTCTTCTAGAACATTTCTGTGTATACCCATCGCTTCAATTATAGCTGTCTGTGATGACTCCCAAAGTAACTGAATGGGAAAAGGTAATACTTTAGGATCAGATAGATCTAGACTCAATTCCAAATTCCAGCACTTCCAGCTTTGTGATCTGAGGTTGGCTATGTGACCTCTCTGATCCTGCTTCACCATTTGTCAATTACAGATGGTAATACCTCCAGGGGATACTGAGAGAATTAAATACATTAAAAACATTACTGTATCCCTGGTACATTAAAGTACTCAAACATCGTTTCAAAGTTGTGTTTTATTTTGTCTTCATCTTTATCCCCAGCTCAAGGCCCCTCAAAAAAGCTTGCTCCTCTCTTTTCCATACAGTCACGCTCCTTCAGCCTCTTCAGGTCCAATTTCCAATTGCCCGGTCAGCAGATTCAAACTCCTACAAACCTCTGGATTTCACTCCTTCCTGTTAATCCTATACCTAGTTACCCCTGGATTCTGCTGACCACCATCTCAAGTGTTACTACCACAACCTTATCTCAGGCCACATTACTTCGCACTGAATCTATTTCTAACTTCTCCCAAATGCTGTGCCAGTGATTCTCCCAAAACACAAGATATCACTCCTTACACAAAAGCAATGAATGGCTTCCTATTATTGAAATAACTTCCAAACTTATTCATATATACTCAAGGATACACTGGTGTCGGGCCAATTGTAGATCTCCAGCTTACTCCTGAGTTATCCTAACTCTATACTCTTACAACTGAAGAGAGTCACACTATCCTCTTCCACCATGACTTGCTCCATGCTATTTCCTCTGCTTAAAATTTTCCCTTCCTTCCGGCTCTCTAAATTCTGTATCTACTTGTCCTTTAGTTCAAGCCTTACCTCCTCTGAAGCATCTTCACGGCATGTGTCCCAGACGAAGATGGGATCCCTTTAGGTGATGCCATAGTAGCAAGTTTGCATCACTTCATTACTGCCCTCACCACATCTCATTATAATTGCTTGCTTACTTGCACAGTGCTCTCCACTGGACTATCATCCTTGAAGAAATAACTAGTGACTCATCTTTGCATCCTCAGCGGCTACCACCCCACAGCAACCCTGCAGTCCAATTACATCCGAATGTTCCAGGAGATGTAACTCTATCCCAACATCACATGGCCTATATTATCAGAACAAAGAAGATTATGATCCCTGGACCATTCTGCTCCAACAGCCATACCTTCTCAAAATCAGAATCATGTAAAGATATATTTCATTAATCCTTCAGAGATTTTCAGAGTTTGGAAAAAAAGCTCCTTATGTAGAGCTCAAGAAGAGTCTTCATTGTATCTAAAACTAGTCAAATGATAAACGATTTTAGACCGTCTCATTTACAAACTCTAACTCAATGAAAAAATATACATAGTATACAGATAAGAATCTGGTTGGCAAAGCTTCACAATTAACATGGTTATGATGCTCACAAAATTTCTAATTTTTTTCACAGTAATCATCATCCAAAGTTTATAGGAGTCTTAAGGAACAATAAATCAGGACAATAGCCAAAATTTATTTTCAAATATGAATACTTTAATAGAAAATATTATATAATTATTTCACAGTTTTCATTTTTTTAAAAAAGTACTTCATAGTTTTACTATAAATTACCCACATGGCAATTATATACGTGAGGAGCTAGATATATCGCGTATGTTAAGGAACTCTCTGTATCTAGCCATATTCAAATGACAGATCTGGAGTAAGAAATAATGATTAATAAAAGCATTGTCCAAATACAAAAAGGCATGTAATACTTTCCTTTAAGGCTTAAATGATGACTTAGGAAAGTCGTATCATTCCTTTCAGACACCACTGATTAAACAGAACATAAGAAACTTAAACTAATAATGTTAAAATTTGCATGTATTCAAACAAACAAACGAACTTGAGACTAGAATTTGAATCTTCATGACTTGGATGACTGCTAGTTTTGCCAGTCCACATCACCTGATCCTTCCCATCAACTGCCAGTCACACTTTTACGTTAAAGTATATACATCATCTATTTTCATACTTGGAGGGGGTGGAGGGCAGGGGAAGCAGTCTCCTGGGTTTCAATAAGAAGATAGCACAGCATCTTTCTTACCAGGAATAACCATCAGATAACTGTTCAGAATTTTCCATATGCAATATCCTACAGTATATACATAATTATAAATCATTCTACAATCACATAATTTAAACCCCACTCTTCAATCATTACGTACATAACAAGTTAGCACTCTTGCCCCCCCTAGTGGATGAATAAATACAAAATTGTTTTTTCCAGAAAGGTAAAAATTATGTCTGAAGTGTATGCATTTACAGTCATCCCTTGGTATCTGAGGAGAACTGATTCCAGGACCCCTGTGTGGATACCAAAATCTGAGGATGCTCAAGTCCCTTATATAAAATGTAGTCTGCATATAACCTACACATATCCTCCCATACAGGGATGAATAATTATCTCTAAACTACTTATAATACCTACTACACTGTAAATGCCATGTAAATAGTTGTAAATTCAATGTAAATGCTATGTCAAAAATTGTTAGCACATGGCAAATGCAAATTTTGCTTTTTGGAAGCTTCCAGAATTTTTTAGAATATTTTCTATCCACAGTTGGTTGGATCTGCAGATGCAGAGCTCGTGGATATAGAGGGCTGACTGTATATTAAGAAACATGCTTAGAAGACAGATATAGTAACTATTAACCAGTTAACAGTGTAGTCCAAGAGCCACATGGAGACTGACGTGAAAGATTCCATATTATAGTGAAATGAGATGGTTTGAATTCTAACTCCAACCCATGGGAGCAATGTCATCTCAGGTTAGCTGGTTAACATCTGAGGCTCCACGTCATCATCTCTAAAATGAGTTTGATAATAGTGACTTCACAGGTCTGTCGTGAGGTAACATAAAGTGCCTTGCACAGTACATGGCACACATTAGAACACTAATAAAATCAGCTTCCCTTCCTCCTTCCTGCTGTCACCCTTCACATCTCAATGGTTGGCATGCACAAATTTCTCAGGCCCACACTTTCCAAATATTCCCAGTGTGACATATTTTTTGAGATAATTTTTCTTAGGGAAGACTTAAAATTTGTGTACAAGATAAGAAGAGCAAATTGGTTTCCACTCACGTTCAGTAACACTTTAGTCCAGGCAGATACTGGCTCTCCTGGTGGTTTCATTCTGAATCAGGATTCCAGCTCTTTCAGCATATCCTCTGACTTTGTGCCTGGCCACAGGCAAAATGGCTTAGCTACACTGACTGGATTTCGCCACCTCTCAGACAGATACTCTAACTACCTCCTACTGTATTTCTCAGGGGTACAGTGAGGATTACCAGGACTATTCCTTTAAATTTCAAAGCAAAAAAAGAAAAATATTATATAACAGTAAGCATTTTTAAAAATTATATGCATTATCCTATACATCCATGACTTAGAGCAGTGGTTCTCAAAGTTTGTCCTGTGTATCCCTGGGGGTCCTGAGACCCATTCTCTTAAAGGAGTGTGCAAGGTCAAAACTATTCTCATCTTAATATGCAGATGTTTTTGCCTTTTTCCTGTGTTGATATTTGCACTGATGGTGCAGAAGCTACCATGAGTGAAACTTCTGGCACCTTAGCATGACTCTAGGCATTGAGACCGAACTGTCCTAGTAGTCATGCTATTCTTTATCTCTGTACACTTATAGTAATAATAATAATTTTTTAAAAGCCAGTTGAACTTAACAGTGTCCTGATAAAGCAGTAACAATTTTATTAAATCTTTAGCCTTAAGAACAAAATTTTAAATATTCTGTGACATAATGGGAAGTATACAACCATAATCACACTTCTATCACATACCAAAATATAAGGGAGATTGCAAGGAAGATCACTTATGCAATTGTTTGAGATGTGACTTGAACTAACCACTTTTTTTCACAGAACATCATTTTCACTTGAAATAACAATGAACATAAATTATGGTTATTCAAACTTGGCTATTTGGCAAATATCTTGAAAATGAATAAAGTGAGCCTGCCTCTTCAAGGAAAACAACTGACAGGATTTGTAGCCAATGATAAAATTCAAGCTTTCTAGTGAAAATTAGAATTTTGGAGTACTTGTATCTTCCACTGTAAGCCTGACAGCCTCCCAACACTAAAAGAATTTTTCTGATTCTATCTGTGAATATATTAACAAATGTTGATATTGTAATATCTCATAGCTCAGGAAATCAATATTTTCCAAATGACCAATGCATGAAATTAAAAGATCATACATAGCTAAATGATCCACTGAAAGTACAACATGGATTTTGGTGTAACAGAGTACCAAAATACTTGATATGGTTTCAGATTCCACACTGCAACTAACCTTTAAAATGTTACTATTTGTTGAGTTTTAGGACAGAATAAAAGAATATTCTCAATTATTTGAAAAGGCTATTAAAATACTTTATTTTCCAACTGCATATGTTCATAAAACCAAGTTGTCTTCATATACTTCAACCCAAACCAATACATTAAAATACAAAAGCAGATACGGAAACCTAGCAGTCTTCCATTAAGCCAGATATTAGAGAGGTTTGCAAAAATGAAAACCAATGCTAACCTTCTCTCTAATATCTTTTTGAAAATATGGTTATTTTTCATAAAAAGTTTATGTTAACAATATAATGGGCTTCTTACTGTTAATTTAAATAAACTAATAAATCAACATTTGAACATTTCCTCAGCTTTAATTTCTGATATGGTAATGTAGATAGACATAACCTGTACAAACAAAATCTCTTTGAGGTTTTCAATAGTTTTTCAGAGTATAAGAGTTCCAAGGTCAAAAAGTTTGAGAACCGCTGCCTTACAGAAACCAACATGCCCCACTGAAGAAGGCTGTCACAAGAGATCACTTCTCCCTCAGTTTGAAGTCGGAATGTCAAAAATTATGCAAAATAAAGCAGATACTTTAAATTCCTAAGATAAATACAAAGAAGACCTAGAAATGAGAATTGAGTTTCTGAAAGTGATATTACTTCACATCTGGAAATCCTGGTCCAGGAAAAAATGAGATGGGACTTGACAGTATAAATGACAAAAAGAAAAAGTAATAATGTCTTTATAAATATTCTGATATTCATACATTCTCAATTCCACTGCATCTTTTGTTTTTGCCAAAGCCAAAATTTCATGCCCCATAGGAGAAAAGAAGCCTATAAAAAACAAACTACATACTGATCATTTTTCTTCTGAAAATAAAATGTTATCCTCTGTTACTGCAGAATACATGCCAAATACAGAAAGATCCTGGTGAAATATCTTTTAACAGCATGCAAAGCAATTCATTGTAGGTTTATACAGTATATTAAGGACACATAAACAGTGCTTTTGAACAAAAAAGTTGCTCATAACTTCTTGCTTCCATGAAAAGCAGATTGTTTTCTTACTGTTTTCACCAAAATAAGCTAATTAACCTACTAGATCAGGTAATAAATTTGTTTGAAGTTAAGAATCTAACAATGTCATCTTGTCCATTCCCCAATATTTATTTGAAAAGAACGTATAAAAATGGAATTCCATTCAAGGGAAGTATTGCCTCTTTCATTTTGCAGTTCTAGTGAATCCCCAATCTCTATAACAGAAAAATCGGAGATATGCTAGTGAGTGCTCTCATGGTGATAATTACCATATATGCCACACAAAAGACAGTCAAGATGAAGGGTAAACGTATTTCTTTATTCATAAATAGCTCATGTTGACAGCCGTAGAATGACTTAAGTGACTCAGGAAGCTTTGGCTAATGATTTGTTTCATGTTAAGACGTTGGTCAATCTGAGTTGTCTCAAACTTAATTGTAATATTTTATGATCATGAATATGAGTGAGGGAGAAATTCATCTCAAAATTAGCATAAAGTACAGCAAAACAAAATCGAAAATTTGCAACAAGGGTAACTTGGTACTCCATTTCCAAACTCCAAAAATGAATGTCAGTATTAACAAAAACAATAATAATTAATGTATGTAGAGCCTTGCTATTCAACGTGTGTACCCAAGGCTACAGATCCCAGAGATCCTGTTTAAAACGCAGGTTATGGACTTCCATATCTAGGAAAATAGGGTAGACCTACTTCTATTCCACCTAGGGATTCTTTCCACTAAGTACAGCTGAATACCCTGGACATTATATACACAACAGATATATGACTCTAAACATGGAGAGAAGAGAGAATGGTTAGAGATCTGTGGTGAGATGCTGGCTTTTCTTTTTGCCTCTTGTACTCCAGACTTGGAGAGGAAAAAGCTGGCAAGTCAGAAATAACAACAGGCACAGACAAAAAACAAAAGCTCCAACAAAAGACTGCTCTCTTTAGCCAAAGAACCAGGAAAGGGCCAGCCCCAGAAGATAGAAAATTTCAGACAATAACAGCTCTACTCCAGCCAAACACCACAGAAAAATCTATGGCCCCATCCACACCCACACCAGCACCAGCCAAGTGAAGAGCCTAGACTTTCACTCTGTCAATGCTGTTATGAGTCACCCCAACACTCCAGCTGACGTGTGAGGGAAAGCCAAGTGGGAAGCTGGAACTTTCACCCCCACAAGTCAGTAATCAGCCCTTCCCCAGTCCTTTGTGTTGTCAGTGGAGATCACATGGGAAGCCAAAACTCCCACTCCTACCCAGAAGTAATGAAGCATCCTTCCCTCTCCCCATGATCAAACTATAGGCTGACCATAAGCAATCAACAAACTCACTTCAAGTATAACAGTATAAGCAAGATGAAAGTAAAAGAACAAAAAAAGATATGTCATGTAAACATCAATCAAAGGAAATCAAGTGGCTACATTAATATCAGATAAAACAGACTTCAGAACAAAGAAAATTACCAGACACAGAAAGAGATACTATACAATGTTAAAATCATCAATCCACCAAAAAGACATAGCAATCTTATGTGTATGGAGCAAATAACAGAGCTGCAAAATATGTTACACAAAAAACTGACAGAACTGAAAGGAGAAATAAACAAACCCACAATTATATTTGGTGTCTTCAACATGCCTCTTGCAAGAACTGATAGAACCGCTAGACAGAAAACAGCAAAGATATGGAAGAACTGAACAACACCATCAACCAACAAGATCTAATCAATATTTATACAACATTCCACCCAAGAACAGCAAAATACACATACTTTCAAGAGCCCACAAAAAACAGACTATATCATGGTCCATAAAAAAATCCCCCCAAATTTAATATAATTGAAATCAGACTGAGTGTATTCTCTGAGTACAATGGAATCAAACTAAATATAATAGGAATAACCCCCAAACACTTAGAAATTAAACAACTACTTTAAATAACCCCTGAATCAAAGAGGAATTTTCTAGGGAAATTTAAAAAAAACGTTAATGAATATACAACACATCAAAATTTGTGGGACTCAGCTAAAGCAGTACAGAGTGGGAAAAATAAACTACATTTAAAAAAAACATAAACTACCGCAACTAATCCAATATCAAATAGATACTCTGAATTGTCCAATAGCTATTAAGGCAAACAAATTCATAACTTTGAAAATCTCTCTGCCACCCAAAAAGGAATCTAAAGGCCCAAATTGCTTCACTGGAGAATGCCACCAAATGGTTAAAGAAGAATTAATACAAATTCCATACAATCTCTTCCAGCAAGTAGAAGATGAAGGAACACTTACCAATTCATTTTATGAAGCTAATATTACCCTGATACCAAAACCAAAGACAATAAAAAGAAAAATCAAACTCCATATAAATATCCTTTATAAATATTGATGCAAAAATTCTTAATAAAATATGAACAAGCAAGAGTCAACAGTAAAAGAATTATACAACATGACCTAATGAGGTTTATTCCAGGGATGCAAGACTGGTTCAATATTTCAAAATCAATTAATCAATGCAATCCACCACACTAACGGGATAAAAAAAGAAAAAAAAATCACATGATCATATTAATTGATGCTTAAAAATCATTTAACAAAATTCAACACCGATTTATGATAAAAATGCTAAGAAGCAAACGCTTGGGACTTCCGGGGAAGATGGTGGAAGAGTAAGACACGGAGATCACTTTCCTCCCCACAGATACACCAGAAATACATCTACACGTGGAACAACTCCTACAGAACACCTACTGAACGCTGGCAGACCTCAGACCTCCCAAAAGGCAAGAAACTCCCCACGTACCTGGGTAGGGCAAAGCGGAGAGCTTCCCGCACAGAGGATTGGTGCTGACCGGCACTCACCAGCCCGAGAGGCTTGTCTGCTCGCCCGCCGTGGCGGGCAGGGCTGGGAGCTGAGGCTCGGGCTTCGGTCAGAGCGCAGGGAGAGGACTGGGGTTGGTGGCGTGAACACAGCCTGAAGGGGGCTAGTGCGCCACAGCTAGCCGGGAGGGAGTCCAGGGAAAAGCCTGGACCTGCCGAAGAGGCAAGAGACTTTTTCTTCCCTCTTTGTTTCCTGGTGCGCGAGGAGAGGGAGAGGATCAAGAGCGCTGCTTAAAGGAGCTCCAGAGACGGGC